>NC_054507.1:2019344-2374660 GCF_017639515.1 Carcharodon carcharias
TATTTCAGGTGTTTGAGGTAACTAGCAACCAAATGTGACTTAGGTGATGTTGAACATGTCAAATGGGAAATAGAACATTAATAATCAAAGGTTGTCTTTCTAGTCGACTCTGCTGAGAAGCACTCGAGAGAGACAGAAAGCTGTCAGAGCTGTTGGAGTTAGAAAGATCACTATCACTTTCAGAGTCCAGAGCTACTGAAGTTGAGGCTGCCAACAGTAACCATCACACTCCAAGTTCAACTCCTGTGAACAGTGTTCATTGTCCCATGTGCCAGGAAGCCACCTGCAAAGCAACGACAGCAGTCCCACAGAGCCGTGACTTATCCAACCAATGTTTCCACTCTGGTGGTGCTTACCCGTGTCAGATGCAGTGTCCTGCTCCTGGTAAACCAGGTAAAGCTGGTGGAAAACCCAAACACTTTGCTCAAGTTCATCACTCATTGCAAAAATCAACTACTGACAGCATGCGTACCGCAGCGAAATGGTGAGAGAACGTAGCCAACGTAGAGGTGAATGACCTGGAATGTATTTTTCTGCTCTCTTTCGGACACAGCAAACCAGCCACCTGTGACAGTGACCATGGGCTGCTCAGATGTGGATCTTCTCACAGATACAGGATCAGACTCAATGGGCCAAAGGGCCTCTTCTGCACTGTGATTCTGTGTGATCCGTCAATGTCATGGGAGACAAAACGTTTAACAAACTTCAGGATTCTCCTATTCTCTGCAAACCAGGGAATCTGAAAATTTTCCCTTACAACAGTGAGGGACCATTGAAAGTTCTTGGGCCTTTTTGAAACTCCAGCCTCATTCAAAGACAGAATACAACACTCATTCTACTATGTCATCGAGAGAATGTGAAAACACTCATCAGTCTCGACACAGCAACAGACCTGCACGTGATTGCAGTCACATCCATCATCCCTGCTCGTACCAACATTCTCGAGCTGTGTGCTGACCACTTCTCTGGTATTGACAAACTGAAAGCTGCATGTAGAACCCAATGTACCCCCCAGTCACACAACAATGGTGACAAATACTATTTAACGTCAGGAATGAGACAGAGAAGGAACTTCAGCATCAACTTGACGCTGACATTATTGAGAAAGTTGGAGACGAGCCTACCCCTTTGGGTCTCAACCATGTAACTCGCCAAGAAACTAAAGAGCAAGAACAAGATTAGAATCTGCGTTGATATGTGGTCACCAAACCAAGCCATGCAATGAGAAAAGCACTGGACAACAACAATCGATAACATCACAGGGAAAGTGAATAGAGCTAAACACTTCAGTAAGCTTCACCTCAGTGCAAGATACCATCAAATCGAGCTGACAGAAGTGTTGAAGTATCTTACAGTTGCTTTGTCTTGAGTTTGTGGTCTAGGTGGGGTTTCTTTATGGTTTGCCTGTTACCCTAAGAATGTTACCATAGACTGTGTTGGATCCTGGTCACCCAGTTTGTTGGATCCTGGTCACCAGTTTGTTGGATCCTGTTCACACAGGATTGTTGTAAAGGGGCGGCCAATTTAGTACTAATGATAGGGTTGAGTAGCAGGTACTTTATAGGTAGAAACTCTGTGTTTATTTACAAAGGTACTCAGCAGCAACTAAACATGTGCTAACACTTCAAAATCTATCTCTACACTACTGCTGCTACTGACTACAGACTACTGACCACAGAGGTAGCTCACGCTACTCTGCTATTGGATACTAAAATCATGTGATCTTCCTTAATAACATTCTCCTTAAAGGTATATTACACACCAGATTACTACAAACTGTCATTGGTAAAAGTCATTATTTATTTACAGATCTATATACACCTCAGTACTCTACACAAGGTTGTATTGCTGCTTCCAAGCATATCTGAGTCTCTTAGTCATGTGACATTGCATCATTACATCAGTATCAGATGCTCCTGATGTTAACTCTTTACTTTACATCCCTCCCCAAACGTTTATCCCAATGATATACATCCTTCTACATCCTGTCCCAAAGTCTCAGACTTCAAAAGGTTAGTCTCTGTGGTGCCTTAACCAATCTCCCTGATCTGGTCCTGATTTCATTTCGAGGCTGAAGATGAACTGCACTCTCTCATTGTTCGATAAGAGTGTCTTCCACCTGGGTAGCTGTAGAGTTTCTACATGTTTCTGGTTCCTCGTCTCCATCTGGATCTAAATACTGTGTCCAAGGTTCCATCGGTTTCCTTCCCAATGATATCAAGGCTCTTTGGTTCCTTCGGATATTTCCCTGCTCCGTCTCAATTCTATAACATCTCGGTTGTGGAGCTCTTTCTATTACTCTGCTTCCTTTCTGTTGATCTCATATCCATGCTCACTCCCTGGTCTGTAGCACTTTCAACCTCATGCTCTGTGCCTGAAGTTGAACTTCCGAGCTTGGCTCTCTCTTTGTTGCTCCTCACACTTCCTGACTTCCCCAAGCTCATCTAAGATAACGTTAGGTTGTAGAGTTTGTTGTGGAGCATGGAAGCTGTGCTCGCAGCTGTCTTCCCACCAATAGTTCTGAGTAGCCATTTCTTAGAGGTGAGGTTCTGTATTTAAGCAGCGCTAAGTGAATATCTTTGTTCTTTTGCATCCGTTCCTTGATCAAACTCCTCTTTCTGCTTTTCCATTTGACTGAGGATATCGCGAGGTGAACTGGTCACATACATGAAACCATACTCCTGCACAAAGTTCTGGAACAGTTTGTTAGCAAACTGACGTCTGTTCTCTGACACCACAACATCCAGGATGCCATGTGTCACAAAGATTCTTCTTGGTGATGTAATGACTGGCTCCAGCGTGATGCTGTGCAGTCTACTCACTGCAAACCATCTGGAGCAGTGATCAATGATGATGATGAAAACTTCCCCTTTGAACTCATGCCTTGGAGGAAAGGTGGAGGGGGCCAGTTAGCTATTCGCCCTGCACGTAAGGCAATTTGTGATTTACTCTTCATTCAAGTGACTGATGCCTGGACACCAGACTGAATGCTGGGCTATTTCTCTGCAATTCACTATTCCCAAGTGACCATGATGGATTTTCTGGAGAATGTTGAGTTGAAGTGTATTAATGACTAGTCTGTCATTAAAAACTAACAAATTATCGATAATTGTGAGATGTTGTCTCTGTTCGAAGCACTGGTGAAGTACTGGGCTGTTAGGAGTATAATCCAGCCATCCGTTCTGACAATACTCTTTTATTTTTATGCATTTGTCATCCTGTTGTTTTGCTTGCTTAATGTCTTGTAATCACTTTTTCATGGCTCATAAGTGTTTAGTAATGAGTGAAGTAAATGCTTCCACTTCCTCAATAAAATTTAAATCTTCCAGCTTAACTTCTTCCACTGGTATTCTTGATAATGCATCCACTATTGCCTGGTACTTCTGTTTAACGTACTCAGTAACTGAATCATGTCTCAAGAGTTTCAGTCTAAAATGTTGAACTCTAGGTGACACTTTTGCAATTTCCTTTTGGTTAAAAGAGTAACCAAAGGTTTATGGTCAGTTTCAAATTTAAACCTCAATCCCATGACATAATCAGAAGCTTCTCGCAGGCCCATGTGACTGCTAATTCTTCTTTCTCAATGGTTCCATTTCTCTTCCCTGTGTCCATGAGAGATCTTGAGGCATAAAAAAATTTGTCTTCTTTGTCCATCCTGCATCCAAACCTGTAGATGATGCGTCTGCTGCTACAACTGTTACCAACTCTGGAATGCGCTTGGACTTCTGGTGAAATTAGGAGATTTTTGATCTTGTCAAAAACATTTTGCTGGTCCACATTCCAGCAACACTGTTAACCCCGTCTCAACAGCTGTCACAACAGCTCATGGATTTCTGCCAAGTTTGGTAGGAACTTGCCCACTTGGTTGACCATCCCAAGGAATCTTTGTAATTCTGTGATAGATCTAGGCTGTGGAAACTCTCTGATTAACTTGGTTTTCTGCAGGTCAGCAGCAATTGCTGAAGCTTGCACAATGTACCCGGAGAATGTTGTCATAGGCTTTGCAAATTCACATTCGTCATTTAATTTCAAACCTGCTTCTTGTGGGACTTCGAGGACTGCTCTCACTCAATGATCATGTACTTGTAATCCATTTGACAAGTTATTCCTTCCATGCCTTCCAGGGTCTGAGACATCGTTCTTTGGAATATCTCGGGTAAAGAAGCAATTAAGAAGCATCGTTAAAATGATGACAGCCATGTGGGCTGATAAAAGTCATTAACAATCTGGATTCTTCATCCAGAGGCAAGAGCCAAAAGCTGCTGTAGCATCCAATTTTGTGAAGAGAGTAGCTTTTGCTAATTTAGTGAAACTTTCATCCACTGATGCCATTAGTTGGATCTCGTGCTCTACTGACTTGTTTAAATGAGTCAAGTCCACACAGATTCTAATTGAACCATGAGGCTTTGGTACTGTGACCATTCCACAACACCGCTTTGTCATTATGGTAACTGGAGAGATGGCCCCTTGTTGTAACATGTTCAATCTTGCTCTGGACTTTGTCTAAGAATGGGTGAGGAACCTTCCTTGCTGTGAAGAGACATATAGGCTCCGCATCCACCCTTAGGGTTATGTGACATGTTATCTTCACCTTTCCTAAGCCTGAAAATAGGGATGGAAATCCATTCCTGAGTACCTCACTAGACAGCTCATCAGCAATTTCATCAACCTTGTAAATCAGCCTTAACTGAAAACCTGCTTTTCTGCTCAATAATAATGACTTCTGGTTCTGTATAACATACAGGAGTTTCAATAATTTCTTTATCTTTGTATCTTAATCTCAACAAGTGCTGGCCTATTATGTTCAGTGTAGTCCCTCCTGGACCTTGTAACTGGATGGAGGATGGCTGTAGTGTGATATTTTTAAGTAATTTTACTTCATCACATAATACTGAAACACCTGCCCCAGTATCTAGTTTAAATTCTGTGGGGTGACCATCAACTTTGAATTTAATGCTCCAATAATTATTTTCTGTGTTGTTAACTTCTCTTGGGAAGGTTATTTGTTTTTTCTGTGGCTCTTCCACTTCTTGGATTTGACTTGGCCTAGTTACTTTATCTTTCTTCCTGTGAGCTACTTCTATTTTAGATCTGCAGACTATTTTAAAATGTCCAAACTTTTCACATTTGTGGCTCTCAGCTCCCCCTGCTGGGCATTCTTCCCTCTTGTGTAGGGTTTTTCTACCACACTAGAACATCTCAAGGTCGTAGTTGATGCGTTTTTCCTGATTTTGCAGGCTTTTGCTTCACTGCGCTCTTTTCTGTCCAACATATTGAATGGTCCCAATTGTTTTTCTCCAAGGAATATCACTTTCCACATGAACAACTGTTCTGTTTGGCTTCCGAAGCGACAATTGCACTGCCTTTGTGAGAGTTACATTTTCCCTCACTTGTAAAGGGTCTGATAGGGTTTCATCTAAGATCCCAACTACTACACAATCAGGTATTAATTCATCTCTGAGGATCCCACAGTCACAATTCTTTGCAAGTCTGTTCAGGACATTTATATATGAATCTATGGGCTTGCCCAGTTCTTGTTTCCTCTTATTAAATTTTGTTCACTCAATGATGAATTAATTTTGAACACTGAAGTATTCATTGAATGCCTGGAAGATGTCATTGTATGAGTTTGAAGCCTTATTGACTCACTGTCTCACTATTATATCATCTGCAATAGCCCCTACTGCATAGAGTAAAGTACTGACCCGATCCCTTTGTACCTTCTTATGCCACTGCACCTGACAGAAAAAGCCTGGCAGGAGGTGGCAGCCGAGGGCAGCAGCCATGACGTTGTGTGGCACACATGGGTGCAGTGCCACAAGAGGTTTAACAACCTGCTGCGCTCGGGAAGGGTGGGTACCCTTGTGGCATGGATCAGTGTGGTGAAGTGTTAAGGTCTGGCTGTCCCTCCATGGAGCTCAGGGGTGTTAGAGTCTGAGTACCAACTGTCGATGATGCCTGAGCTGGCCAAGGGGGTGAGACCTGGCTGCTTGGACTGAGTGTCTTGCGGCTCGAGGGCCATAACTCAGATGTGCCCTGCAAGGTGTTCCTCAGCTGGGGTCGGCCAGGCTGCAGTGGTGCTGCAGGTAGAGAGTGGACTCATCAATGTTCCTCTGTCCTTTCAGGAGAAGATGAGTCATAACAACATTGAGAAGTCACAGACAGACCTCCCCAAACCTCCTAATCCTCTCCAGGTACGAGCAGGACACCTTGGAGCTGGAGAGGCACCACGCACCTCAATCAGCCAATCGTGGAGAGGCTGGGGTGTCAGATGAAGGTAGGAGTGCAGCTCACAGAGGTGAGAGTTTCTGATGGTGCAAACATTCCTGTGTAGTCTTATCATTGGTGGGAGCCACAAACCTGGAGTCAGGGGTTCCTGGGGTTGTGCTCGGACCTGCAGCCCTCACACAGGCACTGACATCAGCTGGTCAGTGTTAGTGTGGGAGATGGATGAGGCACCCAGTATCCCAGCTAGGTGCCCGTCCATCAATGGTGAGCAGGGAGGTCCAGAGCGACCTCACGTTGGTGCACGAACTGCCTGTCCTCTCTGTGGGCCCCTCTCAGGGCACTCCGGACAAGGGCAGCAGCTCCTCTGCCCCTCTGCCAGTGACCATGGCATCTGATGAGGCTGCGATGACTGGGGAGATACCAGCCGTGGCACTGGACTGGTCACAGGTGATCTTCTGTTCTGTAATGTTTTGTTTGTGTTCACTGGTGTGGAAATGAAGACCAGAGAAGGTTCTGTTAATTTGTTTGGATTGTGAAAATTATTTACATTTTGTTTTTGTTGTGATGGCCTGAGTATGCTTCACCTTTTATTTCTGGTGCAGGGTACGCCAGTGTGTAATGCTGGACGTGAGTGTCTCAAAACTTAATTGCACAGACACTGAGTGTTCTTTGGGTTCACATGACAGGGCCATTTCAGACATCTGGGATGGAGGTGGTAGCCCTGACATGGGGTCGTAGCACTTATTTGGCAGCCTAGCTGAAGGAGTGTTGGATCAAGGCATCCCTGGTGTCCCTGCCTCCCTGAAGATTACAGAGGTCTCCCTCCACACCCTCAGCGTTCTCCTCACCAGGATCCTCTTCTGACTCACTACTGGGTTCATCCTCTGGGGCCTGTGGAGCTGCCTCAAGATCCTCTTCCTCCAGTGGGTCCCCCCTTGCCAGTGCCAGATTGTGGAGAGCGCAGCATGCAACCACTATCAGTGATACCCGCTCTGGGGGGTTTTGTAGTGCTCCCCCTGAACAGCCCAGGCATCGGAAGCGCATCTTCAGAAGACAAATAGTCCTCTCTAGCACAGCCCTTGTGGAGCCATGACTCCTGTTATAACGCTGCTCTGCCTCTGTTCTTGGATGGTGGAGAGGTGTCATGAGCCACCTCTTCAATGGATAGCCCTTGTCACCCAGCAGCCACCCATCCAGCCGGGCTGGAGCACTGAAGAGCCCCGGCACCTGGGAGTGTCTCAGGATGTAGGCGTCGTGGGAGCTGCCTGGGTACCTTGCACAGACTTGCAGAATCTGCATCCTGTGGTCACACACTATCTGCACGTTCATGGAGTGGAATCCCTTCCTGTTGATGAAGGCACCGGGCTCACCCGCTGGTGCCTTGATGGCCACATGTGTACAGTCTATAGCACCCTGGACACGGGGGAAGCCAGCAATCGCTGCAAAGCCTCTGGCTCACTCAGCCTGGCTGGCCTGGTCTGTATGGTAAAGAATAAAGGTCAGAACCTGCCTGAACAGAGCGTCTGTCACCAGCTTGACACAACTGTGGACAGCTGATTGGGAAACTCCACACAGATCCCACACTGACCCCTGGAAAGAGCTGGAGGTATAGAAATTGAGGGCCACTGTGACCTTCAGAGCCACTGGCATGTGGTGTCCACCCACACGTCGGAGCTGATCTCAGGGTCTAGATGGAGGTCACTGTCTCCCTGGAGATGTGAAGCCTCCTTCAGCATTGCACCTCAGACATATTGAGGTAGCTGCATCGCTGCCTGTGAACCCTGGCAGCAGGATAGTGGCGTCTTCTGTGGCCCCTTCTGCCTTGAACTACCTGCTGGCCCTGCGCCCCTTGTGTCTGCACCTCTCCTCCCACAGGTCCCTCCCCTGGAAGCTGCATTGGGACACCTGGTCTCCTCTCCCTTCTGCCCCTCTCTTCCTCCTCAGAGGAGGTGCCTCCAGCAGAGACCACAATCCCCATTCCCAGGGTAAGGGAAGGCTGTCTGATACCTGGAAGGGTCCACACAGTCTGAATCCTCCGGGGGCTTGGCAGACAGCAATGAGTCCTGAAATGAAGCCTGGAAATGTTAACAATGAAGCCCCGAACAGGGGTGAAGCTGCCAAGTACCAATAAGTCACCAGCAACAAACTATCTCCTAAACTCCTCACTGCTGACACTGGCAATGCTGCTGACCCTGCTTATCCTGCCCTTGGATGAGGTTGGGTAAAACGTGGGCTGCCTGCCTGTATGAGGAGTGTGAAATTGTACAGGCCACACAACATCAGGATTAGCTGGGTTTGAATGGCCTTTAGTGGCCTCTTCATTGATGGTGGGTGTGGCTCCGACACCTGTGTGTGCCCACTGACCTGAAGATTACTCCCGTGCTGGATGACATTGGGACACTCGCTCCGACATCTTCTCGCGCTATTTACACCCGATTGGGTCAAGCACACCCGCCCATGAGGCATGAAATTCTGCCCCCTGCTTGGTGTTTAGAGACTGCAGTGCTCAGAGCGCCCCTCACGACAGGGGTCACAGCACTACAGCAAGCTGGAGAGGACATGTCATACTGCTGCATTTCTAAACCCAAGCAGTGCCTTGCCTATGTAGCTATTTGACATCTGTGAGTAAGCTGTTTGATTCTGGAGAGATTGATAGCTGAGCTCAATCGTGCCCACACACAAGACAGATATTCCGGAGGCAAGTGGGGAGGAGAGAAAGACAAATCCTCCTGATGGATCACCAATAACTTCTGAAAAAAGATTGTGGATTAGCCAGGGCTTCCATCAAAGTCATATAATGACCAAACGAGGACATTCATGGGACTAATATGTATTTCCACCATTGATCCTCAAATGGTGGGAAGGATCAGTGTTGCTGCTCAATTCACTTCTACCTAATCCAGGGAGTGGGGGAGTGGGTGATTGGGGACATAATTACAGGTGTCAGCTAACATCGGCCAAATCAGCACAGGTATCAGCAGCTCAGATCTGAAATAAGAATTCAACAAATGCTGCTTGTCTCATGAAGTCTCTTCAGAACATAGAGTTTATATCAGTCACTGGAAGATTCTGTTATGAAGGAGTTACTCAGCCCAACAGTGCGACACTGTCCCTCAGTATAAAACGGTCAGTTTTAAAAAACTCTCTCTGTTACACTCACCCTCACTGCAGTACACGCAGTTATAACAAATTCTCTGTTAAACTGACCCTCAGTATAAGACTCTCAATTATAACACTCTCTGTTACACTGACCCTCAGTATAAGACTCTCAGTTATATCACTCTCTCTGTTACACTCACCCTCAGTATAAGACTCTCAGTTATAACACTCTCTCTGTTACACTGACCCTCAGTATAAGACTCTCAGTTATAACACACTCTCTGTTACACTGTCCCTCAGTATAAGACACTCAGTTATAACACTCTCTCTGTTACACTGACCCTCAGTATAAGACTCTCAGTTATAACACTCTCTCTGTTACACTGACCCTCAGTATAAGACTCTCAGTTATAACACTCTCTCTGTTACACTGACCCTCAGTATAAGACTCTCAGTTATAACACACTCTCTGTTACACTGACCCTCAGTATAAGATTCTCAGTTATAACACTCTCTCTGTTACACTCACCCACAGTATAAGACTCTCAGTTATAACACTCTCTCTGTTACACTGACCCTCAGTATAGGACTCTCAGTTATAACACTCACTCTGTTACACTGACCTTCAGTATAAGACTCTCAGTTATAACACTCTCTCTGTTACACTGACCCTCAGTATAAGACTCTCAGTTATAACACTCACTCTGTTACACTGACCTTCAGTATAAGACTCTCAGTTATAACACTCTCTCTGTTACACTGACCCTCAGTATAAGACTCTCAGTTATAACACTCACTCTGTTACACTGACCCTCAGTATTTTTTGTTTTTATTTCAGTATAAGATTCTCAGTTATAACACTCTCTCTGTTACACTGACCCTCAGTATAAGACTCTCAGTTATAACACACTCTCTGTTACACTGACCCTCAGTATAAGACTCTCAGTTATAACACTCTCTCTGTTACACTCACCCTCAGTATAAGACTCTCAGTTATAACACTCTCTCTGTTACACTGACTCTCAGTATAAGACTCTCAGTTATAACACTCTCTCTGTTACACTAACCCTCAGTATAAGACTCTCAGTTATAACACTCTCTCTGTTACACTGACCCTCAGTATAAGACTCTCAGTTATAACATTCTCTCTGTTACACTGTCCTTCAGTATAAGACTCAGTTATAACACTCTCTCTGTTACACTGTCCTTCAGTATAAGACTCTCAGGTATAACACTCTCTCTGTTACACTGACCCTCAGTATAGGACTCTCAGTTATAACACTCACTCTGTTACACTGACCTTCAGTATAAGACTCTCAGTTATAACACTCTCTCTGTTACACTGACCCTCAGTATAAGACTCTCAGTTATAACACTCACTCTGTTACACTGACCCTCAGTATTTTTTGTTTTTATTTCAGTATAAGATTCTCAGTTATAACACTCTCTCTGTTACACTGACCCTCAGTATAAGATTCTCAGTTATAACACTCTCTCTGTTACACTGACCCTCAGTATAAGACTCTCAGTTATAACACACTCTCTGTTACACTGACCCTCAGTATAAGACTCTCAGTTATAACACTCTCTCTGTTACACTCACCCTCAGTATAAGACTCTCAGTTATAACACTCTCTCTGTTACACTGACTCTCAGTATAAGACTCTCAGTTATAACACTCTCTCTGTTACACTAACCCTCAGTATAAGACTCTCAGTTATAACACTCTCTCTGTTACACTGACCCTCAGTATAAGACTCTCAGTTATAACATTCTCTCTGTTACACTGTCCTTCAGTATAAGACTCTCAGTTATAACACTCTCTCTGTTACACTGTCCTTCAGTATAAGACTCTCAGGTATAACACTCTCTCTGTTACACTGACCCTCAGTATAAGACTCTCAGTTATAACACTCTCTCTGTTACGCTGACCCTCAGTATAAGATTCTCAGTTATAACACTCTCTCTGTTACACTCACCCACAGTATAAGACTCTCAGTTATAACACTCTCTCTGTTACACTGACCCTCAGTATAGGACTCTCAGTTATAACACTCACTCTGTTACACTGACCTTCAGTATAAGACTCTCAGTTATAACACTCTCTCTGTTACACTGACCCTCAGTATAAGACTCTCAGTTATAACACTCACTCTGTTACACTGACCCTCAGTTAAAGACTCTCAGTTATAACACTCTCTCTGTTACACTGACCTTCAGTATAAGACTCTCAGTTATAACACTCTCTCTGTTACACTGTTCTTCAGTATAAGACTCTCAGTTATAATGTTATCTCTGTTCCATGACTACAGCGGTTCAGGAGAGCAGTTTCTGAAGGGCAATTCGGGATGGACATATCCCTTGAACCAATAAAAAAGTTTAGGCCTAGGCTCCAGAAGTTTGTAAGGAGAGTTTGCCGGGTTGAGTTTGCCATTGTTTCTGGTGCCTCGGTCAATGCCGAGTGGTCTGTCTGGTTTCATTCCTTTTTGGTGACTTTGTAGCAGTTTGATACAACTGAATGTCTGGCTCAGCAATTTCAGAGTCAACCACATTGCTGTGGGTGTGGAGTCATGTGTAGGGCAGACCAGGTAAGGACAGCAGATTTCCTTCCCTGAAGGACATTAGTGACCCAGATGGGTTTTTACAACAATTGACAATGGTTTCATGGTCACCATTACTGAGACTATTTAATTCCAGATTTATTAGTTGAATTTAAATTGCACCAGCTGCCTTGGTGGGATTTGAACCCGTGTCCCGGGAGCATTAGCCTGAGACTCAGGATTGCTAGCCCAGTGACATTACCAGTACGTCACCATCTCCCCTGCAAGTTATTAGTGAAGCCAGGAGTCAGAGTGGCATCGACACACTAGAGAATGAATGATAGAGAAGAGGATGACAGCAATTACAGATGTATCTCTGATAGGCTTTGAAAAGAGGTTCAGAAATGAATACTTAAGTTGAAATGAGTCCCGAATATGGTGGTCTACAGTGCACGTGTGTCTGCCTCATAGCTGAATAAAAAGCAGAAGATGCTCAGGGAACTGGTAAAGAATTTACAAAAGGGCAGTGATGGTTGGCAGGAGAGCATTGCTTTCCCACATAATCAGTTACACTGAGAACTGGAAGCACAGGACAGAGCACATCATACGAGGAAGAAAACTAGACCAAACACTGCAACCCGTGAGGATCAAAGTGGCTCAGGAGAAACCACTTGAGTCTAAAGAGGCCAAGTCCAGGCCAGCTGAGTTCAAAGAGGTCATGATAGATCCCAAGGGTGTTAAAGGGGCTGAAAACAGATCCGTAGAATTAAAAGCAGCCCAGGAAGAACCTGTACAATAGAAGAAGATGAAAGGAGTGACCCAGAAATCGGGTTGGCAGACACTTCCTTTTGAGAGTTAAACAAGGACCAGGGAAGTTCCACAGCAGACAGAGAGACAGTGAGGGAGATGCCTCATTTAGCTGAAGCACCTGAGGGAAGTCAATGGTTAAAGCAGGAAAGATAAAGGTGGAGGGAGATTTGTCGGCAGTGTGTCTCACTGCAACCTTTGCTCCAGATTTAGAGGGAACCAGGGGAGTTGACAAACGGATCATGAGGGAGACACCTCACCAAGTTGAAGTGCCACAGGGCAGAGCAGCAGATGCCAGCCAGCCACCTGTGGGCAATGGTGTCTCGACGGACATGAGCTCCAACTCATTCCTCTGCATGCCCAAGTGGGACATTTTTATGACCTCCCACCCACAGTTAGAAAGTGATGATTTTAAACAGATCCTCCTTGCTGCATGCTTCTGAAGTTAAAGTGAGAGATGGACCAGGACACTATGTCCAAAGGCTGGCTCAAGAAGGTAGAGTTAACCTGTGCAGGGCCCTTGGGGAAGAGAACATTGATTTTCACAAGGTCCTAGTTAGCATGAAACAGGCCCCCACCAAAAGTCCATGTGCATTCACAGAGAGGCTTCATGACTGTTACATAAGGGCCGGGAGGGAGTGGAAGATGAGGCAGACAGGAATGATAAAGATACATACTTTGATGCCTCAAATTTTAAGAGCCTTTTCCTGAAGGGACTCCAACACTCATCTGGAATGCGTTGAGCGTTGAAAATAGTGGTGTGGCACGAGTTGATCCATCATACTGGGTCCGTGGTAACCTCCCCCGAACACCCACGAAAGCTAAGGTAGCAGCCATTGAAGGCCCATTGCCTAGCCAGAAATCTGGACCATCCAGGGGCTTGTTGCTGAGGAGGGACACCCCAGTGAGCTGTTTCACCTATAAACACCTGGGCCACTATGCACGTGGCTGCCACAATAGGTGCATTGTGGAGGCTGACAGTAACAGTGAGCTTTTCCCCTCCTCCTGTATAGGTGAGCCCCAACCCTGTTGAGCAGCGGTTAGAGAGAGTGGAGGCAGCGAAAGAGGGGCCATGCAAATACAGTGGTGGTGGGAGACCAGTGGGGACGCACTGTTAATAATGGAGGGTGTCAGCAATAAATGTTTGCCAACTCTGACTTCTCCACCACCACCATGAAGTTACTGAGTGAAAGGATGACTTTAAGTATGAATTAAAATGTACCTGTATAGCTACAGTTTGTCCCCAAAATATAAAGATAAGCCTGAGGTCTTGAAGAGGCTTGGCAGAAATCCAATTTGAACTTTTCAAAACATTTGGACCAGAGTTAAAGATGAACTGCTAAAATTCGAATTAAAGACATGTTTTACAGACTATTTATTTCAAATTTGCTTAAGTAGTGACCACCAGAAGTTGAAAATTGTTTTAAAGGGTATAAACAAAAGAGACATGGGAAAGATTCTGCTCCTTTTCTACAGTTATCAGTGAGGTTACAGTGCTGTGTTTTAAGAAATCAATCTCCTTATTTAACACTTTTGGCCTTAGAATCCTGGCTGTACCAAAAAGTAAATAGATCTTGCGTGAGAAACATCTTACACAACACGAAAAGGTTTTAAAACAATTGGAATGTCATCTAAAATTAAAGTTAAATCTAAAATTGAAGTTAAATGTAAAATTAAAGTTAAATCTAAAATTAAAGTTAAAGAAAAGATAGCAAAAACATTTTTTAAAGTTTAAAATAGAGTTTGGTCCTTTTATCGGGGAAGTTTAAAAAAAGGTAAAGTGGCTCAATGATGTACATTTGAGAATGTTTTAGCCCACTCCTTGGAAACCAAACAGGGAAGTTAAGCCTTTTGCTGACAGCTGCCTTTTAAAATTCTCCACACATTCACCTGGGGGACTGAAGCATATTATCCACGAATGACAGCTTACCTTTCCTTTAAAGTTGTGTTTGTGTTTGTTTGTAGTGGTCATGGGTTTACAAAAGTATATGTAGGAGCAGAGTGAAACTGTGGTTGTTGAGTTGAGGGGTGCATGTTTGTAATGTGTGTGTGTCTGTAAATAGAAGCTGAGAAATGAGTAAAGATTCGGCTGCCCTTCAGTTGTTCCCATCACTTTGCTGCTTTGAACCGAACAGTGAGGATGGTGCTGCTAAGATCATCATCGCCCTCAACTTCTCTCTTCACACAAACAATGGAATAGGATTCAACACCAACTCAAAGGGTTGAGCAGAAGCAATATTTACAATGCTAAGACTATCCAACTATTTTTTCTCAAACCTATCATAAAATTGAAGAGTTTTTTGTGGGTTAGATTGAGTGTTGCCTGAAGTACTTAGTGCGAAATGTCAATATAAGACTGATGTCATATCGCATGGTTGTTCTTCACAAAATCCTTTAAGCTGACAGTGTGGGTGTGTGTCTAGCTGCTCCCATACAAGAAACACATTGAAACAGATGCACTTCATTCAGATTGAGGGTATGTTCTACACTCTATTTGCATTCATATTGCTATTAACTTTATGCAATACATTTATTTGATAAAGCTCACAGGAACACAATATTTTTACAATGATATTTGGAGGAACGAGAATGAATTAGATGATTATATAAAAAGGAACAATGGGCAGGATTTTCCCCCTGTTGGGGAAGTTGAAGAGCGGGTGCCTGGAGGTGTGCCTCTGATTGGCGCCCCCCAGTTGGGGGGCATGTGCCATTTTAAGTGGGTGGGCCAGTTAAGGCCCGCCCAGCGTGACGTCAGCATGGAAGCGCCATGCGCTCCCTGTGCGGGGGAGGGGATTCCCTAAAATTGAGAGTGTGCTCTTTCATGCATGTGCACGGAAGAGCGCACTCATCTCCCCGAGGCTAAGTGCAGCCTCAGGGAGATCAGCTCCGATTTAAAATTTTTAATGCAAATGATAAAAAAAATTTCCCTGACATGTTCCCTCATGTGACAGTGTCACAGGAGTTGAGACATGTCCATCACTTTTACTGGAACCTTTATTAAAAATTTAAAAACCCTCGTGAAACCCCATCGCGCCCGTGGATGAGGTTTGATGCTTTCTCTGAATCCCGCCGGGATTCCCGGCCTGCTCACCAACCTTAAGGCTGGACAGGCAGGTCCTTTAATAGCTTTAGTTACTTTTTTAATGGCCTCAGTTGGCCATTGACAGGTCGGTGGGCGCACAGCTGACTCGGCTGAGTCCCCGCTTACCTGAAAATGGAAATGACACGGGATGACATTGGGAATTCCACCCGACATCATCCCACATCGGTGAGCGGGCCCCACCCCCATTTGCCAACCGGAAAGTCCTGCCCTTGGAATTTAATTGAAAATTTGGGCAAATTTGAAGAAAAGGTAACAAAAGGATTTTTATTTTAAATGCAGAATTTAAAATAGAGTTTGGCTCTTTTGCTCGGAAAGTTTTTTTAAAAATTACATAAAGTGACCAATTGCATGCCAAGTTCTCTCTGCGCCCCTCCCCCCCTCCCCCCGCCAAAACAAGCAGAGGAGTTAACCCTTTCTGCTGTCAGCTGCTTCTTTTAAATTCACCACACAACTTTTTATGACTAAATGTATATATTTTAGAAATGTTTCTAAGTTTACAGATATGATTGGACGTATTAACCCATTGGACTCTTGGCCAGAGCCACACTGGATTGTTTGTGTTTTTTAAACAGGTGATGATGGTTTCCAGTTCCACGTGAATACAGCAGGTTTAAGAATTAAAGTACAACATGCTGATAAGGTTGGACTCAGGGCTTTGCCTTTCAGAGACTTGGCCTTAACCATTCAGGCCGTTTGTTACTTTCTAAGACAAGGTGTTTGAGGGTGAGAGAAATGGAAGTCACCTCCAAACTGATAAAAGCACTTATGCCTCTGATGAACTGAAAGCGCACATAGAATGAAGTACTATTTGATCGTCATTACAGAAACATGGCTGCAGGAGGACTTGGATTGGGACCTGAATATTAAAGGATATAGGATGTTTAGGAAGGACAGGGAGCGAGGAGGAGGTGGAGGGGAGGCTCTGTTAGTTAATGATGGTATTAGCACAATAGAGAGGGATGACCTAAGTTCAGGAAACCGGGGTATGGAAATGGTTTGGGTAGAGATGAGAAATGGTAAAGGCAAGAAGTCACTTGTGGGAGTTGTGTACAGGCCCCCCTAACAGTAACCACATGGTAGGATGGAGCATAAAGGAAGCAATAAAGGGAGTTTGTCAGAAAGGCACGGTGATAATCATGGGAGATTTTAATCTACATATAGGCTGGAAAAGTCAAATGAGGAGTTCATAGAGTGTTTCTAGGATAGTATCTTAGAACAGCATGTTCTGGAGCCAACCAGAGAACAGGCTGTACTAGATCTGGTATTGTGCGACGAGATGGGATTAATTAATGATCTCATAGTGAAGGCTCCCCTAGGTAGCAGCGATCATGATATAATTGAATTTTACATTCAGTTTGAGGGTGAGAGGAGTGGGTCCAAGACTATGTTTTTAAACTTAAATAAGGGCAATTATGAGGGCATGAAAGCAGAGCTGGCTAAAGTGAATTGGCAAATTAGGTTAAGGGATAGGTCAATAGAGATGTAGTGGCGTTTAAGGCGAAATTTCAGAATACACAGAATAGATATATTCCAATGAGTAAGAAAAAGTCCAAGGGACGGACACACCATCCATTGTTAACCAGAAAGGGTAAAGATAGTATCAAGCTTAAAGAAAAAGTATATAATTGTGCAAAGAACGGTGGAAGGCCAGAGGGTTGGACAGAATATAAGGAATGGCAAAGGATGACTAAAAGATTAATAAGGAGGGAGAAATTAGAGAATGAGAGAAAGCTCGCCAGAAATATAAAAACAGAGAGTAAGAGTTTCTATAAATATTTTATAAAGAAACGAACTAACAAAGTGAGCATTGGTCCTATAGAAAGTGAGTCTGGAGAACTGATAATGGAAAACAGGGAGATGGCAGATGAATTGAACAGAGATTTTGCATCACTATAGAGAATACAAGTAACATTCCAGAAATAGCTGTAAATCAGGAAATGGGAGGGAGGGAGGAACTCGGGAAAATTGCAATCACCAGGGAAGTGGTACTGAGTTAATTGTTGGGACTGTGGGCTGACAAGTGCCTGGATCCTGATGGCCTTCATCATAGGGTCTTAAAAGAAGCAGCTGGTGAGATAGTTGATGCACTGGTTTTAATCTTCCAAAACTCCCCAGATTCGGAGAAGGCCCCATTAAATTGGAAGATAGAAAATGTAATTCCATTATTCAGAAAGGGAGGGAGACAGAAAGCGGGAAACTACAGGCCAGTTAGCTTAACATCTGTCATAGGGAAAATGTTAGAAGCTGTTATTAAAGAAGCTATAGCAGGACACTTGGATAAGCCCAAAGCAATCAGGCAGAGTCAACATGGTTTTGTGAAAGGGAAATTGTGTCTAACCAGTTTATTGGAGTTCTTTGAGGAAGTAACATGTGCTCTGGATAAAGGGGAACCGGTGGATGTACTGTACTTAGATTTCCAGAAGGCATTTGATAAAGTGCCACATCAAAGGTTAATACAGAAAGTAAAAGCTCATGGTGTAGGGGGTAACATATTGGCATGGATACAAGATTGGCTGGCTAACAGGAAGCAGAGAGCTGGCATAAATGGGTCTTTTTCAGGTTGGCAGGATGTAACAAGTGGTGTGGAAAGGGATCAGTGCTGGGGCCTCAACGCCTTACAATTTATATAAATGACTTGTATGAAGGGAGGGATGGGATAGGAGCCAAATTTGCTGACAACACAAAGATAGGTAGGAAAGTAAGTTGTGAAGAGGATGTAAGGAGGATACAAAGAGACATAGATAGGTTAAGTGAGTGGGCAAAGATCTGGCAGATGGAGTATAATGTGGGAAAATGTGAAATTGTCCATTTTGGCAGGAAGAATAAAAAAGAGAAGCAGATTATCTAAATGGAGAGAGATTGCAGAGCTCTGAGATTCAGAGGGATCTGGGTGTCCTAGTGCATGAATCACAAAAGGTTAGTCTGCAGGTACAGCAGGTCATTAGGAAAGTGAATAGAATGTTATTGTTTATTGGGTGGGGAATTGGTTACAAAAGTAGGAAGGTTATGCTTCAGTTGTACAGGGACTAGTGAGACCATATCTGGAGTATTGTGTACAGTATTGGTCTCCTTATTTGAGGAAGGGTGTAAATGTGTTGGAAGCAGTTCAGAGAAGATTTACCAGACTAACACCTGGGATGGGTGGGTTGTCTTATGGGGAAAGGTTGGACAGGTTAGTCTTGTATCCACTGGAGTTTAGAAGAGTGAGAGGTGACTTGATTGAAACATACAAGATCCTGAGGGGCCTTGACAGGGTGGATGTGGGGAGGATGTTTCCTCTTGTGGGAGAATCTAGAACTAGGGGTCACTGTTTAAAAATAAGGGATCACCCATTTAAAACAGAGATGAGGCAAAACTTTTTCTCTCAGAGCGTCGTGAGTCTTTGGAACTCTCTTCCTGAAAAGGTGGTGGAAGCAGAGTCTTTGGATATTTTTAAGGCGGAAGTGAGTCGATTCTTGGTAAGCAAGGGGGGTGGTAGGTTATCGGGGGTAGGTGGGATGCAGATTTCAGGTTACCATTCTTAAATGTTAGAGCAGGTTTGAGGGACCGAATAACTTACTCCTGCTCCTTGTTCATATGTTTGTATGTGAAAGCATCATTTCAAACCACCAAAGCTAAGCAGAATTGGTTCTGAAATCAGAATTGATAAAGTGAGCTGATCTGAGTTGCTATTTCCAGCATTCAAAGGGAATTTCACCTGAAGTTTAAAGGGGTAGGCGAATGTTATTTTTCAAAAAAAGCTAACGGAAAACAGTCTAGGTGGTTTCTCGGTATTCAGGAAAAATAAAGTTGAGTTTGGGAAGAAATAAATTGGGACTAGCAAAGTGTGTCATGCCAACAACACTGCTATTTGAATTTGGGATAACTTTGAAATGCCAAACAAAAATATCAGGAACAATCTAATCGGTTACTCTTGGGAAAATAGAATGTTGTTTAAAATAAAGAACAAACAAGCAAAAGATGTTAACATCTGGAATCTAGTGAGAATATTTAATTCCTGTTTTAAAGATATGAAAACCTTTTATTGGGCTGTAAAGTTTCACCAGGGCTCATGAATGAGATAAGATGGTAATTATTGCATGTGTTAAACGAAATGAGGAAGTGATTGAGAGTTGGAGATAAAGTTAGGGAACAAGGACACAGCACCAAATGGGAATTGGAATAACTCGTCTTGGGTGTAGTTCAATGGAATATATCAGTTTGGTATTGATGTACATTCTCGTGAAGGGAAGGTGTAGATGACTATAATAAGTTGACAGCTTTCTCTTGGAGGTATTTTCTCTTTGCCTATGAAATTTTAAGAAAACTTAATTTGATAATCTGGCCACTACCCAAGACATTGGGAGCATCACAGGGAGCTAAGCCAAGATCTACAGGCAGACACCGCACCACCCCGCACACCCACAGAACTATTGAAAAGATGAGAGCCAAGAAGGCCTATTAGATGGAGCACAAATTCACCAGGAAGAAAATTCCAGTGGAGGATGAAATTGGGACACCGGTGTGAGTGTGCAGAAGTGATTTGTAACGTGTGAAGTAACTAACATGTGGGAGTACATGGCGCAACTGCACTGAGGAACGGGTCCCAGACTTGCTCAGCTACTTGGCAAAGAACGTGACATGAAATAGTTAGTATGGCCTGAAGAGTAAGAAAGCATTTTTAATTGATCAGGGCATTGACACATACTCCAGAGTGAAACGGACTTTAAGACAACGAAGGTGGTAATGGTCAGAAGGAGTCAAATTCAAATAAAAGTAAAAGGAATTTTAGATTGGGACAAATCAAGGCCAGGGGGAAATAATACTTAATAAGAATTATCCACAAGATGGATACAGGTGGAGGGAGAGTTGGAGAATCTTTCAAATCCATGCATAATCTGTCAATATCCCAGAAATTAACAGCACTCCTGAGAAAGAATAGGGAATAAGGGAAATGAGATTATGCTTTCCAAATAACCAAGGAGTATCATTGAGTGAGGCTATGCACAGGTGGGGGGATGCCAAATCATAATGATCAAATAATTCACATAGCTTTAGAATGTTATTTCCAATATGTAATCAAGAAATCCGGGAAACAAACTTGTATTTTGAAAATGACTCGGCTAAAAACGAGTTGTGAGAAGTCAATGAGGATATTCCTTCTCAAAGGGAAACCTGTAAGAAATAGAAGCCTTTAGGAAGTGGTGTTTTTTTAGAATAGTATGGAACTTTCATGGATTAGCTAACATAGCATTTAATTCACTCTCTCTCTGAAAAAAAACACAAACAATTCGAAGGAATCAGGGACCAAGGCAAGGTAGAGATAAAGGTCACAAAGATTGCGATCCCGGCACTGAGGTCAATAGACTCGACAAATGTCCCTGAACCAATAATGGAAACCCTTCCGGTGCCCTGCATACCTCAGTGACCACTAGCCAGGGGGGATAACAAGGTGAGGGTGGGCGGAAGGGTGGTTTGACCAGCCTGGCAGCTTGGGTGTCCTCTATCCAGTGGTCAGGAGGGTTTGAACGGATGATTGACACTATTAAGCTACCCCTAGAAATACAGTGTATTAAGGGGACAGGGGGCACTCCTCATCATGGGGCATCCTACCAGCCACCTTCTACAGGTGGAAGGTGGACCAGGGAAAGGTGAGAAAGGCAGGGTCAGAGTTCCTGAATACTTGAACTAGACAGCAGAAAGCTGCTAATACAAACAACTGAGACCAACACACTCTGTGACATCCATTCATCCTCTGGGATCAGTGAGCTGTCCTCCACTCTCACAGGCTGTATAGTTGTCCCATCAAGTTAACTTATGAGTCAAAACTAACCTGTTCTTAATACACTTAATAAAAAAGCTTAACATTACTTACAAATACAGGAGTACCTATCTTACATATCCATCAGTCCCAAATACGAATTCTGATAGTTAGGACACTCTCTGTGGTGTGATGACTCATTATCAGACTCTCAGTTATAACACTCTCTCTGTTACAGTGACCCTCAGTATAAGTCTCTCAGTTATAACGCTCTCACTGTTACACTGACGCTCAGTATAAGACTCAGTTATAACATTCTGTCTCTCACACTGACCCTCAGTATAAGTCTCTCATTTATAACACTCTCTCTGTTACACTGACCCTCAGTATAAGACTCTCAGTTATAACACTCTCTCTGTTACACTGTCCTTCAGTATAAGACTCACAGTTATTACAATCTCTGTTTCACTGACCCTCCGTATAAGACTCATTATTGTAACACTATTTCTGTTACACTGACCCTCAGTATAAGACTCTCAGTTATAACACTCTCTCTGTTACACTAACCCTCAGTGTAAGACTCTCAGTTATAACACTCTCTCTGTTACACTGACACTCAGTATAAGACTCTCAGGTATAACACTCTCTCTGTTACACTGACCCTCAGTATAAGACTCTCAGTTATAACACTCTCTCTGTCACACTGACACTCAGTATAAGACTCTCAGGTATAACACTCTCTGTTACACTGACCCTCAGTATAAAACTCAGTTATAACACTCTCCCTGTTACACTGACCCTCAATATAAGACTCTCAGTTATAACACTCTGTTACACTGACCCTCAGTAACAGACTCTCTGTTATAACACTCTCACTGTTACACTGACCCTCAGTATAAGACCTTCAGTTATAACACTCTGTTACACTGACGCTCAGTATAAGACTCAGTTACAGCATTCTGTCTCTCACACTGACCCTCAGTATAAGTCTCTCAGTTATAACAATCTCTTTGTTACACTGACCCTCAGTATAAGACTCTCAGTTATAACGCTCTCACTGTTACACTGACGCTCAGTATAAGACTCAATTATAACCTTCTGTCTCTCACACTGACCCTCAGTATAAGACTCTCAGTTATAACACTCTCTCTGTTACACTGTCCTTCAGTATAAGACTCTCAGTTATAACACTCCCTCTGTTTCACTGTCCCTTCATATAAGACTCTCATTATTATAACACTATCTCTGTTACACTGACCCTCAGTATAAGATTCTCAGTTATAACACTCTCTCTGTTACACTAACCCTCAGTATAAGACTCTCAGTTATAACACTCTCTCTGTTACACTGTCCCTCAGTATAAGACTCTCAGTTATAACACTGTCTCTGTTACACTGTCCCTCAGTATAAGACTCTCAGTTATAACACTCTCTCTATTACACTGACCCTCAGTATAAGACTCTCAGATATAACACTCTCTCTGTTACACTGACCCTCAGTATAAGACTCTCAGTTATAACACTCTCTCTGTTACACTGTCCCTCAGTATAAGACTCTCAGTTATAACACTCTCTCTGTTACACTGACCCTCAGTATAAGACTCTCAGTTATAACACTCTCTCTGTTACACTGTCCCTCAGTATAAGACTCTCAGTTATAACACTGTCTCTGTTACACTGTCCCTCAGTATAAGACTCTCAGTTATAACACTGTCTCTGTTACACTGTCCCTCAGTATAAGACTCTCAGTTATAACACTCTCTCTGTTACACTGTCCCTCAGTATAAGACTCTCAGTTATAACACTCTCTCTGTTACCCTGACCCTCAGTATAAGACTCTCAGTTATAACACTCTCTGTGTTATACTGAGGGACAGTATAAGTCTCTCTGTTATAACACTGTCTCTCAACCGCCACCTTCATTGTAACTTTCTCAGTTCTGACACTTAACATCACTCTCTTTACATTTGTAAAAGTTTGGTTTGACAAGCCTCAGCAGTAACAGACAGAATAATGAACGTTGACTGGAACCGAGATAACCTGGAGTCTTTCTCAGGCATGTATACCATGTGATCAGACATGACTGAGTCAGATATTCTCCCCGCCAGAAGATTCTGGACGAAGATGAAGAGAAATAAACTGGCCGGGTCAGATGATGAAATATATTCAAAAGAAGCATTGCGGGGATGAGAATTACTTAAGGGTTGAAGGATAGTACTGCTGCAAGGGGAAAATGTCCATCCTGGAAAACTGTTGGATGTAACTTCTGTATACACAAAGCCTTTTCTAATCAACGTGTTTGTTATGGCATTTCAGCGAACCTTCCAACATAATAGACCGTTCAGCCCATCCTGTCTGTACCAGCTCTTTGGAAAGAGCTCCGTGGTTAGTCCCACCCCCGTATACACCATTCATTCCCAGAGCCTTCAGGGCCTTACCTGAATCACACTTTTCATCCTGTTTTCAGGCTGCTGCAGAGCCACTGTCTGACAGTGTGACAGTCCTAATGCCTCCTAGGCCACAGCAGCTCCTTGTTTGCTGCTGGTGTTGTTGTACAATTAGATAGAAGCTGTGGAATGAAAGGAGATGGCCAACATTTTCCAGAGATTAGAGGTTGAACTAACCCATGGTATGATGTAAATTCTTGGTGGAGATACGAATGGCCCAAGTGACAACCACGCCTAATGTCTATATTTTCTAACTGATCAGCAACAAATGTCTTTCCCTTGCCTGCCTCCTGAGCCTGTTAATCAGAAGGGATTTCTGAAGTGTGGGATGTTGGCACATGCTCACTCCAAAGTACATTGCAAACAAATTGCAAGGCCAAAAATAACCAACAAAGGGATTATTTACTTTGTTATTTGATGGACAGGAACAGTTCGGCAGTGCATTACTAAATATAACATCATTCGCATCTCAACTTCAAATATCGTCGCACCACAGCTCAGTGGGTAGCCCTCTCACCACTGAGTCACAAGGTCATTGGTTCAAGTCCCAGTCCAGCGACTCGAACATAAAGTCACTGACATCTTCCCAGCTATGTGGAAAATTGCCCAGGCCAATTACCGCCCCATCAGTCTACTCTCCATCATCAGTAAAGTGATGGAAGGGGTCATCAACAGTGCTATCAAGCAGCACTTGCTTAGCAATAACCTGCTCACTGACACCCAGTTTGGGTTCCGCCAGGGCCACTCAGCTCCTGACCTCATTACAGCCTTGGTTCAAACATGGACAAAAGAGCTGAACTCCTGAGGCGAGGTGAGAGTGACTGCCCTTGACATCAAGGCAGCATTTGACCGAGTGTGGCATCAAGGAGCCCCTACAAAACTGGAGTCAATGGGAATCGGGGGAAAACTCTCCACTGGTTGGAGTCATACTTAGCACAAAGGAAGATGGTTGTGGTTGTTGGAGATCAGTCATCTCAGCTCCAGGACATCACTACAGCAGTTCCTCAGGGTAGTGTCCTCGGCCAAACCATCTTCACCTGCTTCATCAATTACCTTCCTTCCATTATAAGGTCAGAAGTGGGGATGTTCGCTGATGATTGCACAATGTTCAGCACCATTCGCAACTCCTCAGATACTGAAGCAGTCCATGTCCAAATGCAGCAAGACCTGGACGATATCCAGGCTTGGGCTGACAAATAACATTCATGCTGCTGTAAAGGAACTATCATATTTTTCCTGATATTACTGTAGGATAATTTAAAGCAGGCTTATGTTTGTGTGTGTGTATGTTTCTGCGTGTGTGAGTAATTTAAGTAAACTGCAGACTGATAGACTGCAAGGTTTGAATCATCAAAGGGGTTATGTGTAAAATACAGGCATTTGAAATGCTGATGGACAAGCTAAGTAAAATAGAATTTACATTTTTAGATACATGGAGAGAGGTTGTTGACTTTTCAAAGGGACATGGTAAGATGTTTACAACTGGCAAAATAAATAAGGCAAAGTTATTGTGTTTATCTTTCCCAAGAGTACTGGCCATAATGACAACATGAAAGATTTTTAGATGCTGGAATTAGTAACTTCCAAAGATATGTTGAAACAATGAGATTTACAGATCAAAGAGGAGGAAATATATTTAAAGAATGATGGAAGTCTGTATGGGGGTGGCTGTGTGAGATCTTGAAAGCAACAGTGTCTGAAAAAGCCACACCAGAGAAGTTTGCTGTTTCAGTAACCAAAGTTGTGTTAAAAGCCTTTGGAGTTTCATTGCACAGTGAGAGAGAGAGAGAAGCTATGAAATACCCCCCTTACAGCAACAGTGGGTGCTTGTGGTAATATTGATGGATGTCTTATAGATTAATAAAACATTTTGGACTGTTGCCTGAAAGGGTTGTGTAAGTGAGAGTCTAGTTAAGTATAAATCTTGTGGGAACTGTTATAGAACTAACTTTAACTGTGTAACTGTAATCTTGTATGTTTAAGTTTTCTTTTCTTTTGTTAATAAATGTTTTAATTTAATATTTAAAATCTCTAAAGGTGGTAGTGTACTCATTACTTCTGACTTCAGTGCACAAACCTTCACGTTATAAATACAAATTACAAAATTGTTGTGATAGCTTGGCCAAGTTTTCCTCTGGGATTTGGACAACCTGGTACATACCACCTGCCAAATCATTACACCACACAAGTGCCAGGCAGTGACCATCTCCAACAAGAGGGAATCTAACCATCTCCCCTTGACATTCAATGGCATTACCATCACTGAATCCCCCACTATCAACATCCTGGGAGTTACCATTGACCGGAAACTGAACTGGACTAGCCATATAAATACTGTGGCTACAAGAGCAGGTCAGGGGCTGGGAATCCTGCAGTGAGTAACTCACCTCCTGACTCCCCAAAGCCTGTTCACCATCTACAAGGCACAAGTCAGGAGTGTGATGGAATAATCTCCACTTGCCTGGATGAATGCAGCTCCAGCAACACTCAAGAAGCTCGACACCATACAGGACAAAGCAGCCTGCTTGATTGGCACCACATCCACAAACGTTCACTCCCTCCACCACCGACACACAGTAGCAGCAGTGTGTACCATCTACAAGATGCACTGCAGGAACTCACCAAGGCTCCTTAGACAGCACCTTCCAAACCCACGACCACTACCATCTAGAAGGACAAGGGCAGCAGACACATGGGAACACCACCAGCTGGAAGTTCCCCTCCGAGTCACTCACCATCCTGACTTGGAAATATATCACCATTCCTTCACTGTCGCTGGGTCAAAATCCTGGAGCTCCCTCCCTAACAGCACTGTGGGTGTACCTACACCACATGGACTGCAGCGGCTCAAGAAGGCAGCTCACCCCCACCTTTTCGAGGGGCAATTAGGGATGGGCAATAAATGCTGGCCCAGCCAGCGAAGCCCACATCCTGTGAATGAACTAAAAAGTGACTGACACTCCAGTGCAGTACTGAGGGATGCTGCACTACTGGAGATGCTGTCTTTCCAATGAGACATGAAACCTCTTGTCCCCTTAGATGATGTAAAGGAGCCCATGACACTGTATTAACGAGCAGGGGAGTTCTCCTGAGTGTCCTGGTCAATATTTGTCCCTCAGCCAATATCACGGAAAACAGATGATCTGATCATTATCACATTGCTGTTTGTGGGAGCTTGCTGTGTGCAAATTAGCTGTTGTGTTTCCTACATAGCAACAGTGACTACACATAATGTATTCAATTACCTGTGAATCCTTGGTTTCAGGTGCCTCCACGGGTTCTCCCCTCCCTATCTCTGTAACCTCCTCTAGCCTCACAACCCTCCAAGATCTCTGCACTCCTCTAATTCTGGCCTCTAGAGAATCACTGATTTTAATCGCTCCATCTTTAGTGGTTGTGCCTTTAGCTACTTGGCCTTTGGAATTCCCTCCCTAGACCTTGCTGCATCTCCACCTCGCTTTCCTCCTTCAGTTAATTCCAACCTCTTTGACCAAACACTTAGTCACCTGACCTAATGTCTCCTTATGTGACTCAGTGTCAGACTTTGTTTTATAATGTTCCTCTGAAGCACCTTGGGATGTTTCATTATGTTAAAGGCACTATATAGGCACTATATATATATATTAAAATATATATACATAAAATATATACAATCTGGTGTTGTGTAGTGCTTTGGGACATCTTGAGGTTGTGAAAGCCACTGTATAAATGCAAATTATTTATTTTTTCTTGCCTCCTTAGCTTGCCTGTTTCAGTATCACAACCTGGATAAAGTTTAGATTTGGCCTGTTAAGTGGTGAGTAACTGCCAAGTGGCAGTCGAGAGAAGCTGGAAGATGGGATGAATGGTCTGGGTGAAAAATAAATCATGAAGTGACATACAAATATACAAACATAGGAAATAGGAGCAGCAGTAGAGCACTCAGCCCTTCAAGCCTGCTCATGACTGATCTGAATGTAACCTCAGCCCCACATTCCTGTCTACCCCTGATTAACCTTTCACCTCCTTGCTAATCAAGAATCTATCTAGCTCTGCCTTAAAAATATTCAAAGACTTTGCTTCCACCACCTTTTGAGGAAGAGAGTTCCAAAGACACTCAAACTTCAGAAAAAATTTATCCTCATCTCAGTTTTAAATGGCATTATTTAGGAAAGCTAATTATCATTTATTGTGAGGGGAATTGGTTACAAAAGTAGGAAGGTTATGTTTCAGTTGTACAGGGACTAGTGAGACCACATCTGGAGTACTGTGTACAGTATTGATCACCTTATTTAAGGAAGGATATAAATGCCTTAGAAGCAGTTCAGAGAAGGTTTACCAGACTAATACCTGGAATGGGCAGTTTGTCTTATGAGGAAATGCTGGACAGGTTAGTCTTGTATCCACTGGAGTTTAGAAGAGTAAGAGGTGACTTGATTGAAACATATAAGATCCTGAGGGGTCTTGACAGGGTGGATGTGGGGAGGATGTTTCCTCTTGTGGGAGAATCTAGAACTAGGGGCCACTGTTTAAAAATAAGGGGTCACCCATTCCTGGGGCAGGATTTTTAGTTTGGTCAGTGTACCTGGCAGGGGCCGGGGGCCGGACTGCTGACCATGATCAGCCCCTGACCGCGGTTCCACACTGGCTGGCCAATTACCGTCCAGCTAGCATGAAGCAGGCATTGAAATGCTCAGCGCTGCCGGGGTGGAGATAGAGGTGGGAGAACGGCAGGAGGGAACGTGGAGGGTGGGAGGAGGGAGGTCGGGGTGAGGGAGGGGGAGGGCAGGGGGAAGGTGGGTGGAGGGCGGGAGGAGGGAGGGAGGTGGGAGGGAGGGAGGAGGGAGGGCAGGAGGGTGGAGGGTGGAGGGAGGGGAAGGGCAGGAGGGTGGAGGGTGGAGGGTGGAGGGAGGGGAAGGGCGGGGAGGGCAGGAGGAGGGTGGGAGGAGGGAGGGAGGAGGGAGGGTGGAGGGAAGGTGGAGGGAGGCAGAGGGTGGGGGTGGGCGGGGGGAGGGTGGGGGGTGGGTGGGGTGAGTGAGGGGGAGGGAGGAGGGAGGGTGGAGGGAAGGGAGGGCGGGGGGAGGGCAGGAGGAGGGAGAGGGGAGGCAGAGGGTGGAAGGAGGGCAGGGGAGGGTGGGGGGAGTGAGGGGGAGGGAGGAGGGAGGGTGGAGGGAAGGGTGGGCGAGGGGAGGGCGGGAGGAGGGTGGGAGGAGCACGGCGGGGTGGGAGTAGGGCGGGAGGGGGGATTGAGTGGATGAGGTGTGTGAGGTGGGTGAGTGGGTGAGGTGGGTGAGTGGGTGAGGTGGGTGAGCGAGTGAGTGGGTGAGGTGGGTGAGCGAGTGAGTGGCTGAGGTGGGTGAGCGAGTGACAGGGTGAGGTGGGCAATCGGGTGAGTGGGTGAGCGAGTGACTGGGTGAGGTGGGTGAGCGAGTGAGTGGGTGAGTTTGGTGAGCGAGTGAGTGGGTGAGGTGGGTGAGGTGGGTGAATGAGTGAGAGGGTGAAGTGGGTGAGTGAGTGACTGGGTGAGGTGGGTGATTGAGTGAGTGGGTGAGGTGAGTGAGCAAGTGAGGAGGGTGAGTGAGTGACTGGGGGAGGTGGGTGAGCGAGTGACTGGGTGAGGTGGGTGAGGTGGGTGAGCGAGAGAGTGGGTGAGGTGGGTGAGCGAGTGAGTGGGTGAGGTGGGAGAGGTGGGTGAGCAAGTGAGTGGGTGAGGTGGGTGAGCAAGTGCGTGGGTGAGGTGGGTGAGCAAGTGAGTGGATGAGGTGGGTGAGCAAGTGAGTGGGTGAGGTGGGTGAGCAATTGAGTGGATGAGGTGGGTGAGCAAGTGAATGGGTGAGGTGGGTGAGTGAGTGACTGGGTGAGGTGGGTGAGCAAATGAGTGGATGAGGTAGGTGAGCAAGTGCGGTGGTGACGTGGGTAAGGTGGGTGAGCGAGTGAGTGGGTGAGTGGGTGAGGTGGGTGAGCGAGAGAGTGGGTGAGGTGGGTGAGCGAGTGAGTGGGTGAGGTGCGTGAGCGAGTGAGTGGGTGAGGTGAGTCCGCGAGTGAGTGGGTGAGTTGGGTGAGCGAGTGAGTGGGTGAGTGGGTGAGGTGGGTGAGCGAGTGAGCGGATGAGGTGGGTGAGCAAGTGAGTGGGTGAGGTGGGTGAGCAGGTGAGTGGGTGAGGTGGGTGAGCGAGTGACTGGGTGAGTTGGGTGAGGTGGGTGAGTGAGTGAGTGGGTGAGGTGGGTGATCGGCTGAGTGGGTGAGTGAGTGAGTGGGTGAGGTGTGAGCGAGTGACTGGGTGAGGTGGGTGAGCGAGTGAGTGGGTGAGTGGGTTAGGTGGGTGAGCGAGTGACTGGGTGTGGTGGGTGATCGGGTGAGTGGGTGAGGTGGGTGAGTGAGTGAGTGTGTGAGGTGGGTGAGCAAGTGACTGGGTGAGGTGGGTGATCGAGTGAGTGGGTGAGGTGGGTGAGGTGTGTGAGCGAGAGAGTGGGTGAGGTGGGAGAGCGAGTGAGTGGGTGAGGTGGGTGAGTGATTGTGTGGGTGAGGTGGGTGAGCAAGTGAGTGGGTGAGGTGGATGAGTGAATGAGTGGGTGAGGTGGGTGAGCGAGTGAGTGGGTGAGGTAGGTGAGGTGGGTGAGCTAGTGAGTGGGTGATGTGGGTGAGGTGGGTGAGCGAGTGAGTGGGTGAGTTTGGTGAGCGAGTGAGTGGGTGAGGTGGGTGAGGTGGGTGAATGAGTGAGAGGGTGAAGTGGGTGAGTGAGTGACTGGGTGAGGTGGGTGATTGAGTGAGTGGGTGAGGTGGGTGAGGTGAGTGAGCAAGTGAGGAGGGTGAGTGAGTGACTGGGGAGGTGGGTGAGCGAGTGACTGGGTGAGGTGGGTGAGGTGGGTGAGCGAGAGAGTGGGTGAGGTGGGTGAGCGAGTGAGTGGGTGAGGTGGGAGAGGTGGGTGAGCAAGTGAGTGGGTGAGGTGGGTGAGCAAGTGCGTGGGTGAGGTGCGTGAGCAAGTGAGTGGATGAGGTGGGTGAGCAAGTGAGTGGGTGAGGTGGGTGAGCAATTGAGTGGATGAGGTGGGTGAGCAAGTGAATGGGTGAGGTGGGTGAGTGAGTGACTGGGTGAGGTGGGTGAGCAAGTGAGTGGATGAGGTAGGTGAGCAAGTGCGGTGGTGACGTGGGTAAGGTGGGTGAGCGAGTGAGTGGGTGAGTGGGTGAGGTGGGTGAGCGAGAGAGTGGGTGAGGTGGGTGAGCGAGTGAGTGGGTGAGGTGCGTGAGCGAGTGAGTGGGTGAGGTGAGTCCGCGAGTGAGTGGGTGAGTTGGGTGAGCGAGTGAGTGGGTGAGTGGGTGAGGTGGGTGAGCGAGTGAGCGGATGAGGTGGGTGAGCAAGTGAGTGGGTGAGTTGGGTGAGCAGGTGAGTGGGTGAGGTGGGTGAGCGAGTGACTGGGTGAGTTGGGTGAGGTGGGTGAGTGAGTGAGTGGGTGAGGTGGGTGATCGGCTGAGTGGGTGAGTGAGTGAGTGGGTGAGGTGTGAGCGAGTGACTGGGTGAGGTGGGTGAGCGAGTGAGTGGGTGAGTGGGTTAGGTGGGTGAGCGAGTGACTGGGTGAGGTGGGTGATCGGGTGAGTGGGTGAGGTGGGTGAGTGAGTGAGTGTGTGAGGTGGGTGAGCAAGTGACTGGGTGAGGTGGGTGATCGAGTGAGTGGGTGAGGTGGGTGAGGTGTGTGAGCGAGAGAGTGGGTGAGGTGGGAGAGCGAGTGAGTGGGTGAGGTGGGTGAGTGATTGTGTGGGTGAGGTGGGTGAGCAAGTGAGTGGGTGAGGTGGATGAGTGAATGAGTGGGTGAGGTGGGTGAGCGAGTGAGTGGGTGAGGTAGGTGAGGTGGGTGAGCTAGTGAGTGGGTGATGTGGGTGAGGTGGGTGAGCGAGTGAGTGGGTGAGTTTGGTGAGCGAGTGAGTGGGTGAGGTGGGTGAGGTGGGTGAATGAGTGAGAGGGTGAAGTGGGTGAGTGAGTGACTGGGTGAGGTGGGTGATTGAGTGAGTGGGTGAGGTGGGTGAGGTGAGTGAGCAAGTGAGGAGGGTGAGTGAGTGACTGGGGGAGGTGGGTGAGCGAGTGACTGGGTGAGGTGGGTGAGGTGGGTGAGCGAGAGAGTGGGTGAGGTGGGTGAGCGAGTGAGTGGGTGAGGTGGGAGAGGTGGGTGAGCAAGTGAGTGGGTGAGGTGGGTGAGCAAGTGCGTGGGTGAGGTGCGTGAGCAAGTGAGTGGATGAGGTGGGTGAGCAAGTGAGTGGGTGAGGTGGGTGAGCAATTGAGTGGATGAGGTGGGTGAGCAAGTGAATGGGTGAGGTGGGTGAGTGAGTGACTGGGTGAGGTGGGTGAGCAAGTGAGTGGATGAGGTAGGTGAGCAAGTGCGGTGGTGACGTGGGTAAGGTGGGTGAGCGAGTGAGTGGGTGAGTGGGTGAGGTGGGTGAGCGAGAGAGTGGGTGAGGTGGGTGAGCGAGTGAGTGGGTGAGGTGCGTGAGCGAGTGAGTGGGTGAGGTGAGTCCGCGAGTGAGTGGGTGAGTTGGGTGAGCGAGTGAGTGGGTGAGTGGGTGAGGTGGGTGAGCGAGTGAGCGGATGAGGTGGGTGAGCAAGTGAGTGGGTGAGTTGGGTGAGCAGGTGAGTGGGTGAGGTGGGTGAGCGAGTGACTGGGTGAGTTGGGTGAGGTGGGTGAGTGAGTGAGTGGGTGAGGTGGGTGATCGGCTGAGTGGGTGAGTGAGTGAGTGGGTGAGGTGTGAGCGAGTGACTGGGTGAGGTGGGTGAGCGAGTGAGTGGGTGAGTGGGTTAGGTGGGTGAGCGAGTGACTGGGTGAGGTGGGTGATCGGGTGAGTGGGTGAGGTGGGTGAGTGAGTGAGTGTGTGAGGTGGGTGAGCAAGTGACTGGGTGAGGTGGGTGATCGAGTGAGTGGGTGAGGTGGGTGAGGTGTGTGAGCGAGAGAGTGGGTGAGGTGGGAGAGCGAGTGAGTGGGTGAGGTGGGTGAGTGATTGTGTGGGTGAGGTGGGTGAGCAAGTGAGTGGGTGAGGTGGATGAGTGAATGAGTGGGTGAGGTGGGTGAGGTGGGTGAGCGAGTGAGTGGGTGAGGTAGGTGAGGTGGGTGAGCTAGTGAGTGGGTGATGTGGGTGAGGTGGGTGAGCGAGTGAGTGGGTGAGTTTGGTGAGCGAGTGAGTGGGTGAGGTGGGTGAGGTGGGTGAATGAGTGAGAGGGTGAAGTGGGTGAGCGAGTGAGTGGGTGAGGTGGGTGAGCGAGTGAGTGGGTGAGGTGGGTGAGCGAGTGAGTGGGTGAGTGGGTGAGGTGGGTGAGCAAGTGAGTGGGTGAGGTGGGGGAGCAGTTGAGTGGGTGAGGTGGGTGAGCGAGTGAGTGGGTGAGGTGGGTGAGGTGGGTGAGCGAGTGAGTGGGTGAGGTGAGTGAGGTGAGTGAGTGGGTGAGTGGGGGAGTGGGTGAGGTGGGTGAGTGAGTGAGTGGATGAGGTGGGTGAGCAAGTGAGTGGGTGAGGTGGGTGAGCGAATGACTGGGTGAGGTGGGTGAGTGAGTGAGTGGGTGAGGTGGTTGAGCGAGTGAGTGGGTGAGGTGGGTGAGGTGGGTGAGCGAGTGAGTGGGTGAGATGGGAGAGCGAGTGACTGGGTGAGGTGGGTGAGCGAGTGACTGGGTGAGGTGGGCCATCGGGTGAGAGGGTGAGCAAGTGACTGGGTGAGGTGGGTGATTGAGTGAGTGAGTGAGTGGGTGAGGTGGGTGACTGAGTGACTGGGTGAGGTGGGTGAGCGAGTGAGTGGGTGAGGTGGTGAGCGAGTGACTGGGTGAGGTGGGTGAGCGAGTGATGGGATGAGGTGGGTGATCGAGTGAGTGGGTGAGTGGGTGAGGTGGGTGAGCGAGTGACTGGGTGAGGTGGGTGAGTGAGTGAGTGGGTGAGGTGGGTGAGCGAGTGCGGTGGTGACGTGGGTGAGGTGGGTGAGCGAGTGAGCGGGTGAGTTGGTGAGGTGGGTGAGGTGGGTGAGCGAGTGAGTGGGTGAGGTGGGTGAGCGAGTGAGTGGATGAGGTGGGTGAGGTGGGTGATTGAGTGAATGGGTGAGGTGGGTGAGAGAGTGCGGGGTTGAGGTGGGTGAGGTGGGTGAGCGAGTGCGGTGGTGACCTGGGTGAGGTGGGTGAGCGAGTGAGTGGGTGAGTGGGTGAGGTGGGTGAGGTGGGTGAGCGAGTGAGTGGGTGAGGTGGGTGAGAGAGTGTGGGGTTGAGGTGGGTGAGGTGGGTGAGCGAGTGCGGTGGTGACGTGGGTGAGGTGGGTGAGCGAGTGAGTGGGTGAGGTGGGTGAGGTGGGTGAGCAAGTGAGTGGATGAGGTGGGTGAGCAAGTGAGTGGGTGAGGTGGATGAGGTGGGTGAGGTGGGTGAGCAAGTGAGTGGATGAGGTGGGTGAGCAAGTGAGTGGGTGAGGTGGGTGAGGTGCGTGAGCAACTGAGTGGATGAGATGGGTGAGCAAGTGAGTGGGTGAGGTGGGTGAGCGAGTGACTGGGTGAGGTGGGTGAGCAAGTGAGTGGATGAGGTAGATGAGCAAGTGAGTGGGTGAGGTGTGTGAGCAAGTGAGTGGATGAGGTGGGTGAGCGAGTGAGTGGGTGAGGTGGGTGAGATGGGTGAGCGAGTGAGTGGGTGAGGTGGGTGAGCGAGTGACTGGGTGAGGTGGGTGAGGTGGGTGAGCGAGTGAGTGGGTGAGGTGGGTGAGCGAGTGAGTGGGTGAGGTGGGAGAGCGAGTGACTGGGTGAGGTGGGTGAGCAAGTGAGTGGATGAGGTAGGTGAGCAAGTGCGGTGGTGACGTGGGTAAGGTGGGTGAGCGAGTGAGTGGGTGAGGTGGGTGAGCGAGTGAATGGCTGAGGTGGGTGAGTGAGTGACTGGGTGAGGTGGGTGAGCAAGTGAGTGGATGAGGTAGGTGAGCAAGTGCGGTGGTGACGTGGGTAAGGTGGGTGAGCGAGTGAGTGGGTGAGTGGGTGAGGTGGGTGAGCGAGTGAGTGGGTGAGGTGGGTGAGCGAGTGAGTGGGTGAGGTGAGTCCGCGAGTGAGTGGGTGAGTTGGGTGAGCGAGTGAGTGGGTGAGTGGGTGAGGTGGGTGAGCGAGTGAGCGGATGAGGTGGGTGAGCAAGTGAGTGGGTGAGGTGGGTGAGCGAGTGACTGGGTGAGTTGGGTGAGGGGGGTGAGTGAGTGAGTGGGTGAGGTGGGTGACCGAGTGACTGGGTGAGGTGGGTGAGGGAGAAAGTGGGTGAGGTGGGTGATCGGGTGAGTGGGTGAGTGAGTGAGTGGGTGAGGTGTGAGCGAGTGACTGGGTGAGGTGGGTGAGTGAGTGAGTGGGTGAGTGGGTTAGGTGGGTGAGCGAGTGACTGGGTGAGGTGGGTGATCGGGTGAGTGGGTTAGGTGGGTGAGTGAGTGAGTGTGTGAGGTGGGTGAGCGCGTGACTGGGTGAGGTGGGTGATCGAGTGAGTGGGTGAGGTGGGTGAGGTGGGTGAGGTGTGTGAGTGAGAGAGTGGGTGAGGTGGGAGAGCGAGTGAGTGGGTGAGGTGGGTGAGTAATTGTGTGGGTGAGGTGGGTGAGCGAGTGAGTGGGTGAGGTGGATGAGTGACTGAGTGGGTGAGGTGGGTGAGGTGGGTGAGCGAGTGAGTGGGTGAGGTAGGTGAGGTGGGTGAGCGAGTGAGTGGGTGATGTGGGTGAGGTGGGTGAGCGAGTGAGTGGGTGAGTTTGGTGAGCGAGTGAGTGGGTGAGGTGGGTGAGGTGGGTGAATGAGTGAGAGGGTGAAGTGGGTGAGCGAGTGAGTGGGTGAGGTGGGTGAGGTGGGTGAGCGAGTGAGTGGGTGAGGTGGGTGAGGGAGTGAGTGGATGAGTGGGTGAGTGGGTGAGGTGGGTGAGCAAGTGAGTGGATGAGGTGGGTGAGCAAGTGAGTGGGTGAGGTGGGGGAGCAGTTGAGTGGGTGAGGTGGGTTAGCGAGTGAGTGGGTGAGATGGGTGAGGTGGGTGAGCGAGTGAGTGGGTGAGGTGGGTGAGTGAGTGAGTGGGTGAGTGGGTGAGTGGGTGAGGTGGGTGAGCGAGTGAGTGGATGAGGTGGGTGAGCAAGTGAGTGGGTGAGGTGGGTGAGCGAATGACTGGCTGAGGTGGGTGAGTGAGTGAGTGGGTGAGGTGGTTGAGCGAGTGAGTGGGTGAGGTGGGTGAGGTGGGTGAGCGAGTGAGTGGGTGAGATGGGAGAGCGAGTGACTGGGTGAGGTGGGTGAGCGAGTGACTGGGTGAGGTGGGCAATCGGGTGAGAGGGTGAGCGAGTGACTGGGTGAGGTGGGTGATTGAGTGAGTGAGTGTGTGGGTGAGGTGGGTGACTGAGTGACTGGGTGAGGTGGGTGAGCGAGTGAGTGGGTGAGGTGGTGAGCGAGTGACTGGGTGAGGTGGGTGAGCGAGTGACTGGGTGAGGTGGGTGAGTGAGTGAGAGGGTGAGGTGGGTGAGCGAGTGACTGGGTGAGGTGGGCAATCGGGTGAGAGGGTGAGCGAGTGACTGGGTGAGGTGGGTGATTGAGTGAGTGAGTGGGTGAGGTGGGTGACTGAGTGACTGGGTGAGGTGGGTGAGCGAGTGAGTGGGTGAGGTGGTGAGCGAGTGACTGGGTGAGGTGGGTGAGCGAGTGATGGGGTGAGGTGGGTGATCGAGTGAGTGGGTTAGTGGGTGAGGTGGGTGAGCGAGTGACTGGGTGAGGTGGGTGAGTGAGTGAGAGGGTGAGGTTGGTGAGCGAGTGACTGGGTGAGGTGGATGATCGGGTGAGTGGGTGAGGTGGGTGAGTGAGTGAGTGGGTGAGGTGGGTGAGTGAGTGAGTGAGTGAGTGAGGTGGGTGAGTGAGTGGCTGGGTGAGGTGGGTGATCGAGTGAGTGGGTGAGGTGGGTGAGTGAGTGTGTGGGTGAGGTGGGTGAGCAAGTGAGTGGGTGAGGTGGGTGTGTGACTGAGTGGATGAGGTGGGTGAAGTGGGTCAACGAGTGAGTGGGTGAATTGGGTGAGGTGGGTGAGCGAGTGAGTGGGTGAGGTGGGTGAGGTGGGTGAGCGAGTGAATGGGTGAGGTGGGTGAGCGAGTGAGTGGGTGAGGATGGTGAGGTGGGTGAATGAGTGAGAGGGTGAGGTGGGTGATCGGGTGAGTGGGTGAGGGAGTGAGTGGGTGAGGTGTGAGTGAGTGACTGGGTGAGGTGGGTGAGCGAGTGAGTGGGTTAGGTGGGTGAGCGAGTGACTGGGTGAGGTGGGTGATCAGGTGAGTGGGTGAGGTGGGTGAGTGAGTGGGTGTGTGAGGTGGGTGAGCGAGTGACTGGGTGAGGTGGGTGATCGAGTGAGTGGGTGAGGTAGGTGAGTGATTGTGTGGGTGAGGTGGGTGAGCGAGTGAGTTGGTGAGGTGGATGAGTGATTGAGTGGGTGAGGTGGGTGAGGTGGGTGAGCGAGTGAGTGGGTGAGGTAGGTGAGGTGGGTGAGCGAGTGAGTGGGTGATGTGGGTGAGGTGGGTGAGCGAGTGGCTGAGTTTGGTGAGCGAGTGAGTGGGTGAGGTGGGTGAGGTGGGTGAATGAGTGAGAGGGTGAAGTGGGTGAGGTGGGTGAGGTGGGTGAGCGAGTGAGTGGGTGAGGTGGGTGAGCGAGTGAGTGGGTTAGTGGGTGAGTGGGAAAGGTGGGTTAGCAAGTGAGTGGATGAGGTGGGTGAGCAAGTGAGTGGGTGAGGTGGGGGAGCAGTTGAGTGGGTAAGGTGGGTGAGCGAGTGAGTGGGTGAGGTGGGTGAGGTGGGTGAGTGAGTGGGTGAGGTGGGTGAGCGAGTGAGTGGGTGAGTGGGTGAGGTGGTTGAGCGAGTGAGTGGATGAGGTGGGTGAGCAAGTGAGTGGGTGAGGTGGGTGAGCAAATGACTGGGTGAGGTGGGTGAGCGAGTGAGTGGGTGATGTGGTTGAGCGAGTGAGTGGGTGAGGTGGGTGAGGTGGGTGAGCGAGTGAGTGGGTGAGATGGGTGAGCGAGTGACTGGGTGAGGTGGGTGAGCGAGTGACTGGGTGAGGTGGGCAATCGGGTGAGAGGGTGAGCGAGTGACTGGGTGAGGTGGGTGATTGAGTGAGTGAGTGGGTGAGGTGGGTGACTGAGTGACTGGGTGAGGTGGGTGAGCGAGTGAGTGGGTGAGGTGGTGAGTGAGTGACTGGGTGAGGTGGGTGAGCGAGTGATGGGGTGAGGTGGGTGATCGAGTGAGTGGGTGAGTGGGTGAGGTGGGTGAGCGAGTAACTGGGTGAGGTGGGTGAGCGAGTGACTGGGTGAGGTGGGTGATCGAGTGAGTGGGTGAGGTGGGTGAGTGAGTGTGTGGGTGAGGTGGGTGAGCGAGTGAGTGGGTGAGGTGGGTGAGTGACTGAGTGGATGAGGTGGGTGAGGTGGGTCACCGAGTGAGTGGGTGAATTGGGTGAGGTGGGTGAGTGAGTGTGTGGGTGAGGTGGGTGAGCGAGTGATGGGGTGAGGTGGGTGATCGAGTGAGTGGGTGAGTGGGTGAGGTGGGTGAGCGAGTGATGGGGTGAGGTGGGTGATCGAGTGAGTGGGTGAGTGGGTGAGGTGGGTGAGCGAGTGACTGGGTGAGGTGGGTGAGCGAGTGAGTGGGTGAGGTGCTGAGCGAGTGACTGGGTGAGGTGGGTGAGTGAGTGATGGGGTGAGGTGGGTGATCGAGTGAGTGGGTGAGTGGGTGAGGTGGGTGAGCGAGTGACTGGGTGAGGTGGGTGAGTGAGTGAGAGGGGGAGGTGGGTGAGCGAGTGACTGGGTGAGGTGGGAAATCGGGTGAGAGGGTGAGCGAGTGACTGGGTGAGGTGGGTGATTGAGTGAGTGAGTGAGTGGGTGAGGTGGGTGACTGAGTGACTGGGTGAGGTGGGTGAGCGAGTGAGTGGGCGAGGTGGTGAGCGAGTGACTGGGTGAGGTGGGTGAGCGAGTGATGGGGTGAGGTGGGTGATCGAGTGAGTGGGTTAGTGGGTGAGTGAGTGAGTGGGTGAGGTGGGTGAGTGTGTGAGAGGGTGAGGTGGGTGAGCGAGTGACAGGGTGAGGTGGATGATCGGGTGAGTGGGTGAGGTGGGTGAGTGAGTGAGTGGGTGAGGTGGGTGAGTGAGTGAGTGAGTGGGTGAGGTGGGTGAGTGAGTGACTGGGTGAGGTGGGTGAGCAAGTGAGTGGGTGAGGTGGGTGAGTGACTGAGTGGATGAGGTGGGTGAGGTGGGTCAACGAGTGAGTGGGGGAATTGGGTGAGGTGGGTGAGCGAGTGAGTGGGTGAGGTTGGTGAGGTGGGTGAGCGAGTGAATGGGTGAGGTGGGTGAGCGAGTGAGTGGGTGAGGATGGTGAGGTGGGTGAATGAGTGAGAGGGTGAGGTGGGTGATCGGGTGAGTGGGTGAGGGAGTGAGTGGGTGAGGTGTGAGCGAGTGACTGGGTGAGGTGGGTGAGCGAGTGAGTGGGTTAGGTGGGTGAGCGAGTGACTGGGTGTGGTGGGTGATCGGGTGAGTGGGTGGGGTGGGTGAGTGAGTGGGTGTGTGAGGTGGGTGAGCGAGTGACTGGGTGAGGTGGGTGATCAAGTGAGTGGGTGAGGTAGGTGAGTGACTGTGTGGGTGAGGTGGGTGAGCGAGTGAGTGGGTGAGGTGGATGAGTGATTGAGTGGGTGAGGTGGGTGAGGTGGGTGAGCGAGTGAGTGGGTGAGGTAGGTGAGGTGGGTGAGCGAGTGAGTGGGTGATGTGGGTGAGGTGGGTGAGCGAGTGGGTGAGTTTGGTGAGCGAGTGAGTGGGTGGGGTGGGTGAGGTGGGTGAATGAGTGAGAGGGTGAAGTGGGTGAGGTGGGTGAGGTGGGTGAGCGAGTGAATGGGTGAGGTGGGTGAACGAGTGAGTGGGTTAGTGGGTGAGTGGGAAAGGTGGGTTAGCAAGTGAGTGGATGAGGTGGGTGAGCAAGTGAGTGGGTGAGGTGGGGGAGCAGTTGAGTGGGTGAGGTGGGTGAGTGAGTGAGTGGGTGAGGTGGGTGAGGTGGGTGAGTGAGTGAGTGGGTGAGGTGGGTGAGCGAATGACTGGGTGAGGTGGGTGAGCGAGTGAGTGGGTGAGGTGGTTGAGCGAGTGAGTGGGTGAGGTGGGTGAGGTGGGTGAGCGAGTGAGTGGGTGAGATGGGTGAGCGAGTGACTGGGTGAGGTGGGTGAGCGAGTGATTGGGTGAGGTGGGCAATCGGGTGAGAGGGTGAGCGAGTGACTGGGTGAGGTGGGTGATTGAGTGAGTGAGTGAGTGGGTGAGGTGGGTGACTGAGTGACTGGGTGAGGTGGGTGAGCGAGTGAGTGGGTGAGGTGGTGAGTGAGTGACTGGGTGAGGAGGGTGAGCGAGTGATGGGGTGAGGTGGGTGATCGAGTGGGTGGGTGAGTGGGTGAGGTGGGTGAGCGAGTGACTGGGTGAGGTGGGTGAGCGAGTGACTGGGTGAGGTGGGTGATCGAGTGAGTGGGTGAGGTGGGTGAGTGAGTGTGTGGGTGAGGTGGGTGAGCGAGTGAGTGGGTGAGGTGGGTGAGTGACTGAGTGGATGAGGTGGGTGAGGTGGGTCAACGAGTGAGTGGGTGAATTGGGTGAGGTGGGTGAGTGAGTGTGTGGGTGAGGTGGGTGAGCGAGTGATGGGGTGAGGTGGGTGATCGAGTGAGTGGGTGAGTGTGTGAGGTGGGTGAGCGAGTGATGGGGTGAGGTGGGTGATCGAGTGAGTGGATGAGTGCATGAGGTGGGTGAGCGAGTGACTGGGTGAGGTGGGTGAGTGAGTGAGAGGGTGAGGTTGGTGAGCGAGTGACTGGGTGAGGTGGATGATTGGGTGAGTGGGTGAGGTGGGTGAGTGAGTGAGTGGGTGAGGTGGGTGAGTGAATGAGTGAGTGGGTGAGGTGGGTGAGTGAGTGACTGGGTGAGGTGGGTGATCGAGTGAGTGGGTGAGGTGGGTGAGTGAGTGTGTGGGTGAGGTGGGTGAGCGAGAGATGGGGTGAGGTGGGTGATCGAGTGAGTGGGTGAGTTGGGTGAGCGAGTGACTGGGTGAGGTGGGTGAGTGTGTGAGAGGGTGAGGTGGGTGAGCGAGTGACTGGGTGAGGTGGATGATCGGGTGAGTGGGTGAGGTGGGTGAGTGAGTGAGTGGGTGAGGTGGGTGAGTGAGTGTGTGGGTGCGGTGGGTGAGCAAGTGAGTGGGTGAGGTGGGTGAGTGACTGAGTGGATGAGGTGGGTGAGGTGGGTCAACGAGTGAGTGGGTGAATTGGGTGAGGTGGGTGAGCGAGTGAGTGGGTGAGGTGGGTGAGGTGGGTGAGCGAGTGAATGGGTGAGGTGGGTGAGCGAGTGAGTGGGTGAGGATGGTGAGGTGGGTGAATGAGTGAGAGGGTGAGGTGGGTGATCGGGTGAGTGGGTGAGGGAGTGAGTGGGTGAGGTGTGAGCGAGTGACTGGGTGAGGTGGGTGAGCGAGTGAGTGGGTTAGGAGGGTGAGCGAGTGACTGGGTGAGGTGGGTCAACGAGTGAGTGGGTGAATTGGGTGAGGTGGGTGAGCGAGTGAGTGGGTGAGGTGGGTGAGGTGGGTGAGCGAGTGAATGGGTGAGTTTGGTGAGCGAGTGAGTGGGTGAGGATGGTGAGGTGGGTGAATGAGTGAGAGGGTGAAGTGGGTGATCGGGTGAGTGGGTGAGGGAGTGAGTGGGTGAGGTGTGAGCGAGGGACTGGGTGAGGTGGGTGAGCGAGTGAGTGGGTTAGGTGGGTGAGCGAGTGACTGGGTGAGGTGGGTGATCGGGTGAGTGGGTGAGGTGGGTGAGTGAGTGGGTGTGTGAGGTGGGTGAGCGAGTGACTGGGTGAGGTGGGTGATCGAGTGAGTGGGTGAGGTAGGTGAGCGATTGTGTGGGTGAGGTGGGTGAGCAAGTGAGTGGGTGAGGTGGATGAGTGATTGAGTGGGTGAGGTGGGTGAGGTGGGTGAGCGAGTGAGTGGGTGAGGTAGGTGAGGTGGGTGAGCGAGTGAGTGGGTGATGTGGGTGAGGTGGGTGAGCGAGTGGGTGAGTTTGGTGAGCGAGTGAGTGGGTGAGGTGGGTGAGGTGGGTGAATGAGTGAGAGGGTGAAGTGAGTGAGGTGGGTGAGGTGGGTGAGCGAGTGAGTGGGTGAGGTGGGTGAGCGAGTGAGTGGGTTAGTGGGTGAGTGGGAAAGGTGGGTTAGCAAGTGAGTGGATGAGGTGGGTGAGCAAGTGAGTAGGTGAGGTGGGGGAGCAGTTGAGTGGGTGAGGTGGGTGAGCGAGTGAGTGGGTGAGGTGGGTGAGGTGGGTGAGTGAGTGAGTGGGTGAGGTGGGTGAGCGAGTGAGCGGGTGAGTGGGTGAGTGGGTGAGGTGGGTGAGCGAGTGAGTGGATGAGGTGGGTGAGCAAGTGTGTGGGTGAGGTGGGTGAGCGAATGACTGGGTGAGGTGGGTGAGCGAGTGAGTGGGTGAGGTGGTTGAGCGAGTGAGTGGGTGAGGTGGGTGAGGTGGGTGAGCGAGTGAGTGGGTGAGGTGGATGAGCGAGTGAGTGGGTTAGTGGGTGAGTGGGAAAGGTGGGTTAGCAAGTGAGTGGATGAGGTGGGTGAGCAAGTGAGTAGGTGAGGTGGGGGAGCAGTTGAGTGGGTGAGGTGGGTGAGCGAGTGAGTGGGTGAGGTGGGTGAGGTGGGTGAGTGAGTGAGTGGGTGAGGTGGGTGAGCGAGTGAGCGGGTGAGTGGGTGAGTGGGTGAGGTGGGTGAGCGAGTGAGTGGATGAGGTGGGTGAGCAAGTGTGTGGGTGAGGTGGGTGAGCGAATGACTGGGTGAGGTGGGTGAGCGAGTGAGTGGGTGAGGTGGTTGAGCGAGTGAGTGGGTGAGGTGGGTGAGGTGGGTGAGCGAGTGAGTGGGTGAGGTGGGTGAGCGAGTGAGTGGGTTAGTGGGTGAGTGGGAAAGGTGGGTTAGCAAGTGAGTGGATGAGGTGGGTGAGCAAGTGAGTAGGTGAGGTGGGGGAGCAGTTGAGTGGGTGAGGTGGGTGAGCGAGTGAGTGGGTGAGGTGGGTGAGGTGGGTGAGTGAGTGAGTGGGTGAGGTGGGTGAGCGAGTGAGCGGGTGAGTGGGTGAGTGGGTGAGGTGGGTGAGCGAGTGAGTGGATGAGGTGATGAGCAAGTGTGTGGGTGAGGTGGGTGAGCGAATGACTGGGTGAGGTGGGTGAGCGAGTGAGTGGGTGAGGTGGTTGAGCGAGTGAGTGGGTGAGGTGGGTGAGGTGGGTGAGCGAGTGAGTGGGTGAGATGGGTGAGCGAGTGACTGGGTGAGGTGGGTGAGCGAGTGACTGGGTGAGGTGGGCAATCGGGTGAGAGGGTGAGCGGGTGAGAGGGTTAGGTGGGTGATTGAGTGAGTGAGTGAGTGGGTGAGGTGGGTGACTGAGTGACTGGGTGAGGTGGGTGAGCGAGTGAGTGGGTGAGGTGGGTGAGTGAGTGAGAGGGTGAGGTTGGTGAGCGAGTGACTGGGTGAGGTGGATGATCGGGTGAGTGGGTGAGGTGGGTGAGTGAGTGAGTGGGTGAGGTGGGTGAGTGAGTGAGTGAGTGGGTGAGGTGGGTGAGTGAGTGGCTGGGTGAGGTGGGTGATCGAGTGAGTGGGTGAGGTGGGTGAGTGAGTGTGTGGGTGAGGTGGGTGAGCAAGTGAGTGGGTGAGGTGGGTGTGTGACTGAGTGGATGAGGTGGGTGAAGTGGGTCAACGAGTGAGTGGGTGAATTGGGTGAGGTGGGTGAGCGAGTGAGTGGGTGAGGTGGGTGAGGTGGGTGAGCGAGTGAATGGGTGAGGTGGGTGAGCTTGTGAGTGGGTGAGGATGGTGAGGTGGGTGAATGAGTGAGAGGGTGAGGTGGGTGATCGGGTGAGTGGGTGAGGGAGTGAGTGGGTGAGGTGTGAGTGAGTGACTGGGTGAGGTGGGTGAGCGAGTGAGTGGGTTAGGTGGGTGAGCGAGTGACTGGGTGAGGTGGGTGATCAGGTGAGTGGGTGAGGTGGGTGAGTGAGTGGGTGTGTGAGGTGGGTGAGCGAGTGACTGGGTGAGGTGGGTGATCGAGTGAGTGGGTGAGGTAGGTGAGTGATTGTGTGGGTGAGGTGGGTGAGCGAGTGAGTTGGTGAGGTGGATGAGTGATTGAGTGGGTGAGGTGGGTGAGGTGGGTGAGCGAGTGAGTGGGTGAGGTAGGTGAGGTGGGTGAGCGAGTGAGTGGGTGATGTGGGTGAGGTGGGTGAGCGAGTGGCTGAGTTTGGTGAGCGAGTGAGTGGGTGAGGTGGGTGAGGTGGGTGAATGAGTGAGAGGGTGAAGTGGGTGAGGTGGGTGAGGTGGGTGAGCGAGTGAGTGGGTGAGGTGGGTGAGCGAGTGAGTGGGTTAGTGGGTGAGTGGGAAAGGTGGGTTAGCAAGTGAGTGGATGAGGTGGGTGAGCAAGTGAGTGGGTGAGGTGGGGGAGCAGTTGAGTGGGTAAGGTGGGTGAGCGAGTGAGTGGGTGAGGTGGGTGAGGTGGGTGAGTGAGTGGGTGAGGTGGGTGAGCGAGTGAGTGTGTGAGTGGGTGAGTGGGTGAGGTGGGTGAGCGAGTGAGTGGATGAGGTGGGTGAGCAAGTGAGTGGGTGAGGTGGGTGAGCAAATGACTGGGTGAGGTGGAGTGAGCGAGTGAGTGGGTGATGTGGTTGAGCGAGTGAGTGGGTGAGGTGGGTGAGGTGGGTGAGCGAGTGAGTGGGTGAGATGGGTGAGCGAGTGACTGGGTGAGGTGGGTGAGCGAGTGACTGGGTGAGGTGGGCAATCGGGTGAGAGGGTGAGCGAGTGACAGGGTGAGGTGGGTGATTGAGTGAGTGAGTGGGTGAGGTGGGAGACTGAGTGACTGGGTGAGGTGGGTGAGCGAGTGAGTGGGTGAGGTGGTGAGTGAGTGACTGGGTGAGGTGGGTGAGCGAGTGATGGGGTGAGGTGGGTGATCGAGTGAGTGGGTGAGTGGGTGAGGTGGGTGAGCGAGTAACTGGGTGAGGTGGGTGAGCGAGTGACTGGGTGAGGTGGGTGATCGAGTGAGTGGGTGAGGTGGGTGAGTGTGTGGGTGAGGTGGGTGAGCGAGTGAGTGGGTGAGGTGGGTGAGTGACTGAGTGGATGAGGTGGGTGAGGTGGGTCACCGAGTGAGTGGGTGAATTGGGTGAGGTGGGTGAGTGAGTGTGTGGGTGAGGTGGGTGAGCGAGTGATGGGGTGAGGTGGGTGATCGAGTGAGTGGGTGAGTGGGTGAGGTGGGTGAGCGAGTGATGGGGTGAGGTGGGTGATCGAGTGAGTGGGTGAGTGGGTGAGGTGGGTGAGCGAGTGACTGGGTGAGGTGGGTGAGTGAGTGAGGGGGTGAGGTGGGTGATCGAGTGAGTGGGTGAGTGGGTGAGGTGGGTGAGCGAGTGACTGGGTGAGGTGGGTGAGTGAGTGAGAGGGGGAGGTGGGTGAGCGAGTGACTGGGTGAGGTGGGAAATCGGGTGAGAGGGTGAGCGAGTGACTGGGTGAGGTGGGTGATTGAGTGAGTGAGTGAGTGGGTGAGCTGGGTGACTGAGTGACTGGGTGAGGTGGGTGAGCGAGTGAGTGGGCGAGGTGGTGAGCGAGTGACTGGGTTAGGTGGGTGAGCGAGTGATGGGGTGAGGTGGGTGATCGAGTGAGTGGGTTAGTGGGTGAGCGAGTGACTGGGTGAGGTGGGTGAGTGAGTGAGAGGGTGAGGTTGGTGAGCGAGTGACTGGGTGAGGTGGATGATTGGGTGAGTGGGTGAGGTGGGTGAGTGAGTGAGTGGGTGAGGTGGGTGAGTGAGTGAGTGGGTGAGGTGGGTGAGTGAGTGACTGTGTGAGGTGGGTGAGCAAGTGAGTGGGTGAGGTGGGTGAGTGACTGAGTGGATGAGGTGGGTGAGGTGGGTCAATGAGTGAGTGGGGGAATTGGGTGAGGTGGGTGAGCGAGTGAGTGGGTGAGGTTGGTGAGGTGGGTGAGCGAGTGAATGGGTGAGGTGGGTGAGCGAGTGAGTGGGTGAGGATGGTGAGGTGGGTGAATGAGTGAGAGGGTGAGGTGGGTGATCGGGTGAGTGGGTGAGGGAGTGAGTGGGTGAGGTGTGAGCGAGTGACTGGGTGAGGTGGGTGAGCGAGTGAGTGGGTTAGGTGGGTGAGCGAGTGACTGGGTGAGGTGGGTGATCGGGTGAGTGGGTGAGGTGGGTGAGTGAGTGGGTGTGTGAGGTGGGTGAGCGAGTGACTGGGTGAGGTGGGTGATCAAGTGAGTGGGTGAGGTAGGTGAGTGACTGTGTGGGTGAGGTGGGTGAGCGAGTGAGTGGGTGAGGTGGATGAGTGATTGAGTGGGTGAGGTGGGTGAGGTGGGTGAGCGAGTGGGTGAGTTTGGTGAGCGAAGTGAGTGGGTGAGGTGGGTGAGGTGGGTGAATGAGTGAGAGGGTGAAGTGGGTGAGGTGGGTGAGGTGGGTGAGCGAGTGAGTGGGTGAGGTGGGTGAGCAAGTGAGTGGGTTAGTGGGTGAGTGGGAAAGGTGGGTTAGCAAGTGAGTGGATGAGGTGGGTGAGCAAGTGAGTGGGTGAGGTGGGGGAGCAGTTGAGTGGGTGAGGTGGGTGAGCGAGTGAGTGGGTGAGGTGGGTGAGGTGGGTGAGTGAGTGAGTGGGTGAGGTGGGTGAGAGAATGACTGGGTGAGGTGGGTGAGCGAGTGAGTGGGTGAGGTGGTTGAGCGAGTGAGTGGGTGATGTGGGTGAGGTGGGTGAGCGAGTGGGTGAGTTTGGTGAGCGAGTGAGTGGGTGAGGTGGGTGAGGTGGGTGAATGAGTGAGAGGGTGAAGTGGGTGAGGTGGGTGAGGTGGGTGAGCGAGTGAGTGGGTGAGGTGGGTGAGCGAGTGAGTGGGTTAGTGGGTGAGTGGGAAAGGTGGGTTAGCAAGTGAGTGGATGAGGTGGGTGAGCAAGTGAGTGGGTGAGGTGGGGGAGCAGTTGAGTGGGTGAGGTGGGTGAGCGAGTGAGTGGGTGAGGTGGGTGAGGTGGGTGAGTGAGTGAGTGGGTGAGGTGGGTGAGCGAATGACTGGGTGAGGTGGGTGAGCGAGTGAGTGGGTGAGGTGGTTGAGCGAGTGAGTGGGTGAGGTGGGTGAGATGGGTGAGCGAGTGAGTGGGTGAGATGGGTGAGCGAGTGACTGGGTGAGGTGGGTGAGCGAGTGATTGGGTGAGGTGGGCAATTGGGTGAGAGGGTGAGCGAGTGACTGGGTGAGGTGGGTGATTGAGTGAGTGAGTGAGTGGGTGAGGTGGGTGACTGAGAGACTGGGTGAGGTGGGTGAGCGAGTGAGTGGGTGAGGTGGTGAGTGTGACTGGGTGAGGAGGGTGAGCGAGTGATGGGGTGAGGTGGGTGATCGAGTGGGTGGGTGAGTGGGTGAGGTGGGTGAGCGAGTGACTGGGTGAGGTGGGTGAGCGAGTGACTGGGTGAGGTGGGTGATCGAGTGAGTGGGTGAGTGAGTATGTGGGTGAGGTGGGTGAGCGAGTGAGTGGGTGAGGTGGGTGAGTGACTGAGTGGATGAGGTGGGTGAGGTGGGTCAACGAGTGAGTGGGTGAATTGGGTGAGGTGGGTGAGTGAGTGTGTGGGTGAGGTGGGTGAGCGAGTGATGGGGTGAGGTGGGTGATCGAGTGAGTGGGTGAGTGGGTGAGGTGGGTGAGCGAGTGATGGGGTGAGGTGGGTGATCGAGTGAGTGGATGAGTGCGTGAGGTGGGTGAGCGAGTGACTGGGTGAGGTGGGTGAGTGAGTGAGAGGGTGAGGTTGGTGAGCGAGTGACTGGGTGAGGTGGATGATTGGGTGAGTGTGTGAGGTGGGTGAGTGAGTGAGTGGGTGAGGTGGGTGAGCGAGTGAGTGGGTGAGGATGGTGAGGTGGGTGAATGAGTGAGAGGGTGAGGTGGGTGATCGGGTGAGTGGGTGAGGGAGTGAGTGGGTGAGGTGTGAGCGAGTGACTGGGTGAGGTGGGTGAGCGAGTGAGTGGGTTAGGTGGGTGAGCGAGTGACTGGGTGAGGTGGGTGATCGGGTGAGTGGGTGAGGTGGGTGAGTGAGTGGGTGTGTGAGGTGGGTGAGCAAGTGAGTGGGTGAGGTGGGTGAGTGACTGAGTGGATGAGGTGGGTCAACGAGTGAGTGGGTGAATTGGGTGAGGTGGGTGAGCGAGTGAGTGGGTGAGGTGGGTGAGGTGGGTGAGCGAGTGAATGGGTGAGTTTGTTGAGCGAGTGAGTGGGTGAGGATGGTGAGGTGGGTGAATGAGTGAGAGGGTGAGGTGGGTGATCGGGTGAGTGGGTGAGGGAGTGAGTGGGTGAGGTGTGAGCGAGGGACTGGGTGAGGTGGGTGAGCGAGTGAGTGGGTTAGGTGGGTGAGCGAGTGACTGGGTGAGGTGGGTGATCGGGTGAGTGGGTGAGGTGGGTGAGTGAGTGGGTGTGTGAGGTGGGTGAGCGAGTGACTGGGTGAGGTGGGTGATCGAGTGAGTGGGTGAGGTAGGTGAGCGATTGTGTGGGTGAGGTGGGTGAGCAAGTGAGTGGGTGAGGTGGATGAGTGATTGAGTGGGTGAGGTGGGTGAGGTGGGTGAGCGAGTGAGTGGGTGAGGTAGGTGAGGTGGGTGAGCGAGTGAGTGGGTGATGTGGGTGAGGTGTGTGAGCGAGTGGGTGAGTTTGGTGAGCGAGTGAGTGGGTGAGGTGGGTGAGGTGGGTGAATGAGTGAGAGGGTGAAGTGAGTGAGGTGGGTGAGGTGGGTGAGCGAGTGAGTGGGTGAGGTGGGTGAGCGAGTGAGTGGGTTAGTGGGTGAGTGGGAAAGGTGGGTTAGCAAGTGAGTGGATGAGGTGGGTGATCAAGTGAGTAGGTGAGGTGGGGGAGCAGTTGAGTGGGTGAGGTGGGTGAGTGAGTGAGTGGGTGAGGTGGGTGAGGTGGGTGAGTGAGTGAGTGGGTGAGGTGGGTGAGCGAGTGAGCGGGTGAGTGGGTGAGTGGGTGAGGTGGGTGAGCGAGTGAGTGGATGAGGTGGGTGAGCAAGTGTGTGGGTGAGGTGGGTGAGCGAATGACTGGGTGAGGTGGGTGAGCGAGTGAGTGGTTGAGGTGGTTGAGCGAAGTGAGTGGGTGAGGTGGGTGAGGTGGGTGAGCGAGTGAGTGGGTGAGGTGGGTGAGCGAAGTGAGTGGGTTAGTGGGTGAGTGGGAAAGGTGGGTTAGCAAGTGAGTGGATGAGGTGGGTGAGCAAGTGAGTAGGTGAGGTGGGGGAGCAGTTGAGTGGGTGAGGTGGGTGAGCGAGTGAGTGGGTGAGGTGGGTGAGGTGGGTGAGTGAGTGAGTGGGTGAGGTGGGTGAGCGAGTGAGCGGGTGAGTGGGTGAGTGGTTGAGGTGGGTGAGCGAGTGAGTGGATGAGGTGGGTGAGCAAGTGTGTGGGTGAGGTGGGTGAGCGAATGACTGGGTGAGGTGGGTGAGCGAGTGAGTGGGTGAGGTGGTTGAGCGAGTGAGTGGGTGAGGTGGGTGAGGTGGGTGAGCGAGTGAGTGGGTGAGGTGGGTGAGCGAGTGAGTGGGTTAGTGGGTGAGTGGGAAAGGTGGGTTAGCAAGTGAGTGGATGAGGTGGGTGAGCAAGTGAGTAGGTGAGGTGGGGGAGCAGTTGAGTGGGTGAGGTGGGTGAGCGAGTGAGTGGGTGAGGTGGGTGAGGTGGGTGAGTGAGTGAGTGGGTGAGGTGGGTGAGCGAGTGAGCGGGTGAGTGGGTGAGTGGGTGAGGTGGGTGAGCGAGTGAGTGGATGAGGTGATGAGCAAGTGTGTGGGTGAGGTGGGTGAGCGAATGACTGGGTGAGGTGGGTGAGCGAGTGAGTGGGTGAGGTGGTTGAGCGAGTGAGTGGGTGAGGTGGGTGAGGTGGGTGAGCGAGTGAGTGGGTGAGATGGGTGAGCGAGTGACTGGGTGAGGTGGGTGAGCGAGTGACTGGGTGAGGTGGGCAATCGGGTGAGAGGGTGAGCGGGTGAGAGGGTTAGGTGGGTGATTGAGTGAGTGAGTGAGTGGGTGAGGTGGGTGACTGAGTGACTGGGTGAGGTGGGTGAGCGAGTGAGTGGGTGAGGTGGGTGAGTGAGTGAGAGGGTGAGGTTGGTGAGCGAGTGACTGGGTGAGGTGGATGATCGGGTGAGTGGGTGAGGTGGGTGAGTGAGTGAGTGGGTGAGGTGGGTGAGTGAGTGAGTGAGTGGGTGAGGTGGGTGAGTGAGTGGCTGGGTGAGGTGGGTGATCGAGTGAGTGGGTGAGGTGGGTGAGTGAGTGTGTGGGTGAGGTGGGTGAGCAAGTGAGTGGGTGAGGTGGGTGTGTGACTGAGTGGATGAGGTGGGTGAAGTGGGTCAACGAGTGAGTGGGTGAATTGGGTGAGGTGGGTGAGCGAGTGAGTGGGTGAGGTGGGTGAGGTGGGTGAGCGAGTGAATGGGTGAGGTGGGTGAGCTTGTGAGTGGGTGAGGATGGTGAGGTGGGTGAATGAGTGAGAGGGTGAGGTGGGTGATCGGGTGAGTGGGTGAGGGAGTGAGTGGGTGAGGTGTGAGTGAGTGACTGGGTGAGGTGGGTGAGCGAGTGAGTGGGTTAGGTGGGTGAGCGAGTGACTGGGTGAGGTGGGTGATCAGGTGAGTGGGTGAGGTGGGTGAGTGAGTGGGTGTGTGAGGTGGGTGAGCGAGTGACTGGGTGAGGTGGGTGATCGAGTGAGTGGGTGAGGTAGGTGAGTGATTGTGTGGGTGAGGTGGGTGAGCGAGTGAGTTGGTGAGGTGGATGAGTGATTGAGTGGGTGAGGTGGGTGAGGTGGGTGAGCGAGTGAGTGGGTGAGGTAGGTGAGGTGGGTGAGCGAGTGAGTGGGTGATGTGGGTGAGGTGGGTGAGCGAGTGGCTGAGTTTGGTGAGCGAGTGAGTGGGTGAGGTGGGTGAGGTGGGTGAATGAGTGAGAGGGTGAAGTGGGTGAGGTGGGTGAGGTGGGTGAGCGAGTGAGTGGGTGAGGTGGGTGAGCGAGTGAGTGGGTTAGTGGATGAGTGGGAAAGGTGGGTTAGCAAGTGAGTGGATGAGGTGGGTGAGCAAGTGAGTGGGTGAGGTGGGGGAGCAGTTGAGTGGGTAAGGTGGGTGAGCGAGTGAGTGGGTGAGGTGGGTGAGGTGGGTGAGTGAGTGGGTGAGGTGGGTGAGCGAGTGAGTGTGTGAGTGGGTGAGTGGGTGAGGTGGTGAGCGAGTGAGTGGATGAGGTGGGTGAGCAAGTGAGTGGGTGAGGTGGGTGAGCAAATGACTGGGTGAGGTGGGTGAGCGAGTGAGTGGGTGATGTGGTTGAGCGAGTGAGTGGGTGAGGTGGGTGAGGTGGGTGAGCGAGTGAGTGGGTGAGATGGGTGAGCGAGTGACTGGGTGAGGTGGGTGAGCGAGTGACTGGGTGAGGTGGGCAATCGGGTGAGAGGGTGAGCGAGTGACTGGGTGAGGTGGGTGATTGAGTGAGTGAGTGGGTGAGGTGGGAGACTGAGTGACTGGGTGAGGTGGGTGAGTGAGTGAGTGGGTGAGGTGGTGAGTGAGTGACTGGGTGAGGTGGGTGAGCGAGTGATGGGGTGAGGTGGGTGATCGAGTGAGTGGGTGAGTGGGTGAGGTGGGTGAGCGAGTAACTGGGTGAGGTGGGTGAGCGAGTGACTGGGTGAGGTGGGTGATCGAGTGAGTGGGTGAGGTGGGTGAGTGTGTGGGTGAGGTGGGTGAGCGAGTGAGTGGGTGAGGTGGGTGAGTCACTGAGTGGATGAGGTGGGTGAGGTGGGTCACCGAGTGAGTGGGTGAATTGGGTGAGGTGGGTGAGTGAGTGTGTGGGTGAGGTGGGTGAGCGAGTGATGGGGTGAGGTGGGTGATCGAGTGAGTGGGTGAGTGGGTGAGGTGGGTGAGCGAGTGATGGGGTGAGGTGGGTGATCGAGTGAGTGGGTGAGTGGGTGAGGTGGGTGAGCGAGTGACTGGGTGAGGTGGGTGAGTGAGTGATGGGGTGAGGTGGGTGATCGAGTGAGTGGGTGAGTGGGTGAGGTGGGTGAGCGAGTGACTGGGTGAGGTGGGTGAGTGAGTGAGAGGGGGAGGTGGGTGAGCGAGTGACTGGGTGAGGTGGGAAATCGGGTGAGAGGGTGAGCGAGTGACTGGGTGAGGTGGGTGATTGAGTGAGTGAGTGAGTGGGTGAGCTGGGTGACTGAGTGACTGGGTGAGGTGGTGTGAGCGAGTGAGTGGGCGAGGTGGTGAGCGAGTGACTGGGTTAGGTGGGTGAGCGAGTGATGGGGTGAGGTGGGTGATCGAGTGAGTGGGTTAGTGGGTGAGCGAGTGACTGGGTGAGGTGGGTGAGTGAGTGAGAGGGTGAGGTTGGTGAGCGAGTGACTGGGTGAGGTGGATGATTGGGTGAGTGGGTGAGGTGGGTGAGTGAGTGAGTGGGTGAGGTGGGTGAGTGAGTGAGTGGGTGAGGTGGGTGAGTGAGTGACTGTGTGAGGTGGGTGAGCAAGTGAGTGGGTGAGGTGGGTGAGTGTGTGAGAGGGTGAGGTGGGTGAGCGAGTGACTGGGTGAGGTGGATGATCGGGTGAGTGGGTGAGGTGGGTGAGTGAGTGACTGGGTGAGGTGGTTGAGCGAGTGAGTGGGTGAGGTGGGTGAGGTGGGTGAGCGAGTGAGTGGGTGAGGTGGGTGAGCGAGTGAGTGGGTTAGTGGGTGAGTGGGAAAGGTGGGTTAGCAAGTGAGTGGATGAGGTGGGTGAGCAAGTGAGTAGGTGAGGTGGGGGAGCAGTTGAGTGGGTGAGGTGGGTGAGCGAGTGAGTGGGTGAGGTGGGTGAGGTGGGTGAGTGAGTGAGTGGGTGAGGTGGGTGAGCGAAGTGAGCGGGTGAGTGGGTGAGTGGGTGAGGTGGGTGAGCGAGTGAGTGGATGAGGTGATGAGCAAGTGTGTGGGTGAGGTGGGTGAGCGAATGACTGGGTGAGGTGGGTGAGCGAGTGAGTGGGTGAGGTGGTTGAGCGAGTGAGTGGGTGAGGTGGGTGAGGTGGGTGAGCGAGTGAGTGGGTGAGATGGGTGAGCGAGTGACTGGGTGAGGTGGGTGAGCGAGTGACTGGGTGAGGTGGGCAATCGGGTGAGAGGGTGAGCGGGTGAGAGGGTTAGGTGGGTGATTGAGTGAGTGAGTGAGTGGGTGAGGTGGGTGACTGAGTGACTGGGTGAGGTGGGTGAGCGAGTGAGTGGGTGAGGTGGGTGAGTGAGTGAGAGGGTGAGGTTGGTGAGCGAGTGACTGGGTGAGGTGGATGATCGGGTGAGTGGGTGAGGTGGGTGAGTGAGTGAGTGGGTGAGGTGGGTGAGTGAGTGAGTGAGTGGGTGAGGTGGGTGAGTGAGTGGCTGGGTGAGGTGGGTGATCGAGTGAGTGGGTGAGGTGGGTGAGTGAGTGTGTGGGTGAGGTGGGTGAGCAAGTGAGTGGGTGAGGTGGGTGTGTGACTGAGTGGATGAGGTGGGTGAAGTGGGTCAACGACGTGAGTGGGTGAATTGGGTGAGGTGGGTGAGCGAGTGAGTGGGTGAGGTGGGTGAGGTGGGTGAGCGAGTGAATGGGTGAGGTGGGTGAGCTTGTGAGTGGGTGAGGATGGTGAGGTGGGTGAATGAGTGAGAGGGTGAGGTGGGTGATCGGGTGAGTGGGTGAGGGAGTGAGTGGGTGAGGTGTGAGTGAGTGACTGGGTGAGGTGGGTGAGCGAGTGAGTGGGTTAGGTGGGTGAGCGAGTGACTGGGTGAGGTGGGTGATCAGGTGAGTGGGTGAGGTGGGTGAGTGAGTGGGTGTGTGAGGTGGGTGAGCGAGTGACTGGGTGAGGTGGGTGATCGAGTGAGTGGGTGAGGTAGGTGAGTGATTGTGTGGGTGAGGTGGGTGAGCGAGTGAGTTGGTGAGGTGGATGAGTGATTGAGTGGGTGAGGTGGGTGAGGTGGGTGAGCGAGTGAGTGGGTGAGGTAGGTGAGGTGGGTGAGCGAGTGAGTGGGTGATGTGGGTGAGGTGGGTGAGCGAGTGGCTGAGTTTGGTGAGCGAAGTGAGTGGGTGAGGTGGGTGAGGTGGGTGAATGAGTGAGAGGGTGAAGTGGGTGAGGTGGGTGAGGTGGGTGAGCGAGTGAGTGGGTGAGGTGGGTGAGCGAGTGAGTGGGTTAGTGGATGAGTGGGAAAGGTGGGTTAGCAAGTGAGTGGATGAGGTGGGTGAGCAAGTGAGTGGGTGAGGTGGGGGAGCAGTTGAGTGGGTAAGGTGGGTGAGCGAGTGAGTGGGTGAGGTGGGTGAGGTGGGTGAGTGAGTGGGTGAGGTGGGTGAGCGAGTGAGTGTGTGAGTGGGTGAGTGGGTGAGGTGGGTGAGCGAGTGAGTGGATGAGGTGGGTGAGCAAGTGAGTGGGTGAGGTGGGTGAGCAAATGACTGGGTGAGGTGGGTGAGCGAGTGAGTGGGTGATGTGGTTGAGCGAGTGAGTGGGTGAGGTGGGTGAGGTGGGTGAGCGAGTGAGTGGGTGAGATGGGTGAGCGAGTGACTGGGTGAGGTGGGTGAGCGAGTGACTGGGTGAGGTGGGCAATCGGGTGAGAGGGTGAGCGAGTGACTGGGTGAGGTGGGTGATTGAGTGAGTGAGTGGGTGAGGTGGGAGACTGAGTGACTGGGTGAGGTGGGTGAGTGAGTGAGTGGGTGAGGTGGTGAGTGAGTGACTGGGTGAGGTGGGTGAGCGAGTGATGGGGTGAGGTGGGTGATCGAGTGAGTGGGTGAGTGGGTGAGGTGGGTGAGCGAGTAACTGGGTGAGGTGGGTGAGCGAGTGACTGGGTGAGGTGGGTGATGGAGTGAGTGGGTGAGGTGGGTGAGTGTGTGGGTGAGGTGGGTGAGCGAAGTGAGTGGGTGAGGTGGGTGAGTCACTGAGTGGATGAGGTGGGTGAGGTGGGTCCCGAGTGAGTGGGTGAATTGGGTGAGGTGGGTGAGTGAGTGTGTGGGTGAGGTGGGTGAGCGAGTGATGGGGTGAGGTGGGTGATCGAGTGAGTGGGTGAGTGGGTGAGGTGGGTGAGCGAGTGATGGGGTGAGGTGGGTGGTCGAGTGAGTGGGTGAGTGGGTGAGGTGGGTGAGCGAGTGACTGGGTGAGGTGGGTGAGTGAGTGATGGGGTGAGGTGGGTGATCGAGTGAGTGGGTGAGTGGGTGAGGTGGGTGAGCGAGTGACTGGGTGAGGTGGGTGAGTGAGTGAGAGGGGGAGGTGGGTGAGCGAGTGACTGGGTGAGGTGGGAAATCGGGTGAGAGGGTGAGCGAGTGACTGGGTGAGGTGGGTGATTGAGTGAGTGAGTGAGTGGGTGAGCTGGGTGACTGAGTGACTGGGTGAGGTGGGTGAGCGAGTGAGTGGGCGAGGTGGTGAGCGAGTGACTGGGTTAGGTGGGTGAGCGAGTGATGGGGTGAGGTGGGTGATCGAGTGAGTGGGTTAGTGGGTGAGCGAGTGACTGGGTGAGGTGGGTGAGTGAGTGAGAGGGTGAGGTTGGTGAGCGAGTGACTGGGTGAGGTGGATGATTGGGTGAGTGGGTGAGGTGGGTGAGTGAGTGAGTGGGTGAGGTGGGTGAGTGAGTGAGTGGGTGAGGTGGGTGAGTGAGTGACTGTGTGAGGTGGGTGAGCAAGTGAGTGGGTGAGGTGGGTGAGTGTGTGAGAGGGTGAGGTGGGTGAGCGAGTGACTGGGTGAGGTGGATGATCGGGTGAGTGGGTGAGGTGGGTGAGTGAGTGACTGGGTGAGGTGGGTGATCAAGTGAGTGGGTGAGGTGGGTGAGTGACTGAGTGGATGAGGTGGGTGAGGTGGGTCAACGAGTGAGTGGGGGAATTGGGTGAGGTGGGTGAGCGAGTGAGTGGGTGAGGTTGGTGAGGTGGGTGAGCGAGTGAATGGGTGAGGTGGGTGAGCGAGTGAGTGGGTGAGGATGGTGAGGTGGGTGAATGAGTGAGAGGGTGAGGTGGGTGATCGGGTGAGTGGGTGAGGGAGTGAGTGGGTGAGGTGTGAGCGAGTGACTGGGTGAGGTGGGTGAGCGAGTGAGTGGGTTAGGTGGGTGAGCGAGTGACTGGGTGAGGTGGGTGATCGGGTGAGTGGGTGAGGTGGGTGAGTGAGTGGGTGTGTGAGGTGGGTGAGCGAGTGACTGGGTGAGGTGGGTGATCAAGTGAGTGGGTGAGGTAGGTGAGTGACTGTGTGGGTGAGGTGGGTGAGCGAGTGAGTGGGTGAGGTGGATGAGTGATTGAGTGGGTGAGGTGGGTGAGGTGGGTGAGCGAGTGGGTGAGTTTGGTGAGCGAGTGAGTGGGTGAGGTGGGTGAGGTGGGTGAATGAGTGAGAGGGTGAAGTGGGTGAGGTGGGTGAGGTGGGTGAGCGAGTGAGTGGGTGAGGTGGGTGAGCAAGTGAGTGGGTTAGTGGGTGAGTGGGAAAGGTGGGTTAGCAAGTGAGTGGATGAGGTGGGTGAGCAAGTGAGTGGGTGAGGTGGGGGAGCAGTTGAGTGGGTGAGGTGGGGTGAGCGAGTGAGTGGGTGAGGTGGGTGAGGTGGGTGAGTGAGTGAGTGGGTGAGGTGGGTGAGAGAATGACTGGGTGAGGTGGGTGAGCGAGTGAGTGGGTGAGGTGGTTGAGCGAGTGAGTGGGTGATGTGGGTGAGGTGGGTGAGCGAGTGGGTGAGTTTGGTGAGCGAGTGAGTGGGTGAGGTGGGTGAGGTGGGTGAATGAGTGAGAGGGTGAAGTGGGTGAGGTGGGTGAGGTGGGTGAGCGAGTGAGTGGGTGAGGTGGGTGAGCGAGTGAGTGGGTTAGTGGGTGAGTGGGAAAGGTGGGTTAGCAAGTGAGTGGATGAGGTGGGTGAGCAAGTGAGTGGGTGAGGTGGGGGAGCAGTTGAGTGGGTGAGGTGGGTGAGCGAGTGAGTGGGTGAGGTGGGTGAGGTGGGTGAGTGAGTGAGTGGGTGAGGTGGGTGAGCGAATGACTGGGTGAGGTGGGTGAGCGAGTGAGTGGGTGAGGTGGTTGAGCGAGTGAGTGGGTGAGGTGGGTGAGATGGGTGAGCGAGTGAGTGGGTGAGATGGGTGAGCGAGTGACTGGGTGAGGTGGGTGAGCGAGTGATTGGGTGAGGTGGGCAATTGGGTGAGAGGGTGAGCGAGTGACTGGGTGAGGTGGGTGATTGAGTGAGTGAGTGAGTGGGTGAGGTGGGTGACTGAGAGACTGGGTGAGGTGGGTGAGCGAGTGAGTGGGTGAGGTGGTGAGTGTGACTGGGTGAGGAGGGTGAGCGAGTGATGGGGTGAGGTGGGTGATCGAGTGGGTGGGTGAGTGGGTGAGGTGGGTGAGCGAGTGACTGGGTGAGGTGGGTGAGCGAGTGACTGGGTGAGGTGGGTGATCGAGTGAGTGGGTGAGGTGGGGTGAGTGAGTGTGTGGGTGAGGTGGGTGAGCGAGTGAGTGGGTGAGGTGGGTGAGTGACTGAGTGGATGAGGTGGGTGAGGTGGGTCAACGAGTGAGTGGGTGAATTGGGTGAGGTGGGTGAGTGAGTGTGTGGGTGAGGTGGGTGAGCGAGTGATGGGGTGAGGTGGGTGATCGAGTGAGTGGGTGAGTGGGTGAGGTGGGTGAGCGAGTGATGGGGTGAGGTGGGTGATCGAGTGAGTGGATGAGTGCGTGAGGTGGGTGAGCGAGTGACTGGGTGAGGTGGGTGAGTGAGTGAGAGGGTGAGGTTGGTGAGCGAGTGACTGGGTGAGGTGGATGATTGGGTGAGTGGGTGAGGTGGGTGAGTGAGTGAGTGGGTGAGGTGGGTGAGTGAGTGAGTGTCTGAGGTGGGTGAGTGAGTGACTGGGTGAGGTGGGTGATCGAGTGAGTGGGTGAGGTGGGTGAGTGAGTGTGTGGGTGAGGTGGGTGAGCGAGTGATGGGGTGAGGTGGGTGATCGAGTGAGTGGGTGAGTGGGTGAGGTGGGAGAGCGAGTGACTGGGTGAGGTGGGTGAGTGAGAGGGTGAGGTTGGTGAGCCAGTGACTGGGTGAGGTGGATGATCGGGTGAGTGGGTGAGTGAGTGAGTGGGTGAGGTGGGTGAGTGAATGAGTGAGTGGGTGAGGTGGGTGAGTGAGTGACTGGGTGAGGTGGGTGATCGAGTGAGTGGGTGAGGTGGGTGAGTGAGTGTGTGGGTGAGGTGGGTGAGCGAGAGATGGGGTGAGGTGGGTGATCGAGTGAGTGGGTGAGTGGGTGAGGTGGGTGAGCGAGTGACTGGGTGAGGTGGGTGAGTGTGTGAGAGGGTGAGGTGGGTGAGCGAGTGACTGGGTGAGGTGGATGATTGGGTGAGTGGGTGAGGTGGGTGAGTGAGTGAGTGGGTGAGGTGGGTGAGTGAGTGACTGGGTGAGGTGGGTGAGCAAGTGAGTGGGTGAGGTGGGTGAGTGACTGAGTGGATGAGGTGGGTGAGGTGGGTCAACGAGTGAGTGGGGGAATTGGGTGAGGTGGGTGAGCGAGTGAGTGGGTGAGGTTGGTGAGGTGGGTGAGCGAGTGAATGGGTGAGGTGGGTGAGCGAGTGAGTGGGTGAGGATGGTGAGGTGGGTGAATGAGTGAGAGGGTGAGGTGGGTGATCGGGTGAGTGGGTGAGGGAGTGAGTGGGTGAGGTGTGAGCGAGTGACTGGGTGAGGTGGGTGAGCGAGTGAGTGGGTTAGGTGGGTGAGCGAGTGACTGGGTGAGGTGGGTCATCGGGTGAGTGGGTGAGGTGGGTGAGTGAGTGGGTGTGTGAGGTGGGTGAGCGAGTGACTGGGTGAGGTGGGTGATCAAGTGAGTGGGTGAGGTAGGTGAGTGACTGTGTGGGTGAGGTGGGTGAGCGAGTGAGTGGGTGAGGTGGATGAGTGATTGAGTGGGTGAGGTGGGTGAGGTGGGTGAGCGAGTGAGTGGGTGAGGTAGGTGAGGTGGGTGAGCGAGTGAGTGGGTGATGTGGGTGAGGTGGGTGAGCGAGTGGGTGAGTTTGGTGAGCAAGTGAGTGGGTGAGGTGGGTGAGGTGGGTGAATGAGTGAGAGGGTGAAGTGGGTGAGGTGGGTGAGGTGGGTGAGCGAGTGAGTGGGTGAGGTGGGTGAGCGAGTGAGTGGGTTAGTGGGTGAGTGGGAAAGGTGGGTTAGCAAGTGAGTGGATGAGGTGGGTGAGCAAGTGAGTGGGTGAGGTGGGTGAGGTGGGTGAGTGAGTGAGTGGGTGAGGTGGGTGAGGTGGGTGAGTGAGTGAGTGGGTGAGGTGGGTGAGCGAATGACTGGGTGAGGTGGGTGAGCGAGTGAGTGGGTGAGGTGGTTGAGCGAGTGAGTGGGTGAGGTGGGTGAGGTGGGTGAGCGAGTGAGTGGGTGAGATGGGTGAGCGAGTGACTGGGTGAGGTGGGTGAGCGAGTGATTGGGTGAGGTGGGCAATCGGGTGAGAGGGTGAGCGAGTGACTGGGTGAGGTGGGTGATTGAGTGAGTGAGTGAGTGGGTGAGGTGGGTGACTGAGTGACTGGGTGAGGTGGGTGAGCGAGTGAGTGGGTGTGGTGGTGAGTGAGTGACTGGGTGAGGAGGGTGAGCGAGTGATGGGGTGAGGTGGGTGTTCGAGTGGGTGGGTGAGTGGGTGAGGTGGGTGAGCGAGTGACTGGGTGAGGTGGGTGAGCGAGTGACTGGGTGAGGTGGGTGATCGAGTGAGTGGGTGAGGTGGGTGAGTGAGTGTGTGGGTGAGGTGGGTGAGCGAGTGAGTGGGTGAGGTGGGTGAGTGACTGAGTGGATGAGGTGGGTGAGGTGGGTCAACGAGTGAGTCGGTGAATTGGGTGAGGTGGGTGAGTGAGTGTGTGGGTGAGGTGGGTGAGCGAGTGATGGGGTGAGGTGGGTGATCGAGTGAGTGGCTGAGTGGGTGAGGTGGGTGAGCGAGTGATGGGGTGAGGTGGGTGATCGAGTGAGTGGGTGAGTGGGTGAGGTGGGTGAGCGAGTGACTGGGTGAGGTGGGTGAGTGAGTGATGGGGTGAGGTGGGTGATCGAGTGAGTGGGTGAGGTGGGTGAGCGAGTGACTGGGTGAGGTGGGCAATCGGGTGAGAGGGTGAGCGAGTGACTGGGTGAGGTGGGTGATTGAGTGAGTGAGTGAGTGGGTGAGGTGGGTGACTGAGTGACTGGGTGAGGTGGGTGAGCGAGTGAGTGGGCGAGGTGGTGAGCGAGTGACTGGGTGAGGTGGGTGAGCGAGTGATGGGTTGAGGTGGGTGATCGAGTGAGTGGGTTAGTGGGTGAGCGAGTGACTGGGTGAGGTGGGTGAGTGAGTGAGAGGGTGAGGTTGGTGAGCGAGTGACTGGGTGAGGTGGATGATTGGGTGAGTGGGTGAGGTGGGTGAGTGAGTGAGTGGGTGAGGTGGGTGAGTGAGTGACTGGGTGAGGTGGGTGAGCAAGTGAGTGGGTGAGGTGGGTGAGTGACTGAGTGGATGAGGTGGGTGAGGTGGGTCAACGAGTGAGTGGGGGAATTGGGTGAGGTGGGTGAGCGAGTGAGTGGGTGAGGTTGGTGAGGTGTGTGAGCGAGTGAATGGGTGAGGTGGGTGAGCGAGTGAGTGGGTGAGGATGGTGAGGTGGGTGAATGAGTGAGAGGGTGAGGTGGGTGATCGGGTGAGTGGGTGAGGAGTGAGTGGGTGAGGTGTGAGCGAGTGACTGGGTGAGGTGGGTGAGCGAGTGAGTGGGTTAGGTGGGTGAGCGAGTGACTGGGTGAGGTGGGTGATCGGGTGAGTGGGTGAGGTGGGTGAGTGAGTGGGTGTGTGAGGTGGGTGAGCGAGTGACTGGGTGAGGTGGGTGATCAAGTGAGTGGGTGAGGTAGGTGAGTGACTGTGTGGGTGAGGTGGGTGAGCGAGTGAGTGGGTGAGGTGGATGAGTGATTGAGTGGGTAAGGTGGGTGAGGTGGGTGAGTGAGTGAGTGGGTGAGGTAGGTGAGGTGGGTAAGCGAGTGAGTGGGTGATGTGGGTGAGGTGGGTGAGCGAGTGGGTGAGTTTGGTGAGCGAGTGAGTGGGTGAGGTGGGTGAGGTGGGTGAATGAGTGAGAGGGTGAAGTGGGTGAGGTGGGTGAGGTGGGTGAGCGAGTGAGTGGGTGAGGTGGGTGAGCGAGTGAGTGGGTTAGTGGGTGAGTGGGAAAGGTGGGTTAGCAAGTGAGTGGATGAGGTGGGTGAGCAAGTGAGTGGGTGAGGTGGGGGAGCAGTTGAGTGGGTGAGGTGGTTGAGCGAGTGAGTGGGTGAGGTGGGTGAGGTGGGTGAGCGAGTGAGTGGGTGAGATGGGTGAGCGAGTGACTGGGTGAGGTGGGTGAGCGAGTGATTGGGTGAGGTGGGCAATCGGGTGAGAGGGTGAGCGAGTGACTGGGTGAGGTGGGTGATTGAGTGAGTGAGTGAGTGGGTGAGGTGGGTGACTGAGTGACTGGGTGAGGTGGGTGAGCGAGTGAGTGGGTGAGGTGGTGAGTGAGTGACTGGTGAGGAGGGTGAGCGAGTGATGGGGTGAGGTGGGTGATCGAGTGGGTGGGTGAGTGGGTGAGGTGGGTGAGCGAGTGACTGGGTGAGGTGGGTGAGCGAGTGAGTGGGTGAGGTGGGTGAGTGACTGAGTGGATGAGGTGGGTGAGGTGGGTCAACGAGTGAGTGGGTGAATTGGGTGAGGTGGGTGAGTGAGTGTGTGGGTGAGGTGGGTGAGCGAGTGATGGGGTGAGGTGGGTGATCGAGTGAGTGGGTGAGTGGGTGAGGTGGGTGAGCGAGTGATGGGGTGAGGTGGGTGATCGAGTGAGTGGATGAGTGCGTGAGGTGGGTGAGCGAGTGACTGGGTGAGGTGGGTGAGTGAGTGAGAGGGTGAGGTTGGTGAGCGAGTGACTGGGTGAGGTGGATGATTGGGTGAGTGTGTGAGGTGGGTGAGTGAGTGAGTGGGTGAGGTGGGTGAGTGAGTGAGTGAGTGGGTGAGGTGGGTGAGTGAGTGGCTGGGTGAGGTGGGTGAGTGAATGAGTGAGTGGGTGAGGTGGGTGAGTGAGTGACTGGGTGAGGTGGGTGATCGAGTGAGTGGGTGAGTTGGGTGAGTGAGTGTGTGGGTGAGGTGGGTGAGCGAGAGATGGGGTGAGGTGGGTGATCGAGTGAGTGGGTGAGTGGGTGAGGTGGGTGAGCGAGTGACTGGGTGAGGTGGGTGAGTGTGTGAGAGGGTGAGGTGGGTGAGCGAGTGACTGGGTGAGGTGGATGATCGGGTGAGTGGGTGAGGTGGGTGAGTGAGTGACTGGGTGAGGTGGGTGAGCAAGTGAGTGGGTGAGGTGGGTGAGTGACTGAGTGGATGAGGTGGGTGAGGTGGGTCAACGAGTGAGTGGGGGAATTGGGTGAGGTGGGTGAGCGAGTGAGTGGGTGAGGTTGGTGAGGTGGGTGAGCGAGTGAATGGGTGAGGTGGGTGAGCGAGTGAGTGGGTGAGGATGGTGAGGTGGGTGAATGAGTGAGAGGGTGAGGTGGGTGATCGGGTGAGTGGGTGAGGGAGTGAGTGGGTGAGGTGTGAGCGAGTGACTGGGTGAGGTGGGTGAGCGAGTGAGTGGGTTAGGTGGGTGAGCGAGTGACTGGGTGAGGTGGGTGATCGGGTGAGTGGGTGAGGTGGGTGAGTGAGTGGGTGTGTGAGGTGGGTGAGCGAGTGACTGGGTGAGGTGGGTGATCAAGTGAGTGGGTGAGGTAGGTGAGTGACTGTGTGGGTGAGGTGGGTGAGCGAGTGAGTGGGTGAGGTGGATGAGTGATTGAGTGGGTGAGGTGGGTGAGGTGGGTGAGCGAGTGAGTGGGTGAGGTAGGTGAGGTGGGTGAGCGAGTGAGTGGGTGATGTGGGTGAGGTGGGTGAGCGAGTGGGTGAGTTTGGTAAGCGAGTGAGTGGGTGAGGTGGGTGAGGTGGGTGAATGAGTGAGAGGGTGAAGTGGGTGAGGTGGGTGAGGTGGGTGAGCGAGTGAGTGGGTGAGGTGGGTGAGCGAGTGAGTGGGTTAGTGGGTGAGTGGGAAAGGTGGGTTAGCAAGTGAGTGGATGAGGTGGGTGAGCAAGTGAGTGGGTGAGGTGGGGGAGCAGTTGAGTGGGTGAGGTGGGTGAGCGAGTGAGTGGGTGAGGTGGGTGAGGTGGATGAGTGAGTGAGTGGGTGAGGTGGGGTAAGCGAATGACTGGGTGAGGTGGGTGAGCGAGTGAGTGGGTGAGGTGGTTGAGCGAGTGAGTGGGTGAGGTGGGTGAGGTGGGTGAGCGAGTGAGTGGGTGAGAAGGGTGAGCGAGTGACTGCGTGAGGTGGGTGAGCGAGTGATTGGGTGAGGTGGGCAATCGGGTGAGAGGGTGAGCGAGTGACTGGGTGAGGTGGGTGATTGAGTGAGTGAGTGAGTGGGTGAGGTGGGTGACTGAGTGACTGGGTGAGGTGGGTGAGCGAGTGACTGGGTGAGGTGGGTGAGCGAGTGACTGGGTGAGGTGGGCAATCGGGTGAGAGGGTGAGCGGGTGAGAGGGTTAGGTGGGTGATTGAGTGAGTGAGTGAGTGGGTGAGGTGGGTGACTGAGTGACTGGGTGAGGTGGGTGAGCGAGTGAGTGGGTGAGGTGGTGAGTGAGTGACTGGGTGAGGTGGGTGAGCGAGTGATGGGGTGAGGTGGGTGATCGAGTGAGTGGGTGAGTGGGTGAGGTGGGTGAGCGAGTGACTGGGTGAGGTGGGTGAGCGAGTGACTGGGTGAGGTGGGTGAGTGAGTGTGTGGGTGAGGTGGGTGAGCGAGTGACTGGGTGAGGTGGGTGAGTGACTGAGTGGATGAGGTGGGTGAGGTGGGTCAACGAGTGAGTGGGTGAATTGGGTGAGGTGGGTGAGTGAGTGTGTGGGTGAGGTGGGTGAGCGAGTGATGGGGTGAGGTGGGTGATCGAGTGAGTGGGTGAGTGGGTGAGGTGGGTGAGCGAGTGATGGGGTGAGGTGGGTGATTGAGTGAGTGGGTGAGTGCGTGAGGTGGGTGAGCGAGTGACTGTGTGAGGTGGGTGAGTGAGTGAGAGGGTGAGGTTGGTGAGCGAGTGACTGGGTGAGGTGGATGATCGGGTGAGTGGGTGAGGTGTGTGAGTGAGTGAGTGGGTGAGGTGGGTGAGTGAGTGAGTGTCTGAGGTGGGTGAGTGAGTGACTGGGTGAGGTGGGTGATCGAGTGAGTGGGTGAGGTGGGTGAGTGAGTGTGTGGGTGAGGTGGGTGAGCGAGTGATGGGGTGAGGTGGGTGATCGAGTGAGTGGGTGAGTGGGTGAGGTGGGTGAGCGAGTGACTGTGTGAGGTGGGTGAGTGAGTGAGAGGGTGAGGTTGGTGAGCGAGTGACTGGGTGAGGTGGATGATCGGGTGAGTGGGTGAGGTGGGTGAGTGAGTGAGTGGGTGAGGTGGGTGAGTGAATGAGTGAGTGGGTGAGGTGGGTGAGTGAGTGACTGGGTGAGGTGGGTGATCGAGTGAGTGGGTGAGGTGGGTGAGTGAGTGTGTGGGTGAGGTGGGTGAGCGTGTGATGGGGTGAGGTGGGTGATCGAGTGAGTGGGTGAGTGGGTGAGGTGGGTGAGCGAGTGACTGGGTGAGGTGGGTGAGTGAGAGGGTGAGGTGGGTGAGCGAGTGACTGGGTGAGGTGGATGATCGGGTGAGTGGGTGAGGTGGGTGAGTGAGTGAGTGGGTGAGGTGGGTGAGTGAGTGAGTGAGTGGGTTAGGTGGGTGAGTGAGTGACTGGGTGAGGTGGGTGATCGAGTGAGTGGGTGAGGTGGGTGAGTGAGTGTGTGGGTGAGGTGGGTGAGCAAGTGAGTGGGTGAGGTGGGTGAGTGACTGAGTGGATGAGGTGGGTGAGGTGGGTCAACGAGTGAGTGGGTGAATTGGGTGAGGTGGGTGAGCGAGTGAGTGGGTGAGGTGGGTGAGCGAGTGAGTGGGTGAGGATGGTGAGGTGGGTGAATGAGTGAGAGGGTGAGGTGGGTGATCGGGTGAGTGGGTGAGGGAGTGAGTGGGTGAGGTGTGAGCGAGTGACTGGGTGAGGTGGGTGAGCGAGTGAGTGGGTTAGGTGGGTGAGCGAGTGACTGGGTGAGGTGGGTGATCGGGTGAGTGGGTGAGGTGGGTGAGTGAGTGGGTGTGTGAGGTGGGTGAGGTGGGTGAGCGAGTGAATGGGTGAGGTGGGTGAGCGAGTGAGTGGGTGAGGATGGTGAGGTGGGTGAATGAGTGAGAGGGTGAGGTGGGTGAGCGATTGTGTTGGTGAGGTGGGTGAGCGAGTGAGTGGGTGAGGTGGATGAGTGATTGAGTGGGTGAGGTGGGTGAGGTGGGTGAGCGAGTGAGTGGGTGAGGTAAGTGAGGTGGGTGAGCGAGTGGGTGAGTTTGGTGAGCGAGTGAGTGGGTGAAGTGGGTGAGGTGGGTGAATGAGTGAGAGGGTGAAGTGGGTGAGGTGGGTGAGGTGGGTGAGCTTTTGAGTGGGTGAGGTGGGTGAGCGAGTGAGTGGGCTAGTGGGTGAGTGGGAAAGGTGGGTTAGCAAGTGAGTGGATGAGGTGGGTGAGCAAGTGAGTAGGTGAGGTGGGGGAGCAGTTGAGTGGGTGAGGTGGGTGAGCGAGTGAGTGGGTGAGGTGCGTGAAGTGGGTGAGTGAGTGAGTGGGTGAGGTGGGTGAGCGAGTGAGCGGGTGAGTGGGTGAGTGGGTGAGGTGGGTGAGCGAGTGAGTGGATGAGGTGGGTGAGCAAGTGAGTGGGTGAGGTGGGTGAGCGAATGACTGGGTGAGGTGGGTGAGCGAATGAGTGGGTGAGGTGGTTGAGCAAGTGAGTGGGTGAGGTGGGTGAGGTGGGTGAGCGAGTGAGTGGGTGAGATGGGTGAGCGAGTGACTGGGTGAGGTGGGTGAGCGAGTGATTGGGTGAGGTGGGCAATCGGGTGAGAGGGTGAGCGGGTGAGAGGGTGAGGTGGGTGATTGAGTGAGTGAGTGAGTGGGTGAGGTGGGTGAGCGAGTGAGTGGGTGAGGTGGTGAGTGAGTGACTGGGTGAGGTGGGTGAGCGAGTGATGGGGTGAGGTGGGTGATCGAGTGAGTGGGTGAGTGGGTGAGGTGGGTGAGCGAGTGACTGGGTGAGGTGGGTGAGCGAGTGACTGGGTGAGGTGGGTGAGCGAGTGAGTGGGTGAGGTGGGTGAGTGAGTGTGTGGGTGAGGTGGGAAAGCGAGTGAGTGGGTGAGGTGGGTGAGGTGGGTCAACGAGTGAGTGGGTGAATTGGGTGAGGTGGGTGAGTGAGTGTGTGGGTGAGGTGGGTGAGCGAGTGATGGGGTGAGGTGGGTGATCGAGTGAGTGGGTGAGTGGGTGAGGTGGGTGAGCGAGTGACTGGGGTGAGGTGAGTGATCGAGTGAGTGGGTGAGTGGATGTGGTGGGTGAGCGAGTGCCTGGGTGAGGTGGGTGAGTGAGTGAGAGGGTGAGGTTGGTGAGCGAGTGACTGGGTGAGGTGGATGATCGGGTGAGTGGGTGAGGTGGGTGAGTGAGTGAGTGGGTGAGGTGGGTGAGTGATTGAGTGTGTGAGGTGGGTGAGTGATTGACTGGGTGAGGTGGGTGATCGAGTGAGTGGGTGAGGTGGGTGAGTGAGTGTGTGGGTGAGGTGGGTGAGCAAGTGAAGGGGTGAGGTGGGTGATCGAGTGAGTGGGTGAGTGGGTGAGGTGGGTGAGCGAGTGACTGGGTGAGGTGGGTGAGTGAGTGAGAGGTTGAGGTGGGTGAGCGAGTGACTGGATGAGGTGGATGATCGGGTGAGTGGGTGAGGTGGGTGAGTCAGTGAGTTGGTGAGGTGGGTGAGTGAGTGAGTGGGTGAGGTGGGTGAGTGAGTGACTGGGTGAGGTGGGTGATCGAGTGAGTGGGTGAAGTGGGTGAGTGAGTGTGTGGGTGAGGTGGGTGAGCAAGTGAGTGGGTGATGTGAGTGAGTGACTGAGTGGATGAGGTGGGTGATGTGGGTCAACGAGTGAGTGGGTGAATTGGGTGAGGTGGGTGAGCGAGTGAGTGGGTGAGGTGGGTTAGGTGGGTGAGCGAGTGAATGGGTGAGGTGGTGAGCGAGTGAGTGGGTGAGGATGGTGAGGTGGGTGAATGAGTGAGAGGTTGAGGTGGGTGATCGGGTGAGTGGGTGAGGGAGTGAGTGGGTGAGGTGTGAGCGAGTGACTGGGTGAGGTGGGTGAGCGAGTGACTGGATTAGGTGGGTGAGCGAGTGACTGGGTGAGGTGGGTGATCGGGTGAGTGGGTGAGGTGGGTGAGTGAGTGGGTGTGTGAGGTGGGTGAGCGAGTGACTGGGTGAGGTGGGTGGTCGAGTGAGTGGGTGAGGTGGGTGAGTGATTGTGTGGGTGAGGTGGGTGAGCGAGTGAGTGGGTGAGGTGGATGAGTGATTGAGTGGGTGAGGTGGGTGAGGTGGGTGAGCGAGTGAGTAGGTGAGGTAGGTGAGGTGGGTGAGCGAGTGAGTGGGTGATGTGGGTGAGGTGGGTGAGCGAGTGGGTGAGTTTGGTGAGCGAGTGAGTGGGTGAGGTGGGTGAGGTGGGTGAATGAGTGAGAGGGTGAAGTGGGTGAGGTGGGTGAGGTGGGTGAGCGAGTAAGTGGGTGAGGTGGGTGAGCGAGTGAGTGGGTTAGTGGGTGAGTGGGAAAGGTGGGTTAGCAAGTGAGTGGATGAGGTGGGTGGGTGAGCAAGTGAGTGGGTGAGGTGGGGGAGCAGTTGAGTGGGTGAGGTGGGTGAGCGAGTGAGTGGGTGAGGTGGGTGAGGTGGGTGAGTGAGTGAGTGGGTGAGGTGGGTGAGCGAGTGAGTGGGTGAGTGGGTGAGTGGGTGAGGTGGGTGAGCGAGTGAGTGGATGAGGTGGGTGAGCAAGTGCGTGGGTGAGGTGGGTGAGCGAATGACTGGGTGAGGTGGGTGAGCGAGTGAGTGGGTGAGGTGGTTGAGCGAGTGAGTGGGTGAGGTGGGTGAGGTGGGTGAGCGAGTGAGTGGGTGAGATGGGTGAGCGAGTGATTGTTTGAGGAGGGTGAGCGAGTGACTGGGTGAGGTGGGCAATCGGGTGAGAGGGTGAGCGAGTGACTGGGTGAGGTGGGTGATTGAGTGAGTGAGTGAGTGGGTGAGGTGGGTGACTGAGTGACTGGGTGAGGTGGGTGAGCGAGTGAGTGGGTGAGGTGGTGAGTGAGTGACTGGGTGAGGTGGGTGAGCGAGTGATGGGGTGAGGTGGGTGATCGAGTGAGTGGGTGAGTGGGTTCAGGTGGGTGAGCGAGTGACTCGGTGAGGTGGGTGAGCGAGTGACTGGGTGTGGTGGGTGATCGAGCGAGTGGGTGAGGTGGGTGAGTGAGTGTGTGGGTGAGGTGGGTGAGCGAGTGAGTGGGTGAGGTGGGTGAGTGACTGAGTGGATGAGGTGGGTGACTGAGTGGATGAGGTGGGTGAGGTGGGTCAACGAGTGAGTGGGTGAATTGGGTGAGGTGGGTGAGTGAGTGTGTGCGTGAGGTGGTTGAGCGAGTGATGGGGTGAGGTGGGTGATCGAGTGAGTGGGTGAGTGGGTGAGGTGGGTGAGCGAGTGACTGGGTGAGGTGGGTGTGTGAGTGAGAGGGTGAGGTTGTTGAGTGAGTGACTGGGTGAGGTGGATGATCGGGTGAGTGGGTGAGGTGGGTGAGGTGCATGAGCAAGTGACTGGGTGAGGTGGGTGAGGTGCATGAGCAAGTGGGGTGGGTGAGGTGGGTGAGGTGGGTGAGCGAGTGTGTGGGTGAGGTGGGTGAGCGAGTGTGTGGGTGAGGTGGGTGAGGTGGGTGAACGAGTGAGTGGGTGAGGTGGGTGAGGTGGGTGAGCGAGTGAGTGGGTGAGGTGGGTGAGGAGGGTGAGTGAGTGAGCGGGTGAGTGGGTGAGGTGGGTGAGCAAGTGAGTGGGTGAGGTGGGTGAGTGAGTGAGTGGGTGAGGTGGGTGAGGTGGGTGAATGAATAAGTGGGTGACCGAGTAACTGGGTGAGGTGGGTGAGCGAGTGAGTGGGTGAGGTGGGTGACTGGGTGAGCGAGTGAGAGGGTGAGGTGTTGAGCACGTGACTTGGTGAGGTGGGTGAGCGAGTGACGGGGTGAGGTGGGTGATCGAGTGAGTGGGTGAGTGGGTGAGGTGGGTGAGCGAGTGACTGGGTGAGGTGGGTGAGTGAGTGAATGGGTGAGGTGGGTGAGCGAGTGAGTGGGTGAGGTGGGTGATCGGTTGAGTGGGTGAGGTGGGTGAATGAGTGATTGGGTGATGTGGATGAGTGAGTGAGTGGGTGAGGTGGGTGAGCGAGTGACTGGGTGAGGTGGGTGATCGAGTGAGTGGGTGAGGTGGGTGAGGTGTGTGAGCGAGAGAGTGGGTGAGGTGGGTGAGCGAGTGAGTGGGTGAGGTGGGTGAGCGAGTGACTGGATGAGGTGGGTGATCGAGTGAGTGGGTGAGGTGGGTGAGCGAGTGAGTGGGTGAGGTGGGTGAGTGATTGTGTGTGAGGTGGGTGAGCGAGTGAGTGGGTGAGGTGGGTGAGGTGGGTGAGCGAGTGAGTGGGTGAGGTGGGTGAGGTGGGTGAGCGAGTGAGTGGATGAGGTGGGTGAGCGAGTGATTGGGTGAGGTGGGTGACCGAGTGACTGGGTGAGGTGGGTGAGCGAGTGAGTGGGTGAGGTGGGTGATCGAGTGAGTGGGTGAGTGGGTGAGGTGGGTGAGCGAGTGAGTGGGTGAGGTGGGTGAGCGAGCTAGTGGGTGAGGTGGGTAAATGAGTGAGTGGGTGAGTGGGTGAGTGAGTGAGTGGGTGAGTGGGTGAGCGAGTGAATGGGTGAGGTGGGCGAGGTGGGTGAGCGTGTGAGTGGGTGATGTGGGTGAGGTGTGTGAGCGAGTGGGTGAGTTTGGTGAGCGAGTGAGTGGGTGGGGTGGGTGAGGTGGGTGAATGAGTGAGAGGGTGAAGTGGGTGAGGTGGGTGAGGTGGGTGAGCGAGTGAGTGGGTGAGGTGGGTGAGCGAGTGAGTGGGTTAGTGGGTGAGTGGGAAAGGTGGGTTAGCAAGTGAGTGGATGAGGTGGGTGAGCAAGTGAGTAGGTGAGGTGGGGGAGCAGTTGAGTGGGTGAGGTGGGTGAGCGAGTGAGTGGGTGAGGTGGGTGAGGTGGGTGAGTGAGTGAGTGGGTGAGGTGGGTGAGCGAGTGAGTGGGTGAGTGGGTGTGTGGGTGAGGTGGGTGAGCGAGTGAGTGGATGAGGTGGGTGAGCAAGTGAGTGGGTGAGGTGGGTGAGCGAATGACTGGGTGAGGTGGGTGAGCGAGTGAGTGGGTGAGGTGGTTGAGCGAGTGAGTGGGTGAGGCGGGTGAGGTGGGTGAGCGAGTGAGTGGGTGAGATGGGTGAGCGAGTGATTGGGTGAGGAGGGTGAGCGAGTGACTGGGTGAGGTGGGCAATCGGGTGAGAGGGTGAGCGAGTGACTGGGTGAGGTGGGTGATTGAGTGAGTGAGTGAGTGGGTGAGGTGGGTGACTGAGTGACTGGGTGAGGTGGGTGAGCGAGTGAGTGGGTGAGGTGGTGAGTGAGTGACTGGGTGAGGTGGGTGAGCGAGTGATGGGGTGAGGTGGGTGATCGAGTGAGTGGGTGAGTGGGTTCAGGTGGGTGAGCGAGTGACTGGGTGTGGTGGGTGATCGAGCGAGTGGGTGAGGTGGGTGAGTGAGTGTGTGGGTGAGGTGGGTGAGCGAGTGAGTGGGTGAGGTGGGTGAGTGACTGAGTGGATGAGGTGGGTGAGTGACTGAGTGGATGAGGTGGGTGAGGTGGGTCAACGAGTGAGTGGGTGAATTGGGTGAAGTGGGTGAGTGAGTGTGTGCGTGAGGTGGGTGAGCGAGTGATGGGGTGAGGTGGGTGATCGAGTGAGTGGGTGAGTGGGTGAGGTGGGTGAGCGAGTGACTGGGTGAGGTGGGTGTGTGAGTGAGAGGGTGAGGTTGGTGAGCGAGTGACTGGGTGAGGTGGATGATCGGGTGAGTGGGTGAGGTGGGTGAGGTGCGTGAGCAAGTGACTGGGTGAGGTGGGTGAGGTGGGTGAGGTGGGTGAGGTGCATGAGCAAGTGGGGTGGGTGAGGTGGGTGAGGTGGGTGAGCGAGTGTGTGGGTGAGGTGGGTGAGCGAGTGTGTGGGTGAGGTGGGTGAGGTGGGTGAACGAGTGAGTGGGTGAGGTGGGTGAGGTGGGTGAGCGAGTGAGTGGGTGAGGTGGGTGAGGAGGGTGAGTGAGTGAGCGGGTGAGTGGGTGAGGTGGGTGAGCAAGTGAGTGGGTGAGGTGGGTGAGTGAGTGAGTGGGTGAGGTGGGTGCACAAGTGAGTGGGTGAGTGGGTGAGTGGGTGAGCAAGTGAGTGGGTGAGGTGGGTGAGCAAATCAGTGGGTGAGGTGGGTGAGGTGGGTGAATGAATGAGTGGGTGAGGTGGGTGACCGAGTAACTGGGTGAGGTGGGTGAGCGAGTGAGTGGGTGAGGTGGGTGACTGGGTGAGCGAGTGAGAGGGTGAGGTGTTGAGCACGTGACTTGGTGAGGTGGGTGAGCGAGTGACGGGGTGAGGTGGGTGATCGAGTGAGTGGGTGAGTGGGTGAGGTGGGTGAGCGAGTGACTGGGTGAGGTGGGTGAGTGAGTGAATGGGTGAGGTGGGTGAGCGAGTGACTGGGTCAGGTGGGTGATCGGTTGAGTGGGTGAGGTGGGTGAATGAGTGATTGGGTGATGTGGATGAGTGAGTGAGTGGGTGAGGTTGGTGAGCGAGTGAATGGGTGAGGTGGGTGAGCGAGTGACTGGATGAGGTGGGTGATCGAGTGAGTGGGTGAGGTGGGTGAGCGAGTGAGTGGGTGAGGTGGGTGAGTGATTGTGTGTGAGGTGGGTGAGCGAGTGAGTGGGTGAGGTGGGTGAGGTGGGTGAGCGAGTGAGTGGGTGAGGTGGGTGAGGTGGGTGAGCAAGTGAGTGGATGAGGTGGGTGAGCGAGTGATTGGGTGAGGTGGGTGACCGAGTGACTGGGTGAGGTGGGTGAGCGAGTGAGTGGGTGACGTGGGTGAGCTGTGTGAGAGAGTGGGTGAGGTGGGTAAGTGAGTGAGTGGGTGAGGTGGGTGAGCTGTGTGAGTGAGTGAGTGGGTGAGGTGGGTGAGCGAGAGAGTGGGTGAGGTGGGTGAGGTGGGTGAATGAGTGAGAGGGTGAGGTGGGTGAGTGAGTGACTGGGTGAGGTGGGTGATTGGGTGAGTGGGTGAGGTGGGTGGGTGAGTGGGTGGATGAGGTGGGTGATCGAGTGAGTGGGTGAGGAGGGTGAGGTGTGTGAGCGAGAGAATGGGTGAGGTGGGTGAGCGAGTGAGTGGGTGAGTGGGTGAGCGAGTGAGTGGGTGAGGTGGGTGAGGTGGCTGAGTGAGTGAGTGGATGAGGTGGGTGAGGTGCGTGAGCAAGTGACTGGGTGAGGTGGGTGAGGTGGGTGAGCGAGTGAGTGGGTGAGGTGGGTGAAGTGGGTGAGGTGCGTGAGCAAGTGAGGTGGGTGAGGTGGGTGAGGTGGGTGAGCGAGTGAGTGGGTGAGGTGGGTGAGCGAGTGTGTGGGTGAGTGGGTGAGGTGGGTGAGGTGGGTGAACGAGTGAGTGGGTGAGGTGGGTGAGGTGGGTGAGTGAGTGAGTGGGTGAGGTGGGTGAGGAGGGTGAGTGAGTGAGCGGGTGAGTGGGTGAGGTGGGTGAGCAAGTGAGTGGGTGAGGTGGGTGAGGTGGGTGAGTGAGTGAGTGGGTGAGGTGGGTGTGTGAGTGAGAGGGTGAGGTTGGTGAGCGAGTGACTGGGTGAGGTGGATGATCGGGTGAGTGGGTGAGGTGGGTGAGGTGCGTGAGCAAGTGACTGGGTGAGGTGGGTGAGGTGGGTGAGGTGGGTGAGGTGCATGAGCAAGTGGGGTGGGTGAGGTGGGTGAGGTGGGTGAGCGAGTGTGTGGGTGAGGTGGGTGAGCGAGTGTGTGGGTGAGGTGGGTGAGGTGGGTGAACGAGTGAGTGGGTGAGGTGGGTGAGGTGGGTGAGCGAGTGAGTGGGTGAGGTGGGTGAGGAGGGTGAGTGAGTGAGCGGGTGAGTGGGTGAGGTGGGTGAGCAAGTGAGTGGGTGAGGTGGGTGAGTGAGTGAGTGGGTGAGGTGGGTGCACAAGTGAGTGGGTGAGTGGGTGAGTGGGTGAGCAAGTGAGTGGGTGAGGTGGGTGAGCAAATCAGTGGGTGAGGTGGGTGAGGTGGGTGAATGAATGAGTGGGTGAGGTGGGTGACCGAGTAACTGGGTGAGGTGGGTGAGCGAGTGAGTGGGTGAGGTGGGTGACTGGGTGAGCGAGTGAGAGGGTGAGGTGTTGAGCACGTGACTTGGTGAGGTGGGTGAGCGAGTGACGGGGTGAGGTGGGTGATCGAGTGAGTGGGTGAGTGGGTGAGGTGGGTGAGCGAGTGACTGGGTGAGGTGGGTGAGTGAGTGAATGGGTGAGGTGGGTGAGCGAGTGACTGGGTCAGGTGGGTGATCGGTTGAGTGGGTGAGGTGGGTGAATGAGTGATTGGGTGATGTGGATGAGTGAGTGAGTGGGTGAGGTTGGTGAGCGAGTGAATGGGTGAGGTGGGTGAGCGAGTGACTGGATGAGGTGGGTGATCGAGTGAGTGGGTGAGGTGGGTGAGCGAGTGAGTGGGTGAGGTGGGTGAGTGATTGTGTGTGAGGTGGGTGAGCGAGTGAGTGGGTGAGGTGGGTGAGGTGGGTGAGCGAGTGAGTGGGTGAGGTGGGTGAGGTGGGTGAGCAAGTGAGTGGATGAGGTGGGTGAGCGAGTGATTGGGTGAGGTGGGTGACCGAGTGACTGGGTGAGGTGGGTGAGCGAGTGAGTGGGTGACGTGGGTGAGCTGTGTGAGAGAGTGGGTGAGGTGGGTAAGTGAGTGAGTGGGTGAGGTGGGTGAGCTGTGTGAGTGAGTGAGTGGGTGAGGTGGGTGAGCGAGAGAGTGGGTGAGGTGGGTGAGGTGGGTGAATGAGTGAGAGGGTGAGGTGGGTGAGTGAGTGACTGGGTGAGGTGGGTGATTGGGTGAGTGGGTGAGGTGGGTGGGTGAGTGGGTGGATGAGGTGGGTGATCGAGTGAGTGGGTGAGGAGGGTGAGGTGTGTGAGCGAGAGAATGGGTGAGGTGGGTGAGCGAGTGAGTGGGTGAGTGGGTGAGCGAGTGAGTGGGTGAGGTGGGTGAGGTGGCTGAGTGAGTGAGTGGATGAGGTGGGTGAGGTGCGTGAGCAAGTGACTGGGTGAGGTGGGTGAGGTGGGTGAGCGAGTGAGTGGGTGAGGTGGGTGAAGTGGGTGAGGTGCGTGAGCAAGTGAGGTGGGTGAGGTGGGTGAGGTGGGTGAGCGAGTGAGTGGGTGAGGTGGGTGAGCGAGTGTGTGGGTGAGTGGGTGAGGTGGGTGAGGTGGGTGAACGAGTGAGTGGGTGAGGTGGGTGAGGTGGGTGAGTGAGTGAGTGGGTGAGGTGGGTGAGGAGGGTGAGTGAGTGAGCGGGTGAGTGGGTGAGGTGGGTGAGCAAGTGAGTGGGTGAGGTGGGTGAGGTGGGTGAGTGAGTGAGTGGGTGAGGTGGGTGCGCAAGTGAGTGGGTGAGCGAATGAGTGGGTGAGTGGGTGAGTGGGTGAGTGGGTGAGCAAGTGAGTGGGTGAGGTGGGTGAGCTAGTCAGTGGATGAGGTGGGTGAGCACGTGAGTGTGTGAGGTGGGTGATCGTGTGAGTGGGTGAGGAGGGTGAGGTGGGTGAGTGAATGAGTGGGTGAGGTGGGTGACCGAGTGACTGGGTGAGGTGGGTGAGCGAGTGAGTGGGTGAGGTGTTGAGCACGTGATTAGGTGAGGTGGGTGAGCGAGTGACGGGGTGAGGTGTGTGATCGAGTGAGTGGGTGAGTGGGTGAGGTGGGTGAGCGAGTGACTGGGTGAGGTGGGTGATCAGGTGAATGGGTGAGGTGGGTGAGTGAGTGAGTGGGTGAGGTGGGTGAGCGAGTGAGTCGGTGAGGTGGTTGAGTGAGTGAATGGGTGAGGTGGGTGAGCGAGTGACTGGGTCAGGTGGGTGATCGGTTGAGTGGGTGAGGTGGGTGAATGAGTGATTGGGTGATGTGGATGAGTGAGTGAGTGGGTGAGGTGGGTGAGCGAGTGACTGGGTGAGGTGGGTGATCGAGTGAGTGGGTGAGGTGGGTGAGGTGTGTGAGCGAGAGAGTGGGTGAGGTGGGTGAGCGAGTGAGTGGGTGAGGTGGGTGAGCGAGTGACTGGATGAGGTGGGTGATCGAGTGAGTGGGTGAGGTGGGTGAGCGAGTGAGTGGGTGAGGTGTTGAGCACGTGATTAGGTGAGGTGGGTGAGCGAAGTGACGGGGTGAGGTGGGTGATCGAGTGAGTGGGTGAGTGGGTGAGGTGGGTGAGCGAGTGACTGGGTGAGGTGGGTGATCAGGTGAATGGGTGAGGTGGGTGAGTGAGTGAGTGGGTGAGGTGGGTGAGCGAGTGAGTGGGTGAGGTGGTTGAGGTGGGTGAGCGAGAGAGTGGGTGAGTGGGTGAGGTGAGTGAGGTGGGTGACCGAGTGAGTGGGTGAGGTGGGTGAGCGAGTGAGTGGATGAGGTGGGTGAGCACGTGAGTGGGTTAGGTGGGTGAGCAGTTGAGTGGGTGAGGTGGGTGAGCTAGTGAGTGGGTGAGGTGGGTGATGTGGGTGAGTGAGTGAGTGGGTGAGGTGCGTGAGGTGGGTGAGTGAGTGTGTGGGTGTTTGGCGAGCGAGTAAGTGGGTGAGGTGGGTGAGGTGGGTGAGCGAGTGAAAGGGTGATTGGGTGATGTGGGTGAGTGAGTGTGCGAGGTGGGTGAGTGAGTGAAAGGGTGAGGTGAGTGAGCGAGTGAGGGAGTGAGGTGGGTGACCGAGAGACTGCGTGAGGTGGGTGAGCGAGTGAGTGGGTGAGGTGGGTGAGCTGTGTGAGTGAGTGAGTGGGTGAGGTGGGTGAGGTGGGTCAGCAAGTTAGTGGGTGAGGTGGGTGAGCTGTGTGTGAGTGAGTGGGTGAGGTGGGTGAGCGAGAGAGTGGGTGAGGTGGGTGAGCGAGTGAGTGGGTGAGTGGGTGAGCGAGTGAGTGGGTGAGGTGGGTGAGGTGGGTGAGGTGCGTGAGCAAGTGACTGGGTGAGGCGAGTGAGTGGGTGTGGTGGGTGAGGTGCGTGAGCAAGTGAGGTGGGTGAGGTGGGTGAGGTGGGTGAGGTGGGTGAGGTGGGTGAGCGAGTGAGTGGGTGAGGTGGGTGAGCGAGTGTGTGGGTGAGTGGGTGAGGTGGGTGAGCGAGTGAGTGGGTGAGGTGGGTGAGGTGGGTGAGTGAGTGAGCGGGTGAGTGGGTGAGGTGGGTGAGCAAGTGAGTGGGTGAGGTGGGTGAGTGAGTGAGTGGGTGAGGTGGGTGCGCAAGTGAGTGGGTGAGTGGGTGAGCGAGTGAGTGGGTGAGTGGGTGAGTGGGTGAGCAAGTGAGTGGGTGAGGTGGGTGAGCAGGTGAGTGGATGAGGTGGGTGAGGTGGGTGAGGTGGGTGAGTGAATGAGTGGGTGAGGTGGGTGACTGAGTGACTGGGTGAGGTGGGTGAGCGAGTGAGTGGGTGAGGTGTTGAGCACGTGACTAGGTGAGGTGAGTGAGCGAGAGACAGGGTGAGGTGGGTGATTGAGTGAGTGGGTGAGTGGGTGAGGTGGGTGAGCGAGTGACTGGGTGAGGTGGGTGAGTGAGTGAGTGGATGAGGTGGGTGAGCGAGTGACTTGGTGAGGTGGGTGATCGCGTGAGTGGGTGAGCGAGTGAGTGGGTGAGGTGTTGAGCACGTGACTAGGTGAGGTGGGTGAGCGAGTGACGGGGTGAGGTGGGTGATCGAGTGAGTGGGTGAGTGGGTGAGGTGGGTGAGCGAGTGACTGGGTGAGGTGGGTGAGTGAGTGACTGGGTGAGGTGGGTGATCGACTGAGTGGTTGAGGTGGGTGAGGTGAGTGAGCGAGAGAGTGGGTGAGGTGGGTGAGGTGGGTGAGCGAGTGACTGGGTGAGGTGGGTGATCGAGTGAGTGGGTGAGGTGGGTGAGCGAGTGAGTGGGTGAGGTGGGTGAGTGATTGTGTGTGAGGTGGGTGAGTGAGTGAGTGGGTGAGGTGGGTGAGGTGGCTGAGCGAGTGAGTGGGTGAGGTGGGTGAGGTGGGTGAGCGAGTGAGTGGGTGAGGTGGGTGAGTGAGTGAGTGGATGAGGTGGGTGAGCGAGTGAGTGGGTGAGGTGGGTGAGCGAGTGAGTGGGTGAGTGGGTGAGGTGGGTGAGCGAGTGACTGGGTGAGGTGGGTGAGTGAGTGAGTGGGTGAGGTGGGTGACCGAGTAACTGGGTGAGGTGGGTGATCGGGTGAGTGGGTGAGCGAGTGAGTGGGTGAGGTGGGTGATCGAGTGAGTGGGTGAGGTGGGTGAGGTGTGTGAGTGAGAGAGTGGGGTGAGGGTGGTGAGCGAGTGAGTGGGTGAGGTGGGTGAGCGAGTGACTGGCTGAGGTGGGTGATCGAGTGAGTGGGTGAGGTGGGTGAGGTGTGTGAGCGAGAGATTGGGTGAGGTGGGTGAGCGAGTGAGTTGGTGAGGTGTGTGAGTGAGTGCGTGAGTGAGGTGGGTGAGCGAGTGAGTGGGTGAGGTGGGTGAGTGACTGACTGGGTGAGGTGGGTGAGGTGGGTGAGCGAGTGAGTGGGTGAGGTGTGTGAGCGAGTGGGTGGGTGAGGTGGGTGAGATGGGTGAGCGAAGTGAGTGGGTGAGGTGGGTAAATGAGTGAGTGGGTGAGTGGGTGAGGGAGTGAGTGGGTGAGTGGGTGAGCGAGTGAATGGGTGAGGTGGGTGAGGTGGGTGAGCGTGTGAGTGGGTGAGGTGGGTGAGGTGGGTGAGGTGGGTGAGCGACTGAGTGGGTGAGGTGGGTGAGGTGGGTGAGCGAGTGAGTGGGTGAGTGGGTGAGTGGGTGAGGTGGGTGAGCAAGTGAGTGGATGAGGTGGGTGAGCAAGTGAGTGGGTGAGGTGGGGGAGCAGTTGATTGGGTGAGGTGGGTGAGCGAGTGAGTGGGTGAGGTGGGTGAGCAAGTGAGTGGGTGAGGTGGGTGAGCGAGTGAGTGGGTGAGGTGGGTGAGGTGCGTGAGCAAGTGACTGGGTGAGGTGGGTGAGGTGGGTGAGGTGGGTGAGGTGCATGAGCAAGTTGGGTGGGTGAGGTGGGTGAGGTGGGTGAGCGAGTGTGTGGGTGAGGTGGGTGAGCGAGTGTGTGGGTGAGGTGGGTGAGGTGGGTGAGCGAGTGAGTGGGTGAGGTGGGTGAGGTGGGTGAGGAGGGTGAGTGAGTGAGCGGGTGAGTGGGTGAGGTTGGTGAGCAAGTGAGTGGGTGAGGTGGGTGAGTGAGTGAGTGGGTGAGGTGGGTGCGCAAGTGAGTGGGTGAGTCGGTGAGTGGGTGAGCAAGTGAGTGGGTGAGGTGGGTGAGCAAGTCAGTGGGTGAGGTGGGTGAGGTGGGTGAATGAATGAGTGGGTGAGGTGGGTGACCGAGTAACTGGGTGAGGTGGGTGAGCGAGTGAGTGGGTGAGGTGGGTGATCGGGTGATTGGGTGATCGAGTGAGAGGGTGAGGTGTTGAGCACGTGACTTGGTGAGGTGGGTGAGCGAGTGACGGGGTGAGGTGGGTGATCGAGTGAGTGGGTGAGTGGGTGAGGTGGGTGAGCGAGTGACTGGGTGAGGTGGGTGAGTGAGTGAATGGGTGAGGTGGGTGAGCGAGTGACTGGGTCAGGTGGGTGATCGGTTGAGTGGGTGAGGTGGGTGAGTGAGTGAGTGGGTGATGTGGATGAGTGAGTGAGTGGGTGAGGTGGGTGAGCTAGTGAGTGGGTGAGGTGGGTGATGTGGGTGAGTGAGTGAGTGGGTGAGGTGGCTGAGGTGGGTGAGCGAGTGAAAGGGTGAGTTGGTGATGTGGGTGAGTGAGTGAAAGGGTGAGGAGAGTGAGCGAGTGAGGGGGTGAGGTGGGTGACCGAGTGACTGGGTGAGGTGGGTGAGCGAGTGAATGGGTGAGGTGGGTGAGCTGTGTGTGTGAGTGAGTGGGTGAGGTGGTGTGAACGAGTGAGTGGGTGAGGTGGGTGAGCTGTGTGAGTGAGTGAGTGGGTGAGGTGGGTGAGCGAGAGAGTGGGTGAGGTGGGTGAGGTTGGTGAATGAGTGAGAGGGTGAGGTGGGTGAGTGGTTGACTGGGTGAGGTGGGTGATTGGGTGAGTTGGTGAGGTGGGTGAGTGAGTGGGTGGGTGAGGTGGGTGATCGAGTGAGTGGGTGAGGAGGGTGAGGTGTGTGAGCGAGAGAATGGGTGAGGTGGGTGAGCGAGTGAGTGGGTGAGTGGGTGAGCGAGTGAGTGGGTGAGGTGGGAGAGGTGGCTGAGTGAGTGAGTGGGTGAGGTGGGTGATCGGCTGAGTGGGTGAGTGAGTGAGTGGGTGAGGTGTGAGCGAGTGACTGGGTGAGGTGGGTGAGCGAGTGAGTGGGTGAGTGGGTTAGGTGGGTGAGCGAGTGACTGGGTGAGGTGGGTGATCGGGTGAGTGGGTGAGGTGGGTGAGTGAGTGAGTGTGTGAGGTGGGTGAGCAAGTGACTGGGTGAGGTGGGTGATCGAGTGAGTGGGTGAGGTGGGTGAGGTGTGTGAGCGAGAGAGTGGGTGAGGTGGGAGAGCGAGTGAGTGGGTGAGGTGGGTGAGTGATTGTGTGGGTGAGGTGGGTGAGCAAGTGAGTGGGTGAGGTGGATGAGTGAATGAGTGGGTGAGGTGGGTGAGCGAGTGAGTGGGTGAGGTAGGTGAGGTGGGTGAGCTAGTGAGTGGGTGATGTGGGTGAGGTGGGTGAGCGAGTGAGTGGGTGAGTTTGGTGAGCGAGTGAGTGGGTGAGGTGGGTGAGGTGGGTGAATGAGTGAGAGGGTGAAGTGGGTGAGTGAGTGACTGGGTGAGGTGGGTGATTGAGTGAGTGGGTGAGGTGGGTGAGGTGAGTGAGCAAGTGAGGAGGGTGAGTGAGTGACTGGGGGAGGTGGGTGAGCGAGTGACTGGGTGAGGTGGGTGAGGTGGGTGAGCGAGAGAGTGGGTGAGGTGGGTGAGCGAGTGAGTGGGTGAGGTGGGAGAGGTGGGTGAGCAAGTGAGTGGGTGAGGTGGGTGAGCAAGTGCGTGGGTGAGGTGCGTGAGCAAGTGAGTGGATGAGGTGGGTGAGCAAGTGAGTGGGTGAGGTGGGTGAGCAATTGAGTGGATGAGGTGGGTGAGCAAGTGAATGGGTGAGGTGGGTGAGTGAGTGACTGGGTGAGGTGGGTGAGCAAGTGAGTGGATGAGGTAGGTGAGCAAGTGCGGTGGTGACGTGGGTAAGGTGGGTGAGCGAGTGAGTGGGTGAGTGGGTGAGGTGGGTGAGCGAGAGAGTGGGTGAGGTGGGTGAGCGAGTGAGTGGGTGAGGTGCGTGAGCGAGTGAGTGGGTGAGGTGAGTCCGCGAGTGAGTGGGTGAGTTGGGTGAGCGAGTGAGTGGGTGAGTGGGTGAGGTGGGTGAGCGAGTGAGCGGATGAGGTGGGTGAGCAAGTGAGTGGGTGAGTTGGGTGAGCAGGTGAGTGGGTGAGGTGGGTGAGCGAGTGACTGGGTGAGTTGGGTGAGGTGGGTGAGTGAGTGAGTGGGTGAGGTGGGTGATCGGCTGAGTGGGTGAGTGAGTGAGTGGGTGAGGTGTGAGCGAGTGACTGGGTGAGGTGGGTGAGCGAGTGAGTGGGTGAGTGGGTTAGGTGGGTGAGCGAGTGACTGGGTGAGGTGGGTGATCGGGTGAGTGGGTGAGGTGGGTGAGTGAGTGAGTGTGTGAGGTGGGTGAGCAAGTGACTGGGTGAGGTGGGTGATCGAGTGAGTGGGTGAGGTGGGTGAGGTGTGTGAGCGAGAGAGTGGGTGAGGTGGGAGAGCGAGTGAGTGGGTGAGGTGGGTGAGTGATTGTGTGGGTGAGGTGGGTGAGCAAGTGAGTGGGTGAGGTGGATGAGTGAATGAGTGGGTGAGGTGGGTGAGGTGGGTGAGCGAGTGAGTGGGTGAGGTAGGTGAGGTGGGTGAGCTAGTGAGTGGGTGATGTGGGTGAGGTGGGTGAGCGAGTGAGTGGGTGAGTTTGGTGAGCGAGTGAGTGGGTGAGGTGGGTGAGGTGGGTGAATGAGTGAGAGGGTGAAGTGGGTGAGCGAGTGAGTGGGTGAGGTGGGTGAGCGAGTGAGTGGGTGAGGTGGGTGAGCGAGTGAGTGGGTGAGTGGGTGAGGTGGGTGAGCAAGTGAGTGGGTGAGGTGGGTGAGCGAGTGACTGGGTGAGGTGGGTGATCGAGCGAGTGGGTGAGGTGGGTGAGGTGGGTGAGCGAGTGGGTGAGTTTGGTAAGCGAGTGAGTGGGTGAGGTGGGTGAGGTGGGTGAATGAGTGAGAGGGTGAAGTGGGTGAGGTGGGTGAGGTGGGTGAGCGAGTGAGTGGGTGAGGTGGGTGAGCGAGTGAGTGGGTTAGTGGGTGAGTGGGAAAGGTGGGTTAGCAAGTGAGTGGATGAGGTGGGTGAGCAAGTGAGTGGGTGAGGTGGGGGAGCAGTTGAGTGGGTGAGGTGGGTGAGCGAGTGAGTGGGTGAGGTGGGTGAGGTGGATGAGTGAGTGAGTGGGTGAGGTGGGTAAGCGAATGACTGGGTGAGGTGGGTGAGCGAGTGAGTGGGTGAGGTGGTTGAGCGAGTGAGTGGGTGAGGTGGGTGAGGTGGGTGAGCGAGTGAGTGGGTGAGAAGGGTGAGCGAGTGACTGCGTGAGGTGGGTGAGCGAGTGATTGGGTGAGGTGGGCAATCGGGTGAGAGGGTGAGCGAGTGACTGGGTGAGGTGGGTGATTGAGTGAGTGAGTGAGTGGGTGAGGTGGGTGACTGAGTGACTGGGTGAGGTGGGTGAGCGAGTGACTGGGTGAGGTGGGTGAGCGAGTGACTGGGTGAGGTGGGCAATCGGGTGAGAGGGTGAGCGGGTGAGAGGGTTAGGTGGGTGATTGAGTGAGTGAGTGAGTGGGTGAGGTGGGTGACTGAGTGACTGGGTGAGGTGGGTGAGCGAGTGAGTGGGTGAGGTGGTGAGTGAGTGACTGGGTGAGGTGGGTGAGCGAGTGATGGGGTGAGGTGGGTGATCGAGTGAGTGGGTGAGTGGGTGAGGTGGGTGAGCGAGTGACTGGGTGAGGTGGGTGAGCGAGTGACTGGGTGAGGTGGGTGAGTGAGTGTGTGGGTGAGGTGGGTGAGCGAGTGACTGGGTGAGGTGGGTGAGTGACTGAGTGGATGAGGTGGGTGAGGTGGGTCAACGAGTGAGTGGGTGAATTGGGTGAGGTGGGTGAGTGAGTGTGTGGGTGAGGTGGGTGAGCGAGTGATGGGGTGAGGTGGGTGATCGAGTGAGTGGGTGAGTGGGTGAGGTGGGTGAGCGAGTGATGGGGTGAGGTGGGTGATTGAGTGAGTGGGTGAGTGCGTGAGGTGGGTGAGCGAGTGACTGTGTGAGGTGGGTGAGTGAGTGAGAGGGTGAGGTTGGTGAGCGAGTGACTGGGTGAGGTGGATGATCGGGTGAGTGGGTGAGGTGTGTGAGTGAGTGAGTGGGTGAGGTGGGTGAGTGAGTGAGTGTCTGAGGTGGGTGAGTGAGTGACTGGGTGAGGTGGGTGATCGAGTGAGTGGGTGAGGTGGGTGAGTGAGTGTGTGGGTGAGGTGGGTGAGCGAGTGATGGGGTGAGGTGGGTGATCGAGTGAGTGGGTGAGTGGGTGAGGTGGGTGAGCGAGTGACTGTGTGAGGTGGGTGAGTGAGTGAGAGGGTGAGGTTGGTGAGCGAGTGACTGGGTGAGGTGGATGATCGGGTGAGTGGGTGAGGTGGGTGAGTGAGTGAGTGGGTGAGGTGGGTGAGTGAATGAGTGAGTGGGTGAGGTGGGTGAGTGAGTGACTGGGTGAGGTGGGTGATCGAGTGAGTGGGTGAGGTGGGTGAGTGAGTGTGTGGGTGAGGTGGGTGAGCGTGTGATGGGGTGAGGTGGGTGATCGAGTGAGTGGGTGAGTGGGTGAGGTGGGTGAGCGAGTGACTGGGTGAGGTGGGTGAGTGAGAGGGTGAGGTGGGTGAGCGAGTGACTGGGTGAGGTGGATGATCGGGTGAGTGGGTGAGGTGGGTGAGTGAGTGAGTGGGTGAGGTGGGTGAGTGAGTGAGTGAGTGGGTTAGGTGGGTGAGTGAGTGACTGGGTGAGGTGGGTGATCGAGTGAGTGGGTGAGGTGGGTGAGTGAGTGTGTGGGTGAGGTGGGTGAGCAAGTGAGTGGGTGAGGTGGGTGAGTGACTGAGTGGATGAGGTGGGTGAGGTGGGTCAACGAGTGAGTGGGTGAATTGGGTGAGGTGGGTGAGCGAGTGAGTGGGTGAGGTGGGTGAGCGAGTGAGTGGGTGAGGATGGTGAGGTGGGTGAATGAGTGAGAGGGTGAGGTGGGTGATCGGGTGAGTGGGTGAGGGAGTGAGTGGGTGAGGTGTGAGCGAGTGACTGGGTGAGGTGGGTGAGCGAGTGAGTGGGTTAGGTGGGTGAGCGAGTGACTGGGTGAGGTGGGTGATCGGGTGAGTGGGTGAGGTGGGTGAGTGAGTGGGTGTGTGAGGTGGGTGAGGTGGGTGAGCGAGTGAATGGGTGAGGTGGGTGAGCGAGTGAGTGGGTGAGGATGGTGAGGTGGGTGAATGAGTGAGAGGGTGAGGTGGGTGAGCGATTGTGTTGGTGAGGTGGGTGAGCGAGTGAGTGGGTGAGGTGGATGAGTGATTGAGTGGGTGAGGTGGGTGAGGTGGGTGAGCGAGTGAGTGGGTGAGGTAAGTGAGGTGGGTGAGCGAGTGGGTGAGTTTGGTGAGCGAGTGAGTGGGTGAAGTGGGTGAGGTGGGTGAATGAGTGAGAGGGTGAAGTGGGTGAGGTGGGTGAGGTGGGTGAGCTTTTGAGTGGGTGAGGTGGGTGAGCGAGTGAGTGGGCTAGTGGGTGAGTGGGAAAGGTGGGTTAGCAAGTGAGTGGATGAGGTGGGTGAGCAAGTGAGTAGGTGAGGTGGGGGAGCAGTTGAGTGGGTGAGGTGGGTGAGCGAGTGAGTGGGTGAGGTGCGTGAAGTGGGTGAGTGAGTGAGTGGGTGAGGTGGGTGAGCGAGTGAGCGGGTGAGTGGGTGAGTGGGTGAGGTGGGTGAGCGAGTGAGTGGATGAGGTGGGTGAGCAAGTGAGTGGGTGAGGTGGGTGAGCGAATGACTGGGTGAGGTGGGTGAGCGAATGAGTGGGTGAGGTGGTTGAGCAAGTGAGTGGGTGAGGTGGGTGAGGTGGGTGAGCGAGTGAGTGGGTGAGATGGGTGAGCGAGTGACTGGGTGAGGTGGGTGAGCGAGTGATTGGGTGAGGTGGGCAATCGGGTGAGAGGGTGAGCGGGTGAGAGGGTGAGGTGGGTGATTGAGTGAGTGAGTGAGTGGGTGAGGTGGGTGAGCGAGTGAGTGGGTGAGGTGGTGAGTGAGTGACTGGGTGAGGTGGGTGAGCGAGTGATGGGGTGAGGTGGGTGATCGAGTGAGTGGGTGAGTGGGTGAGGTGGGTGAGCGAGTGACTGGGTGAGGTGGGTGAGCGAGTGACTGGGTGAGGTGGGTGAGCGAGTGAGTGGGTGAGGTGGGTGAGTGAGTGTGTGGGTGAGGTGGGAAAGCGAGTGAGTGGGTGAGGTGGGTGAGGTGGGTCAACGAGTGAGTGGGTGAATTGGGTGAGGTGGGTGAGTGAGTGTGTGGGTGAGGTGGGTGAGCGAGTGATGGGGTGAGGTGGGTGATCGAGTGAGTGGGTGAGTGGGTGAGGTGGGTGAGCGAGTGACTGGGGTGAGGTGAGTGATCGAGTGAGTGGGTGAGTGGATGTGGTGGGTGAGCGAGTGCCTGGGTGAGGTGGGTGAGTGAGTGAGAGGGTGAGGTTGGTGAGCGAGTGACTGGGTGAGGTGGATGATCGGGTGAGTGGGTGAGGTGGGTGAGTGAGTGAGTGGGTGAGGTGGGTGAGTGATTGAGTGTGTGAGGTGGGTGAGTGATTGACTGGGTGAGGTGGGTGATCGAGTGAGTGGGTGAGGTGGGTGAGTGAGTGTGTGGGTGAGGTGGGTGAGCAAGTGAAGGGGTGAGGTGGGTGATCGAGTGAGTGGGTGAGTGGGTGAGGTGGGTGAGCGAGTGACTGGGTGAGGTGGGTGAGTGAGTGAGAGGGTGAGGTGGGTGAGCGAGTGACTGGATGAGGTGGATGATCGGGTGAGTGGGTGAGGTGGGTGAGTCAGTGAGTTGGTGAGGTGGGTGAGTGAGTGAGTGGGTGAGGTGGGTGAGTGAGTGACTGGGTGAGGTGGGTGATCGAGTGAGTGGGTGAAGTGGGTGAGTGAGTGTGTGGGTGAGGTGGGTGAGCAAGTGAGTGGGTGATGTGAGTGAGTGACTGAGTGGATGAGGTGGGTGATGTGGGTCAACGAGTGAGTGGGTGAATTGGGTGAGGTGGGTGAGCGAGTGAGTGGGTGAGGTGGGTTAGGTGGGTGAGCGAGTGAATGGGTGAGGTGGTGAGCGAGTGAGTGGGTGAGGATGGTGAGGTGGGTGAATGAGTGAGAGGTTGAGGTGGGTGATCGGGTGAGTGGGTGAGGGAGTGAGTGGGTGAGGTGTGAGCGAGTGACTGGGTGAGGTGGGTGAGCGAGTGACTGGATTAGGTGGGTGAGCGAGTGACTGGGTGAGGTGGGTGATCGGGTGAGTGGGTGAGGTGGGTGAGTGAGTGGGTGTGTGAGGTGGGTGAGCGAGTGACTGGGTGAGGTGGGTGGTCGAGTGAGTGGGTGAGGTGGGTGAGTGATTGTGTGGGTGAGGTGGGTGAGCGAGTGAGTGGGTGAGGTGGATGAGTGATTGAGTGGGTGAGGTGGGTGAGGTGGGTGAGCGAGTGAGTAGGTGAGGTAGGTGAGGTGGGTGAGCGAGTGAGTGGGTGATGTGGGTGAGGTGGGTGAGCGAGTGGGTGAGTTTGGTGAGCGAGTGAGTGGGTGAGGTGGGTGAGGTGGGTGAATGAGTGAGAGGGTGAAGTGGGTGAGGTGGGTGAGGTGGGTGAGCGAGTGAGTGGGTGAGGTGGGTGAGCGAGTGAGTGGGTTAGTGGGTGAGTGGGAAAGGTGGGTTAGCAAGTGAGTGGATGAGGTGGGTGGGTGAGCAAGTGAGTGGGTGAGGTGGGGGAGCAGTTGAGTGGGTGAGGTGGGTGAGCGAGTGAGTGGGTGAGGTGGGTGAGGTGGGTGAGTGAGTGAGTGGGTGAGGTGGGTGAGCGAGTGAGTGGGTGAGTGGGTGAGTGGGTGAGGTGGGTGAGCGAGTGAGTGGATGAGGTGGGTGAGCAAGTGCGTGGGTGAGGTGGGTGAGCGAATGACTGGGTGAGGTGGGTGAGCGAGTGAGTGGGTGAGGTGGTTGAGCGAGTGAGTGGGTGAGGTGGGTGAGGTGGGTGAGCGAGTGAGTGGGTGAGATGGGTGAGCGAGTGATTGTTTGAGGAGGGTGAGCGAGTGACTGGGTGAGGTGGGCAATCGGGTGAGAGGGTGAGCGAGTGACTGGGTGAGGTGGGTGATTGAGTGAGTGAGTGAGTGGGTGAGGTGGGTGACTGAGTGACTGGGTGAGGTGGGTGAGCGAGTGAGTGGGTGAGGTGGTGAGTGAGTGACTGGGTGAGGTGGGTGAGCGAGTGATGGGGTGAGGTGGGTGATCGAGTGAGTGGGTGAGTGGGTTCAGGTGGGTGAGCGAGTGACTCGGTGAGGTGGGTGAGCGAGTGACTGGGTGTGGTGGGTGATCGAGCGAGTGGGTGAGGTGGGTGAGTGAGTGTGTGGGTGAGGTGGGTGAGCGAGTGAGTGGGTGAGGTGGGTGAGTGACTGAGTGGATGAGGTGGGTGACTGAGTGGATGAGGTGGGTGAGGTGGGTCAACGAGTGAGTGGGTGAATTGGGTGAGGTGGGTGAGTGAGTGTGTGCGTGAGGTGGTTGAGCGAGTGATGGGGTGAGGTGGGTGATCGAGTGAGTGGGTGAGTGGGTGAGGTGGGTGAGCGAGTGACTGGGTGAGGTGGGTGTGTGAGTGAGAGGGTGAGGTTGTTGAGTGAGTGACTGGGTGAGGTGGATGATCGGGTGAGTGGGTGAGGTGGGTGAGGTGCATGAGCAAGTGACTGGGTGAGGTGGGTGAGGTGCATGAGCAAGTGGGGTGGGTGAGGTGGGTGAGGTGGGTGAGCGAGTGTGTGGGTGAGGTGGGTGAGCGAGTGTGTGGGTGAGGTGGGTGAGGTGGGTGAACGAGTGAGTGGGTGAGGTGGGTGAGGTGGGTGAGCGAGTGAGTGGGTGAGGTGGGTGAGGAGGGTGAGTGAGTGAGCGGGTGAGTGGGTGAGGTGGGTGAGCAAGTGAGTGGGTGAGGTGGGTGAGTGAGTGAGTGGGTGAGGTGGGTGAGGTGGGTGAATGAATAAGTGGGTGACCGAGTAACTGGGTGAGGTGGGTGAGCGAGTGAGTGGGTGAGGTGGGTGACTGGGTGAGCGAGTGAGAGGGTGAGGTGTTGAGCACGTGACTTGGTGAGGTGGGTGAGCGAGTGACGGGGTGAGGTGGGTGATCGAGTGAGTGGGTGAGTGGGTGAGGTGGGTGAGCGAGTGACTGGGTGAGGTGGGTGAGTGAGTGAATGGGTGAGGTGGGTGAGCGAGTGAGTGGGTGAGGTGGGTGATCGGTTGAGTGGGTGAGGTGGGTGAATGAGTGATTGGGTGATGTGGATGAGTGAGTGAGTGGGTGAGGTGGGTGAGCGAGTGACTGGGTGAGGTGGGTGATCGAGTGAGTGGGTGAGGTGGGTGAGGTGTGTGAGCGAGAGAGTGGGTGAGGTGGAGTGAGCGAGTGAGTGGGTGAGGTGGGTGAGCGAGTGACTGGATGAGGTGGGTGATCGAGTGAGTGGGTGAGGTGGGTGAGCGAGTGAGTGGGTGAGGTGGGTGAGTGATTGTGTGTGAGGTGGGTGAGCGAGTGAGTGGGTGAGGTGGGTGAGGTGGGTGAGCGAGTGAGTGGGTGAGGTGGGTGAGGTGGGTGAGCGAGTGAGTGGATGAGGTGGGTGAGCGAGTGATTGGGTGAGGTGGGTGACCGAGTGACTGGGTGAGGTGGGTGAGCGATGTGAGTGGGTGAGGTGGGTGATCGAGTGAGTGGGTGAGTGGGTGAGGTGGGTGAGCGAGTGAGTGGGTGAGGTGGGTGAGCGAGCTAGTGGGTGAGGTGGGTAAATGAGTGAGTGGGTGAGTGGGTGAGTGAGTGAGTGGGTGAGTGGGTGAGCGAGTGAATGGGTGAGGTGGGCGAGGTGGGTGAGCGTGTGAGTGGGTGATGTGGGTGAGGTGGGTGAGCGAGTGGGTGAGTTTGGTGAGCGTGAGTGGGTGGGGTGGGTGAGGTGGGTGAATGAGTGAGAGGGTGAAGTGGGTGAGGTGGGTGAGGTGGGTGAGCGAGTGAGTGGGTGAGGTGGGTGAGCGAGTGAGTGGGTTAGTGGGTGAGTGGGAAAGGTGGGTTAGCAAGTGAGTGGATGAGGTGGGTGAGCAAGTGAGTAGGTGAGGTGGGGGAGCAGTTGAGTGGGTGAGGTGGGTGAGCGAGTGAGTGGGTGAGGTGGGTGAGGTGGGTGAGTGAGTGAGTGGGTGAGGTGGGTGAGCGAGTGAGTGGGTGAGTGGGTGTGTGGGTGAGGTGGGTGAGCGAGTGAGTGGATGAGGTGGGTGAGCAAGTGAGTGGGTGAGGTGGGTGAGCGAATGACTGGGTGAGGTGGGTGAGCGAGTGAGTGGGTGAGGTGGTTGAGCGAGTGAGTGGGTGAGGCGGGTGAGGTGGGTGAGCGAGTGAGTGGGTGAGATGGGTGAGCGAGTGATTGGGTGAGGAGGGTGAGCGAGTGACTGGGTGAGGTGGGCAATCGGGTGAGAGGGTGAGCGAGTGACTGGGTGAGGTGGGTGATTGAGTGAGTGAGTGAGTGGGTGAGGTGGGTGACTGAGTGACTGGGTGAGGTGGGTGAGCGAGTGAGTGGGTGAGGTGGTGAGTGAGTGACTGGGTGAGGTGGGTGAGCGAGTGATGGGGTGAGGTGGGTGATCGAGTGAGTGGGTGAGTGGGTTCAGGTGGGTGAGCGAGTGACTGGGTGAGGTGGGTGAGCGAGTGACTGGGTGTGGTGGGTGATCGAGCGAGTGGGTGAGGTGGGTGAGTGAGTGTGTGGGTGAGGTGGGTGAGCGAGTGAGTGGGTGAGGTGGGTGAGTGACTGAGTGGATGAGGTGGGTGAGTGACTGAGTGGATGAGGTGGGTGAGGTGGGTCAACGAGTGAGTGGGTGAATTGGGTGAAGTGGGTGAGTGAGTGTGTGCGTGAGGTGGGTGAGCGAGTGATGGGGTGAGGTGGGTGATCGAGTGAGTGGGTGAGTGGGTGAGGTGGGTGAGCGAGTGACTGGGTGAGGTGGGTGTGTGAGTGAGAGGGTGAGGTTGGTGAGCGAGTGACTGGGTGAGGTGGATGATCGGGTGAGTGGGTGAGGTGGGTGAGGTGCGTGAGCAAGTGACTGGGTGAGGTGGGTGAGGTGGGTGAGGTGGGTGAGGTGCATGAGCAAGTGGGGTGGGTGAGGTGGGTGAGGTGGGTGAGCGAGTGTGTGGGTGAGGTGGGTGAGCGAGTGTGTGGGTGAGGTGGGTGAGGTGGGTGAACGAGTGAGTGGGTGAGGTGGGTGAGGTGGGTGAGCGAGTGAGTGGGTGAGGTGGGTGAGGAGGGTGAGTGAGTGAGCGGGTGAGTGGGTGAGGTGGGTGAGCAAGTGAGTGGGTGAGGTGGGTGAGTGAGTGAGTGGGTGAGGTGGGTGCACAAGTGAGTGGGTGAGTGGGTGAGTGGGTGAGCAAGTGAGTGGGTGAGGTGGGTGAGCAAATCAGTGGGTGAGGTGGGTGAGGTGGGTGAATGAATGAGTGGGTGAGGTGGGTGACCGAGTAACTGGGTGAGGTGGGTGAGCGAGTGAGTGGGTGAGGTGGGTGACTGGGTGAGTGAGTGAGAGGGTGAGGTGTTGAGCACGTGACTTGGTGAGGTGGGTGAGCGAGTGACGGGGTGAGGTGGGTGATCGAGTGAGTGGGTGAGTGGGTGAGGTGGGTGAGCGAGTGACTGGGTGAGGTGGGTGAGTGAGTGAATGGGTGAGGTGGGTGAGCGAGTGACTGGGTCAGGTGGGTGATCGGTTGAGTGGGTGAGGTGGGTGAATGAGTGATTGGGTGATGTGGATGAGTGAGTGAGTGGGTGAGGTTGGTGAGCGAGTGAATGGGTGAGGTGGGTGAGCGAGTGACTGGATGAGGTGGGTGATCGAGTGAGTGGGTGAGGTGGGTGAGCGAGTGAGTGGGTGAGGTGGGTGAGTGATTGTGTGTGAGGTGGGTGAGCGAGTGAGTGGGTGAGGTGGGTGAGGTGGGTGAGCGAGTGAGTGGGTGAGGTGGGTGAGGTGGGTGAGCGAGTGAGTGGATGAGGTGGGTGAGCGAGTGATTGGGTGAGGTGGGTGACCGAGTGACTGGGTGAGGTGGGTGAGCGAGTGAGTGGGTGACGTGGGTGAGCTGTGTGAGAGAGTGGGTGAGGTGGGTAAGTGAGTGAGTGGGTGAGGTGGGTGAGCTGTGTGAGTGAGTGAGTGGGTGAGGTGGGTGAGCGAGAGAGTGGGTGAGGTGGGTGAGGTGGGTGAATGAGTGAGAGGGTGAGGTGGGTGAGTGAGTGACTGGGTGAGGTGGGTGATTGGGTGAGTGGGTGAGGTGGGTGGGTGAGTGGGTGGATGAGGTGGGTGATCGAGTGAGTGGGTGAGGAGGGTGAGGTGTGTGAGCGAGAGAATGGGTGAGGTGGGTGAGCGAGTGAGTGGGTGAGTGGGTGAGCGAGTGAGTGGGTGAGGTGGGTGAGGTGGCTGAGTGAGTGAGTGGATGAGGTGGGTGAGGTGCGTGAGCAAGTGACTGGGTGAGGTGGGTGAGGTGGAGTGAGCGAGTGAGTGGGTGAGGTGGGTGAAGTGGGTGAGGTGCGTGAGCAAGTGAGGTGGGTGAGGTGGGTGAGGTGGGTGAGCGAGTGAGTGGGTGAGGTGGGTGAGCGAGTGTGTGGGTGAGTGGGTGAGGTGGGTGAGGTGGGTGAACGAGTGAGTGGGTGAGGTGGGTGAGGTGGGTGAGTGAGTGAGTGGGTGAGGTGGGTGAGGAGGGTGAGTGAGTGAGCGGGTGAGTGGGTGAGGTGGGTGAGCAAGTGAGTGGGTGAGGTGGGTGAGGTGGGTGAGTGAGTGAGTGGGTGAGGTGGGTGCGCAAGTGAGTGGGTGAGCGAATGAGTGGGTGAGTGGGTGAGTGGGTGAGTGGGTGAGCAAGTGAGTGGGTGAGGTGGGTGAGCTAGTCAGTGGATGAGGTGGGTGAGCACGTGAGTGTGTGAGGTGGGTGATCGTGTGAGTGGGTGAGGAGGGTGAGGTGGGTGAGTGAATGAGTGGGTGAGGTGGGTGACCGAGTGACTGGGTGAGGTGGGTGAGCGAGTGAGTGGGTGAGGTGTTGAGCACGTGATTAGGTGAGGTGGGTGAGCGAGTGACGGGGTGAGGTGTGTGATCGAGTGAGTGGGTGAGTGGGTGAGGTGGGTGAGCGAGTGACTGGGTGAGGTGGGTGATCAGGTGAATGGGTGAGGTGGGTGAGTGAGTGAGTGGGTGAGGTGGGTGAGCGAGTGAGTCGGTGAGGTGGTTGAGTGAGTGAATGGGTGAGGTGGGTGAGCGAGTGACTGGGTCAGGTGGGTGATCGGTTGAGTGGGTGAGGTGGGTGAATGAGTGATTGGGTGATGTGGATGAGTGAGTGAGTGGGTGAGGTGGGTGAGCGAGTGACTGGGTGAGGTGGGTGATCGAGTGAGTGGGTGAGGTGGGTGAGGTGTGTGAGCGAGAGAGTGGGTGAGGTGGGTGAGCGAGTGAGTGGGTGAGGTGGGTGAGCGAGTGACTGGATGAGGTGGGTGATCGAGTGAGTGGGTGAGGTGGGTGAGCGAGTGAGTGGGTGAGGTGTTGAGCACGTGATTAGGTGAGGTGGGTGAGCGAGTGACGGGGTGAGGTGGGTGATCGAGTGAGTGGGTGAGTGGGTGAGGTGGGTGAGCGAGTGACTGGGTGAGGTGGGTGATCAGGTGAATGGGTGAGGTGGGTGAGTGAGTGAGTGGGTGAGGTGGGTGAGCGAGTGAGTGGGTGAGGTGGTTGAGGTGGGTGAGCGAGAGAGTGGGTGAGTGGGTGAGGTGAGTGAGGTGGGTGACCGAGTGAGTGGGTGAGGTGGGTGAGCGAGTGAGTGGATGAGGTGGGTGAGCACGTGAGTGGGTTAGGTGGGTGAGCAGTTGAGTGGGTGAGGTGGGTGAGCTAGTGAGTGGGTGAGGTGGGTGATGTGGGTGAGTGAGTGAGTGGGTGAGGTGCGTGAGGTGGGTGAGTGAGTGAGTGGGTGATTGGCGAGCGAGTAAGTGGGTGAGGTGGGTGAGGTGGGTGAGCGAGTGAAAGGGTGATTGGGTGATGTGGGTGAGTGAGTGTGCGAGGTGGGTGAGTGAGTGAAAGGGTGAGGTGAGTGAGCGAGTGAGGGAGTGAGGTGGGTGACCGAGAGACTGCGTGAGGTGGGTGAGCGAGTGAGTGGGTGAGGTGGGTGAGCTGTGTGAGTGAGTGAGTGGGTGAGGTGGGTGAGGTGGGTCAGCAAGTTAGTGGGTGAGGTGGGTGAGCTGTGTGTGAGTGAGTGGGTGAGGTGGGTGAGCGAGAGAGTGGGTGAGGTGGTGTGAGCGAGTGAGTGGGTGAGTGGGTGAGCGAGTGAGTGGGTGAGGTGGGTGAGGTGGGTGAGGTGCGTGAGCAAGTGACTGGGTGAGGCGAGTGAGTGGGTGTGGTGGGTGAGGTGCGTGAGCAAGTGAGGTGGGTGAGGTGGGTGAGGTGGGTGAGGTGGGTGAGGTGGGTGAGCGAGTGAGTGGGTGAGGTGGGTGAGCGAGTGTGTGGGTGAGTGGGTGAGGTGGGTGAGCGAGTGAGTGGGTGAGGTGGGTGAGGTGGGTGAGTGAGTGAGCGGGTGAGTGGGTGAGGTGGGTGAGCAAGTGAGTGGGTGAGGTGGGTGAGTGAGTGAGTGGGTGAGGTGGGTGCGCAAGTGAGTGGGTGAGTGGGTGAGCGAGTGAGTGGGTGAGTGGGTGAGTGGGTGAGCAAGTGAGTGGGTGAGGTGGGTGAGCAGGTGAGTGGATGAGGTGGGTGAGGTGGGTGAGGTGGGTGAGTGAATGAGTGGGTGAGGTGGGTGACTGAGTGACTGGGTGAGGTGGGTGAGCGAGTGAGTGGGTGAGGTGTTGAGCACGTGACTAGGTGAGGTGAGTGAGCGAGAGACAGGGTGAGGTGGGTGATTGAGTGAGTGGGTGAGTGGGTGAGGTGGAGTGAGCGAGTGACTGGGTGAGGTGGGTGAGTGAGTGAGTGGATGAGGTGGGTGAGCGAGTGACTTGGTGAGGTGGGTGATCGCGTGAGTGGGTGAGCGAGTGAGTGGGTGAGGTGTTGAGCACGTGACTAGGTGAGGTGGGTGAGCGAGTGACGGGGTGAGGTGGGTGATCGAGTGAGTGGGTGAGTGGGTGAGGTGGGTGAGCGAGTGACTGGGTGAGGTGGGTGAGTGAGTGACTGGGTGAGGTGGGTGATCGACTGAGTGGTTGAGGTGGGTGAGGTGAGTGAGCGAGAGAGTGGGTGAGGTGGGTGAGGTGGGTGAGCGAGTGACTGGGTGAGGTGGGTGATCGAGTGAGTGGGTGAGGTGGGTGAGCGAGTGAGTGGGTGAGGTGGGTGAGTGATTGTGTGTGAGGTGGGTGAGTGAGTGAGTGGGTGAGGTGGGTGAGGTGGCTGAGCGAGTGAGTGGGTGAGGTGGGTGAGGTGGGTGAGCGAGTGAGTGGGTGAGGTGGGTGAGTGAGTGAGTGGATGAGGTGGGTGAGCGAGTGAGTGGGTGAGGTGGGTGAGCGAGTGAGTGGGTGAGTGGGTGAGGTGGGTGAGCGAGTGACTGGGTGAGGTGGGTGAGTGAGTGAGTGGGTGAGGTGGGTGACCGAGTAACTGGGTGAGGTGGGTGATCGGGTGAGTGGGTGAGCGAGTGAGTGGGTGAGGTGGGTGATCGAGTGAGTGGGTGAGGTGGGTGAGGTGTGTGAGTGAGAGAGTGGGTGAGGGTGGTGAGCGAGTGAGTGGGTGAGGTGGGTGAGCGAGTGACTGGCTGAGGTGGGTGATCGAGTGAGTGGGTGAGGTGGGTGAGGTGTGTGAGCGAGAGATTGGGTGAGGTGGGTGAGCGAGTGAGTTGGTGAGGTGTGTGAGTGAGTGTGTGAGTGAGGTGGGTGAGCGAGTGAGTGGGTGAGGTGGGTGAGTGACTGACTGGGTGAGGTGGGTGAGGTGGGTGAGCGAGTGAGTGGGTGAGGTGTGTGAGCGAGTGGGTGGGTGAGGTGGGTGAGATGGGTGAGCGAGTGAGTGGGTGAGGTGGGTAAATGAGTGAGTGGGTGAGTGGGTGAGGGAGTGAGTGGGTGAGTGGGTGAGCGAGTGAATGGGTGAGGTGGGTGAGGTGGGTGAGCGTGTGAGTGGGTGAGGTGGGTGAGGTGGGTGAGGTGGGTGAGCGACTGAGTGGGTGAGGTGGGTGAGGTGGGTGAGCGAGTGAGTGGGTGAGTGGGTGAGTGGGTGAGGTGGGTGAGCAAGTGAGTGGATGAGGTGGGTGAGCAAGTGAGTGGGTGAGGTGGGGGAGCAGTTGATTGGGTGAGGTGGGTGAGCGAGTGAGTGGGTGAGGTGGGTGAGCAAGTGAGTGGGTGAGGTGGGTGAGCGAGTGAGTGGGTGAGGTGGGTGAGGTGCGTGAGCAAGTGACTGGGTGAGGTGGGTGAGGTGGGTGAGGTGGGTGAGGTGCATGAGCAAGTTGGGTGGGTGAGGTGGGTGAGGTGGGTGAGCGAGTGTGTGGGTGAGGTGGGTGAGCGAGTGTGTGGGTGAGGTGGGTGAGGTGGGTGAGCGAGTGAGTGGGTGAGGTGGGTGAGGTGGGTGAGGAGGGTGAGTGAGTGAGCGGGTGAGTGGGTGAGGTTGGTGAGCAAGTGAGTGGGTGAGGTGGGTGAGTGAGTGAGTGGGTGAGGTGGGTGCGCAAGTGAGTGGGTGAGTCGGTGAGTGGGTGAGCAAGTGAGTGGGTGAGGTGGGTGAGCAAGTCAGTGGGTGAGGTGGGTGAGGTGGGTGAATGAATGAGTGGGTGAGGTGGGTGACCGAGTAACTGGGTGAGGTGGGTGAGCGAGTGAGTGGGTGAGGTGGGTGATCGGGTGATTGGGTGATCGAGTGAGAGGGTGAGGTGTTGAGCACGTGACTTGGTGAGGTGGGTGAGCGAGTGACGGGGTGAGGTGGGTGATCGAGTGAGTGGGTGAGTGGGTGAGGTGGGTGAGCGAGTGACTGGGTGAGGTGGGTGAGTGAGTGAATGGGTGAGGTGGGTGAGCGAGTGACTGGGTCAGGTGGGTGATCGGTTGAGTGGGTGAGGTGGGTGAGTGAGTGAGTGGGTGATGTGGATGAGTGAGTGAGTGGGTGAGGTGGGTGAGCTAGTGAGTGGGTGAGGTGGGTGATGTGGGTGAGTGAGTGAGTGGGTGAGGTGGCTGAGGTGGGTGAGCGAGTGAAAGGGTGAGTTGGTGATGTGGGTGAGTGAGTGAAAGGGTGAGGAGAGTGAGCGAGTGAGGGGGTGAGGTGGGTGACCGAGTGACTGGGTGAGGTGGGTGAGCGAGTGAATGGGTGAGGTGGGTGAGCTGTGTGTGTGAGTGAGTGGGTGAGGTGGGTGAACGAGTGAGTGGGTGAGGTGGGTGAGCTGTGTGAGTGAGTGAGTGGGTGAGGTGGGTGAGCGAGAGAGTGGGTGAGGTGGGTGAGGTTGGTGAATGAGTGAGAGGGTGAGGTGGGTGAGTGGTTGACTGGGTGAGGTGGGTGATTGGGTGAGTTGGTGAGGTGGGTGAGTGAGTGGGTGGGTGAGGTGGGTGATCGAGTGAGTGGGTGAGGAGGGTGAGGTGTGTGAGCGAGAGAATGGGTGAGGTGGGTGAGCGAGTGAGTGGGTGAGTGGGTGAGCGAGTGAGTGGGTGAGGTGGGAGAGGTGGCTGAGTGAGTGAGTGGGTGAGGTGGGTGAGTTGTGTGAGCAAGTGAGTGGGTGAGGTGGGTGAGCAGTTGAGTGGGTGAGGTGGGTGAGCTAGTGAGTTGGTGAGGTGGGTGATGTGGGTGAGTGAGTGAGTGGGTGAGGTGGGTGAGCTAGTGAGTGGGTGAGGTGGGTGAGGTGCGTGAGCAAGTGACTGGGTGAGGTGGGTGAGGTGGGTGAGCGAGTGAGTGGGTGTGGTGGGTGAGGTGCGTGAGCAAGTGAGGTGGGTGAGGTGGGTGAGGTGGGTGAGGTGGGTGAGCGAGTGAGTGGGTGAGGTGGGTGAGTGATTGTGTGTGAGGTGGGTGAGCGAGTGAAAGGGTGAGGTGAGTGAGCGAGTGAGGGGGTGAGGTGGGTGACCGAGTGACTGCGTGAGCTGTGTGAGTGAGTGAGTGGGTGAGGTGGGTGAGGTGGGTCAGCGAGTTAGTGGGTGAGGTGGGTGAGCTGTGTGTGAGTGAGTGGGTGAGGTGGGTGAGCGAGAGAGTGGGTGAGGTGGGTGAGCGAGTGAGTGGGTGAGTTGGTGAGTGAGTGAGTGGGTGAGGTGGGTGAGGTGGCTGAGTGAGTGAGTGGGTGAGGTGGGTGAGGTGCGTGAGCAAGTGACTGGGTGAGGTGGGTGAGGTGGGTGAGCGAGTGAGTGGGTGTGGTGGTGAGGTGCGTGAGCAAGTGAGGTGGGTGAGGTGGGTGAGGTGGGTGAGGTGGGTGAGCGAGTGAGTGGGTGAGGTGGGTGAGCGAGTGTGTGGGTGAGTGGGTGAGGTGGGTGAGCGAGTGAGTGGGTGAGGTGGGTGAGGTGGGTGAGTGAGTGAGCGGGTGAGTGGGTGAGGTGGGTGAGCAAGTGAGTGGGTGAGGTGGGTGAGTGAGTGAGTGGGTGAGGTGGGTGCGCAAGTGAGTGGGTGAGTGGGTGAGCGAGTGAGTGGGTGAGTGGGTGAGTGGGTGAGCAAGTGAGTGGGTGAGGTGGGTGAGCAGGTGAGTGGATGAGGTGGGTGAGGTGGGTGAGTGAATGAGTGGGTGAGGTGGGTGACTGAGTGACTGGGTGAGGTGGGTGAGCGAGTGAGTGGGTGAGGTGTTGAGCACGTGACTAGGTGAGGTGAGTGAGCGAGTGATGGGGTGAGGTGGGTGATCGAGTGAGTGGGTGAGTGGGTGAGGTGGGTGAGCGAGTGACTGGGTGATGTGGGTGAGTGAGTGAGTGGGTGAGGTGGGTGAGCGAGTGACTTGGTGAGGTGGGTGATCGCGTGAGTGGGTGAGCGAGTGAGTGGGTGAGGTGTTGAGCACGTGACTAGGTGAGGTGGGTGAGCGAGTGACGGGGTGAGGTGTGTGATCGAGTGAGTGGGTGAGTGGGTGAGGTGGGTGAGCGAGTGACTGGGTGAGGTGGGTGAGTGAGTGACTGGGTGAGGTGGGTGAGCGAGTGACTGGGTGAGGTGGGTGAGCGAGTGACTGGGTGAGGTGGGTGATCGAGTGAGTGGTTGAGGTGGGTGAGGTGAGTGAGCGAGAGAGTGGGTGAGGTGGGTGAGGTGGGTGAGCGAGTGACTGGGTGAGGTGGGTGATCGAGTGAGTGGGTGAGGTGGGTGAGCGAGTGAGTGGGTGAGGTGGGTGAGTGATTGTGTGTGAGGTGGGTGAGTGAGTTAGTGGGTGAGGTGGGTGAGGTGGCTGAGAGTGAGTGGGTGAGGTGGGTGAGGTGGGTGAGCGAGTGAGTGGGTGAGGTGGGTGAGTGAGTGAGTGGGTGAGTGGGTGAGTGGGTGAGGTGGGTGAGCGAGTGAGTGGATGAGGTGGGTGAGCGAGTGAGTGGGTGAGGTGGGTGAGCGAGTGAGTGGGTGAGTGGGTGAGGTGGGTGAGCGAGTGACTGGGTGAGGTGGGTGAGTGAGTGAGTGGGTGAGGTGGGTGACCGAGTGACTGGGTGAGGTGGGTGATCGGGTGAGTGGGTGAGCGAGTGAGTGGGTGAGGTGGGTGATCGAGTGAGTGGGTGAGGTGGGTGAGGTGTGTGAGTGAGAGAGTGGGTGAGGGTGGTGAGCGAGTGAGTGGGTGAGGTGGGTGAGCGAGTGACTGGGTGAGGTGGGTGATCGAGCGAGTGGGTGAGGTGTGTGAGCGAGAGATTGGGTGAGGTGGGTGAGCGAGTGAGTTGGTGAGGTGGGTGAGTGAGTGTGTGAGTGAGGTGGGTGAGCGAGTGAGTGGGTGAGGTGGGTGAGTGACTGACTGGGTGAGGTGGGTGAGGTGGGTGAGCGAGTGAGTGGGTGAGGTGTGTGAGCGAGTGAGTGGGTGAGGTGGGTGAGGTGGGTGAGCGAGTGAGTGGGTGAGGTGGGTGAGCGAGCTAGTGGGTGAGGTGGGTAAATGAGTGAGTGGGTGAGTGGGTGAGGGAGTGACTGGGTGAGTGGGTGAGCGAGTGAATGGGTGAGGTGGGTGAGGTGGGTGAGCGTGTGAGTGGGTGAGGTGGGTGAGGTGGGTGAGGTGGGAGAGTGGGAGAGTGGGAGAGGTGGGTGAGGTGGGTGAGCGACTGAGGGTTAGGTGGGTGAGGTGGGTGAGCGAGTGAGTGGGTGAGGTGGGTGAGCGAGTTTGTGGGTGAGTGGGTGAGCGAGTGAGTGGGTGAGGTGGGTGAGGTGGGTGAGCGAGTGAGTGGGTGTGGTGGGTGAGGTGGGTGAGCGAGTGAGTGGGTGAGTGGGTGAGGTGGGTGAAGTTGGTGAGCGAGTGAGTGGGTGAGGTGGGTGAGCGAGTGAGTGGGTGAGGTGGGTAAACAAGTAAGGGTAAGGTGGGCGAGCGAGTGAGTGGGTGAGGTTGGTGAGTGAGTGAGTGGGTGAGGTGGGTGAGGTGTGTGAGTGAGAGAGTGGGTGAGGGGGGTGAGCGAGTGAGTGGGTGAGGTGGGTGATCGAGTGAGTGGGTGAGGTGGGTGAGTGTGTGGGTGGGTGAGGTGGGTGAGGTGGGTGAGGTGGGAGAGTGGGAGAGTGGGAGAGGTGGGTGAGGTGGGTGAGCGACTGAGTGGGTTAGGTGGGTGAGGTGGGTGAGCGAGTGAGTGGGTGAGGTGGGTGAGCGAGTTTGTGGGTGAGTGGGTGAGCGAGTGAGTGGGTGAGGTGGGTGAGGTGGGTGAGCGAGTGAGTGGGTGTGGTGGGTGAGGTGGGTGAGCGAGTGAGTGGGTGAGTGGGTGAGGTGGGTGAAGTTGGTGAGCGAGTGAGTGGGTGAGGTGGGTGAGCGAGTGAGTGGGTGAGGTGGGTAAACAAGTAAGGGTAAGGTGGGCGAGCGAGTGAGTGGGTGAGGTTGGTGAGTGAGTGAGTGGGTGAGGTGGGTGAGGTGTGTGAGTGAGAGAGTGGGTGAGGGGGGTGAGCGAGTGAGTGGGTGAGGTGGGTGATCGAGTGAGTGGGTGAGGTGGGTGAGGTGTGTGAGTGAGAGATTGGTTGAGGTGGGTGAGTGAGTGAGTGGGTGAGGTGGAGGAGCGAGTGACTGGGTGAGGTGGGTGAGCGAGTGAGTGGGTGAGGTGGGTGAGAGTGAGAGGGTGAGGTGGGTGAGGTGGGTGAATGAGTGAGAGGGTGTGGTGGGTGAGCGAGTGATTGGGTGAGGTGGGTGAGCGAGTGAGCGAGTGAGTGGGTGAGTGGGTGAGGTGGGTGAGCGAGTGAGTGGATGAGGTGGGTGAGCAATGTGAGTGGGTGAGGTGGGTGAGCAGTTGAGTGGGTGAGGTGGGTGAGCTAGTGAGTGGGTGAGGTGGGTGATCGGGTGATCGGGTGAGTGGGTGAGCGAGTGAGTGGGTGAGTGGGTGAGGTGGGTGAGCGAGTGACTGGGTGAGGTGGGTGATCGGGTGAGTGGGTGAGCTGGGTGAGTGAGTGAGTGGGTGATGTGGGTGAGTGAGCGAGTGATGTGGGTGAGTGAGTGAGAGGGTGATTTGGGTGAGCGAGATATTGGGTGAGGTGGGTGAGCGAGTGAGTTGGTGAGGTGGGTGAGTGAGTGTGTGTGAGGTGGGTGAGCGAGTGTGTGGGTGAGGTGGGTGATTGACTGACTGGGTGAGGTGGGTGAGGTGGGTGAGCGAGTGAGTGGGTGAGGTGTGTGAGCGAGTGAGTGGGTGATGTGGGTGAGGTGGGTGAGTGAATGAGTGGGTGAGGTGGGTGAGTGAGCTAGTGGGTGAGGTGGGTGAGGTGGGTAAATGAGTGACTGGGTGAGGTGGGTGAGTGAGTGAGTGGGTGAGGTGTGTGATCGGGTGAATGGGTGAGCTGGGTGAGTGAGTGAGTGGGTGATGTGGGTGAGGTGGGTGAGCTAGTGACTGGGTGAGGTGTGTGATCGGGTGAATGGGTGAGCTGGGTGAGTGAGTGAGTGGGTGATGAGGGTGAGTGAGCGAGTGATGTGGGTGAGTGAGTGAGAGGGTGATGTGGGTGAGCGAGTGACTGGGTGAGGTGGGTGATCGAGTGAGTGGGTGAGGTGGGTGAGGTGTGTGAGCGAGAGATTGGGTGAGGTGGGTGAGCGAGTGAGTTGGTGAGGTGGGTGAGTGAGTGTGTGAGTGAGGTGGGTGAGCGAGTGAGTGGGTGAGGTGGGTGAGTGACTGACTGGGTGAGGTGGGTGAGGTGGGTGAGCGAATGAGTGGGTGAGGTGTGTGAGCGAGTGAGTGGGTGAGGTGGGTGAGGTGGGTGAGCGAGTGAGTGGGTGAGGTGGGTGAGCGAGCTAGTGGGTGAGGTGGGTAAATGAGTGAGTGGGTGAGTGGGTGAGTGAGTGAGTGGGTGAGTGGGTGAGCGAGTGAATGGGTGAGGTGGGTGAGGTGGGTGAGCGTGTGGTGGGTGAGGTGGGTGAGGTGGGAGAGTGGGAGAGTGGGAGAGTGGGAGAGTGGGAGAGGTGGGTGAGGTGGGTGAGCGACTGAGTGGGTGAGGTGGGTGAGGTGGGTGAGCGAGTGAGTGGGTGAGGTGGGTGAGCGAGTTTGTGGGTGAGTGGGTGTGCGAGTGAGTGGGTGAGGGGGGTGAGGTGGGTGAGCGAGTGAGTGGGTGTGGTGAGTGAGGTGGGTGAAGTTGGTGAGCGAGTGAGTGGGTGAGGTGGGTGAGCGAGTGAGTGGGTGAGGTGGGTAAACAAGTAAGGGTAAGGTGGCGGAGCGAGTGAGTGGGTGAGGTTGGTGAGTGAGTGAGTGGGTGAGGTGGGTGAGCGAGTGAGTGGGTGAGATGGGTGAGTTGGGTGAGTGAGTGAGTGGGTGATTGGCGAGCGAGTAAGTGGGTGAGGTGGGTGAGGTGGGTGAGCGAGTGAAAGGGTGAGGTGGGTGATGTGGGTGAGTGAGTGTGCGAGGTGGGTGAGTGAGTGAAAGGGTGAGGTGGGTGAGCGAGTGAGGGGGTGAGGTTGGTGACCGAGTGGGTGAGGTGGGTGAGCGAGGGAGTGGGTGTGGTGGGTGAGCGAGTGACTGGGTGAGGTGGGTGATCGAGTGAGTGGGTGAGGTGGGTGAGGTGTGTGAGCGAGAGATTGGGTGAGGTGGGTGAGCGAGTGAGTGGGTGATGTGGGTGAGTGAGTGATGTGGGTGAGTGAGTGAGTGGGTGATGTGGGCGAGTGAGTGACTGGGTGAGGTGGGTGATCGAGTGAGTGGGTGAGGTGGGTGAGATGTGTGAGCGAGTGTGAGGGTGAGGTGGGTGAGTGACTGAGTGGGTGAGGTGGGTGAGGTGGGACAGCGAGTGAGTGGGTGAGGTGGGTGAGCGAGTGAGTGGGTGATGTGGGTGAGGTGGGTGAGCGAGTGAGTGGGTGATGTGGGTGAGTGAGCTAGTGGGTGAGATGGGTGAGGTGAGTGAATGAGTGAGTGGGTGAGGTGGGTGAGCAAGTTTGTGGGTGAGTGGGTGAGCGAGTGAGCGAGTGAGTGGGTGAGGTGGGTGAGGTGGGTGAGCGTGTGAGTGGGTGAGGTGGGTGAGGTGGGAGAGTGGGAGAGGTGGGTGAGCTGGGTGTGAGTGGGTGCAGTGGGTGAGCGAGTGAGTGGGTGAGTGGGTGAGGTGGGTGAAGTTGGTGAGCGAGTGAGTGGGTGAGGTGGGTGAGTGAGTGAGTGGGTGAGGTGGGTAAATGAGTGAAAGGGTGAGGTGGGCGAGCGAGTGCGTGGGTGAGGTTGGTGAGCGAGTGAGTGGGTGAGGTGGGTGAGGTGGGTGAGTGAGTGAGTGGGTGAGATGGGTGAGCGAGTGACTGGGTGAGGTGAGTGAGGTGTGTGAGCGAGAGACTGGGTGAGGTGGGTGAGCGAGTGAGTGGGTGAGGTGGGTGAGCGAGTGAGTGGGTGAGGTGGGTAAACGAGTGAAAGGGTGAGGTGGGTGAGCGAGTGAGTGGGTGAGGTGGGTGAGCGAGTGAGTGGGTGAGGTGGGTGAGTGAGTGAGTGATGTGGGTGAGTGAGTGAGTGGGTGATGTGGGCGAGTGAGTGACTGGATGAGGTGGGTGATCGAGTGAGTGGGTGAGGTGGGTGAGGTGTGTGAGCGAGTGTGAGGGTGAGTTGGGTGAGTGACTGAGTGGGTGAGGTGGGTGAGGTGGGACAGCGAGTGAGTGGGTGATGTGGGTGAGGTGGGTGAGCTAGTGACTGGGTGAGGTGCGTGATCGGGTGAATGGGTGAGCTGGGTGAGTGAGTGAGTGGGTGATGTGGGTGAGTGAGCGAGTGATGTGGGTGAGTGAGTGAGAGGGTGATGTGGGTGAGTGAGTGATTGGGTGAGGTGGGTGATCGAGTGAGTGGGTGAGGTGGGTGAGGTGTGTGAGCGAGAGATTGGGTGAGGTGGGTGAGCGAGTGAGTTGGTGAGGTGGGTGAGAGTGTGTGAGTGAGGTGGGTGAGCGAGTGAGTGGGTGAGGTGGGTGAGTGACTGACTGGGTGAGGTGGGTGAGGTGGGTGAGCGAATGAGTGGGTGAGGTGTGTGAGCGAGTGACTGGGTGAGGTGGGTGAGGTGGGTGAGCGAGTGAGTGGGTGAGGTGGGTGAGCGAGCTAGTGGGTGAGGTGGGTGAGGTGGGTAAATGAGTGAGTGGGTGAGTGGGTGAGTGAGTGAGTGGGTGAGTGGGTGAGCGAGTGAATGGGTGAGGTGGGTGAGGTGGGTGAGCGTGTGGTGGGTGAGGTGGGTGAAGTGGGTGAGGTGGGAGAGTGGGAGAGTGGGAGAGTGGGAGAGGTGGCTGAGGTGGGTGAGCGACTGAGTGGGTGAGGTGGGTGAGGTGGGTGAGCGAGTGAGTGGGTGAGGTGGGTGAGTGAGTTTGTGGGTGAGTGGGTGAGCGAGTGAGTGGGTGAGGGGGGTGAGGTGGGTGAGCGTGTGAGTGGGTGAGGTGGGTGAGGTGGGAGAGTGGGAGAGGTGGGTGAGGTGGGTGAGCGAGTGAGTGGGTGTGGTGGGTGAGGTGGGTGAGCGAGTGAGTGGGTGAGTGGGTGAGGTGGGTGAAGTTGGTGAGCGATTGAGTGGGTGAGGTGGGTGAGCGAGTGTGTGGGTGAGGTGGGTAAACAAGTAAGGGTAAGGTGGCGGAGCGAGTGAGTGGGTGAGGTTGGTGAGTGAGTGAGTGGGTGAGGTGGGTGAGGTGGGTGAGTGAGTGAGTGGGTGATTGGCGAGCGAGTAAGTGGGTGAGGTGGGTGAGCGAGTGAAAGGGTAAGTTGGGTGATGTGGGTGAGTGAGTGCGAGGTGGGTGAGTGAGTGAAAGGGTGAGGTGGGTGAGCGAGTGAGGGGGTGAGGTTGGTGACCAAGTGGGTGAGGTGGGTGAGCGAGGGAGTGGGTGTGGTGGGTGAGCGAGTGACTGTGTGAGGTGGGTGATCGAGTGAGTGGGTGAGGTGGGTGAGGTGTGTGAGCGAGAGATTGGGTGAGGTGGGTGAGCGAGTGAGTGGGTGATGTGGGTGAGTGACTGATGTGGGTGAGTGAGTGAGGGGGTGATGTGGGCGAGTGAGTGACTGGGTGAGGTGGGTGATCGAGTGAGTGGGTGAGGTGGGTGAGATGTGTGAGCGAGTGTGAGGGTGAGGTGGGTGAGTGACTGAGTGGGTGAGGTGGGTGAGGTGGGTGAGTGAGTGAGCGGGTGAGTGGGTGAGGTGGGTGAGCAAGTGAGTGGGTGAGGTGGGTGAGTGAGTGAGTGGGTGAGGTGGGTAAATGAGTGAAAGGGTGAGGTGGGCGAGCGAGTGCGTGGGTGAGGTTGGTGAGCGAGTGAGTGGGTGAGGTGGGTGAGGTGGGTGAGTGAGTGAGTGGGTGAGATGGGTGAGGTGGGTGAGTGAGTGAGTGGGTGATTGGCGAGCGAGTAAGTGGGTGAGGTGGGTGAGGTGGGTGAGCGAGTGACTGGGTGAGGTGGGTGATCGAGTGAGTGGGTGAGGTGAGTGAGGTGTGTGAGTGAGAGATTGGGTGAGGTGGGTGAGCGAGTGGGTGAGGTGGGTGAGCGAGTGAGTGGGTGAGGTGGGTAAACGAGTGAAAGGGTGAGGTGGGTGAGAGAGTGAGTGGGTGAGGTGGGTGAGCGAGTGAGTGGGTGAGGTGGGTGAGTGAGTGAGTGATGTGGGTGAGTGAGTGAGTGGGTGATGTGGGCGAGTGAGTGACTGGGTGAGGTGGGTGATCGAGTGAGTGGGTGAGGTGGGTGAGCGAGTGAGTGGGTGAGGTGGGTGAGTGAGTGAGTGATGTGGGTGAGTGAGTGAGTGGGTGATGTGGGCGAGGTGGGTGAGCGAATGAGTGGGTGAGGTGGGTGAGGTGGGAGAGCGAGTGAGTGGGTGAGGTGGGTGAGCGAGCTAGTGGGTGAGAAGGGTGAGGTGGGTGAGCGAGTGAGTGGGTGAGGTGGGTGAGCGAGTGAGTGGGTGAGGTGTGTGAGCGAGTGTGAGGGTGAGTTGGGTGAGTGACTGAGTGGGTGAGGTGGGTGAGATGGGACAGCGAGTGAGTGGGTGATGTGGGTGAGGTGGGTGAGCGAATGAGTGGGTGAGGTGGGTGAGGTGGGAGAGCGAGTGAGTGGGTGAGGTGGGTGAGCGAGCTAGTGGGTGAGAAGGGTGAGGTGGGTGAGCGAGTGAGTGGGTGAGGTGGGTGAGCGAGTGAGTGGGTGAGGTGGGTAAACGAGTGAAAGGGTGAGGTGGGTGAGAGAGTGAGTGGGTGAGGTGGGTGAGCGAGTGAGTGGGTGAGGTGGGTGAGTGAGTGAGTGATGTGGGTGAGTGAGTGAGTGGGTGATGTGGGCGAGTGAGTGACTGGGTGAGGTGGGTGATCGAGTGAGTGGGTGAGGTGGGTGAGGTGTGTGAGCGAGTGTGAGGGTGAGTTGGGTGAGTGACTGAGTGGGTGAGGTGGGTGAGATGGGACAGCGAGTGAGTGGGTGATGTGGGTGAGGTGGGTGAGCGAATGAGTGGGTGAGGTGGGTGAGGTGGGAGAGCGAGTGAGTGGGTGAGGTGGGTGAGCGAGCTAGTGGGTGAGACGGGTGAGGTGGGTGAGCGAGTGAGTGGGTGAGGTGGGTGAGCGAGTGAGTGGGTGAGGTGGGTAAACGAGTGAAAGGGTGAGGTGGGTGAGAGAGTGAGTGGGTGAGGTGGGTGAGCGAGTGAGTGGGTGAGGTGGGTGAGTGAGTGAGTGATGTGGGTGAGTGAGTGAGTGGGTGATGTGGGCGAGTGAGTGACTGGGTGAGGTGGGTGATCGAGTGAGTGGGTGAGGTGGGTGAGGTGTGTGAGCGAGTGTGAGGGTGAGTTGGGTGAGTGACTGAGTGGGTGAGGTGGGTGAGATGGGACAGCGAGTGAGTGGGTGATGTGGGTGAGGTGGGTGAGCGAATGAGTGGGTGAGGTGGGTGAGGTGGGAGAGCGAGTGAGTGGGTGAGGTGGGTGAGCGAGCTAGTGGGTGAGATGGGTGAGGTGGGTGAGCAAGTTTGTGGGTGAGTGGGTGAGCGAGTGAGTGGGTGAGGTGGGTGAGGTGGGTGAGCGTGTGAGTGGGTGAGGTGGGTGAGGTGGGAGAGGTGGGTGAGGTGGGTGAGCGAGTGAGTGGGTGAGGTGGGTGAGGTGGGTGAGCGAGTGAGTGGGTGAGTGGGTGTGGTGGGTGAAGTTGGTGAGCGAGTGAGTGGGTGAGGTGGGTGAGCGAGTGAGTGGGTGAGGTAGGTAAATGAGTGAAAGGGTGAGGTGGGTGAGCGAGTGCGTGGGTGAGGTTGGTGAGCGAGTGAGTGGGTGAGGTGGGTGATGTGGGTGAGTGAGTGAGTGGGTGAGATGGGTGAGGTGGGTGAGTGAGTGGGTGATTGGCGAGTGAGTAAGTGGGTGAGGTGGGTGAGCTGGGTGAGTGAGTGAAAGGGTGAGTTGGGTGAGCGAGTGAGGGGGTGAGGTGGGTGACCGAGTGAATGGGTGAGGTGGGTGAGCGAGTGAGTGGGTGAGGTGGGTGAGCGAGTGAATGGGTGGTGTGGGTGAGTGAGTGAGTGGGTGAGGTGGGTGAGTGAGTGACTGGGTGAGGTGGGTGATCGAGTGAGTGAGTGAGTGGATGAGGTGGGTGAGCGATTGACTGGGTGAGGTGGGTGATCGAGTGAGTGGGTGAGGTGGGTGAGGTGGGTGAGCGAGTGAGTGGGTGAGGTGGGTGAGCGAGTGAGTGGGTGAGGTGGGTGAGGTTGGTGAGTGAGTGAGTGGTGAGATGGGTGAGGTGGGTGAGTGAGTGAGTGGGTGAGCGAGTAAGTGGGTGAGGTGGGTGAGGTGGGTGAGCGAGTGAAAGGGTGAGTTGGGTGATGTGGGTGAGTGGGTGAGGTTGGTGAGCAAGTGAGTTGGTGAGGTGGGTGAGCAGTTGAGTGGGTGAGGTGGGTGATGTGGGTGAGTTAGTGACTGGGTGAGGTGGTTGATCGAGTGAGTGGGTGAGGTGGGTGAGGTGTGTGAGTGAGAGATTGGGTGAGGTGGGTGAGCAAGTGAGTTGGTGAGGTGGGTGAGCAGTTGAGTGGGTGAGGTGGGTGATGTGGGTGAGTTAGTGACTGGGTGAGGTGGTTGATCGAGTGAGTGGGTGAGGTGGGTGAGGTGTGTGAGCGAGAGATTGGGTGAGGTGGGTGAGCGAGTGAGTGGGTGATGTGGATGAGTGAGTGAGTGGGTGAGGTGGGTGAGCGAGTGACTGGGTGAGGTGGGTAAGCGAGTGAGTGGGTGAGGTGGGTAAACGAGTGAAAGGGTGAGGTGAGTGAGCGAGTGAGTGGGTGAGGTGGGTGAGCGAGTGAGTGGGTGAGGTGGGTGAGGTGGGTGAATGAGTGAGTGGGTGAGGTGGGTGAGCGAGTGAGTGGGTGAGGTGAGTGAGCGAGTGAGTGGGTGAGTGGGTGAGGTAGGTGAGCGAGTGAGTGGATGAGGTGGGTGAGCAAGGGAGTGGTTGAGCTGGGTGAGCAAGTGAGTGGGTGATGTGGGTGAGTGAGTGACTGGGTGAGGTGGGTGAGCGAGTGAGTGGGTGAGGTGGGTGAGCGAGTGAGTGGGTGAGGTGGGTGATAGGGTGAGTGGGTGAGCGAGTGAGTGGGATTGTTGTTGAGCACATGACTAGGTGAGGTGGGTGAGCGAGTGACGGGATGAAGTGGGTGATCGAGTGAGTGGGTGAGTGGGTGACGTGGGTGAGTGAGTGAGTGGGTGAGGTGGGTGAGCAAGTGAGTTGGTGAGGTGGGTGAGCAGTTGAGTGGGTGAGGTGGGTGATGTGGGTGAGTTAGTGACTGGGTGAGGTGGGTGAGCGAGTGAGTGGGTGAGGTGGGTGAGCGAGTGAGTGGGTGAGGTGGGTGATCAGGTGAGTGGGTGAGCGAGTGAGTGGGTGATGTGGGTGATCGAGTGAGTGGGTGAGTGGGTGAGGTGGGTGAGCGAGCGACTGGGTGAGGTGGGTGAGTGAGTGAGTGGGTGAGGTGGGTGAGCGAGTGAGTGGGTGAGGTGGGTGATCGGGTGAGTGGGTGAGCTGGGTGAGTGAGTGACTGGCTGATGTGGTTGAGTGTGCGAGCGATGTGGGTGAGTGAGTGAGTGGGTGATGTGGGTGAGCGAGTGAGTGGGTGATGTGGATGAGTGAGTGGGTGAGGTGGGTGAGCGAGTGACTGGGTGAGGTGGGTAAGCGAGTGAGTGGGTGAGGTGGGTAAACGAGTGAAAGGGTGAGGTGAGTGAGCGAGTGAGTGGGTGAGGTGGGTGAGCGAGTGAGTGGGTGAGGTGGGTGAGGTGGGTGAATGAGTGAGAGGGTGAGGTGTGTGAGCGAGTGAGTGGGTGAGGTGAGTGAGCGAGTGAGTGGGTGAGTGGGTGAGGTAGGTGAGCGAGTGAGTGGATGAGGTGGGTGAGCAAGGGAGTGGTTGAGCTGGGTGAGCAAGTGAGTGGGTGATGTGGGTGAGTGAGTGACTGGGTGAGGTGGGTGAGCGAGTGAGTGGGTGAGGTGGGTGAGCGAGTGAGTGGGTGAGGTGGGTGATAGGGTGAGTGGGTGAGCGAGTGAGTGGGATTGTTGTTGAGCACATGACTAGGTGAGGTGGGTGAGCGAGTGACGGGATGAAGTGGGTGATCGAGTGAGTGGGTGAGTGGGTGACGTGGGTGAGTGAGTGAGTGGGTGAGGTGGGTGAGCAAGTGAGTTGGTGAGGTGGGTGAGCAGTTGAGTGGGTGAGGTGGGTGATGTGGGTGAGTTAGTGACTGGGTGAGGTGGGTGAGCGAGTGAGTGGGTGAGGTGGGTGAGCGAGTGAGTGGGTGAGGTGGGTGATCAGGTGAGTGGGTGAGCGAGTGAGTGGGTGATGTGGGTGATCGAGTGAGTGGGTGAGTGGGTGAGGTGGGTGAGCGAGCGACTGGGTGAGGTGGGTGAGTGAGTGAGTGGGTGAGGTGGGTGAGCGAGTGAGTGGGTGAGGTGGGTGATCGGGTGAGTGGGTGAGCTGGGTGAGTGAGTGACTGGCTGATGTGGTTGAGTGTGCGAGCGATGTGGGTGAGTGAGTGAGTGGGTGATGTGGGTGAGCGAGTGACTGGGTGAGGTGGTTGATCGAGTGAGTGGGTGAGGTGGGTGAGGTGTGTGAGCGAGAGATTGGGTGAGGTGGGTGAGCGAGTGAGTGGGTGATGTGGATGAGTGAGTGAGTGGGTGAGGTGGGTGAGCGAGTGACTGGGTGAGGTGGGTGAGCGAGTGAGTGGGTGAGGTGAGTGAGTGACTGAGTGGATGAGGTGGGTGAGGTGGGTGAGCCAGTGAGTGGGTGAGGTGGGTGAGGTGGGTGAGCGAGCTAGTGGGTGAGGTGGGTGAGGTGGGTGAATGAGTGAGTGGGTGAGGTGGGTGAGCGAGTGAGTGGGTGAGTGGGTGAGCGAGTGAGTGGGTGAGGTGGGTGAGCGTGAGTGGGTGAAGTGGGTGAGGTGGGTGAGGTGGGAGAGTGGGTGAGGTGGGTGAGGTGGGTGAGTGAGTGAGTGGGTGAGGTGGGTGAGGTGGGTGAGCGAGTGAGTGGGTGAGTGGGTGAGGTGGGCAAACGAGTGAAAGGGTGAGGTGGGCGAGCGAGTGAGTGGGTGAGGTGGGTGAGCGATTGAGTGGGTGAGTGGGCAAGCGAGTAAGTGGGTGAGATGGGTGAGGTGGGTGAGTGAGTTAGTGGGTGAGTGGGCAAGCGAGTAAGTGGGTGAGGTGGGTGAGGTGGGTGAGCGAGTGAAAGGGTGAGTTGGGTGATGTGGGTGAGTGAGTGTGCGAGGTGGGTGAGCGAGTGAAAGGGTGAGGTGGGTGAGCGAGTGAGTGGGTGAGGTGGGTGACCGAGTTACTGGGTGAGGTGGGTGAGTGAGTGAGTGGGTGAGGTGGGTGAGCGAGTGAGTGGGTGAGGTGGGTGATCGGGTGAGTTGGTGAGCGAGTGAGTGGGATTGTTGTTGAGCACGTGACTAGGTGAGGTCGGTGAGCGAGTGACGGGGTGAGGTGGGTGATCGAGTGAGTGGGTGAGTGGCTGAGGTGGGTGAGCGAGTGACTGGGTGAGGTGGGTGAGTGAATGGGTGAGGTGGGTGAGTGAGTGACTGGGTGAGGTGGGTGAACAGGTGAGTGGGTGATGTGGGTGAGCGAGTGACTGGGTGAGGTGGGTGATCGAGTGAGTGGGTGAGGTAGGTGATGTGGGTGAGCGAGTGAGTGGGTGAGTGGGTGAGGTGGATGAGGGGTGTGAGCGAGTGAGTGGGTGAGGTGGGTGAGCGAGTGAGTGGGTGAGGTGGGTGAGCGAGTGAGTGGGTGAGGAGGGTAAATGAGTGAAAGGGTGAGGTGGGTGAGCGAGTGAGTGGGTGAGGTGGGTGAGCGAGTGAGTGGGTGAGGTGGGTGAGGTGGGTGAGTGAGTGAGTGGGTGAGATGGGTGAGGTGGGTGAGTGAGTGTGTGGGTGAGCGAGTAAGTGGGTGAGGTGGGTGAGGTGGGTGAGCGAGTGAAAGGGTGAGTTGTGTGATGTGGGTGAGTGAGTGTGCGAGTTGGGTGAGCGAGTGAAAGGGTAAGGTGGGTGAGCGAGTGAGTGGGTGAGGTAGGTGAGCGAGTAAGTGGGTGAGGTGGGTGAGGTGGGTGAGCGAGTGAAAGGGTGAGTTGGGTGAGGTGGGTGAGTGAGTGAGTGGGTAAGGTGGGTGAGTGAGTGAGTGGGTGAGGTGGGTGAGCGAGAGAGTGGATGAGGTGGGTGAGGTGGATGAACGAGTGAGTGGGTGAGTAAGTGGGTGAGGTGGGTGAGGTGGGTGAGCGAGTGAGTGGGTGAGTGGGTGAGTGGGTGAGTGGGTGAGCAAGTGAGTGGCTGAGGTAGGTGAGGTGGGTGAGTGAGTGAGCGGGTGAGTAGGTGAGGTGGGTGAGCGAGTGAGTGGATGAGGTGGGTGAGCGAGTGAGTGGGTGAGGTGCGTGCGCAAGTGAGTATTTGAGGTGGGTGAGCAAGTGAGTGGGTGAGGTGGGTGAGCAAGTGAGTGGGAGAGGTGGGTGAGCAAGTGAGTGGGTGAGGTGGGTGCGGTGGGTGAGGTGGGTGAGCGAGTGAGTGGGTGAGGTGTGTGAGCGAGTGAGTGGGTGAGGTGGGTGAGATGGGACAGCGAGTGAGTGGGTGATGTGGGTGAGGTGGGTGAGCGAATGAGTGGGTGAGGTGGGTGAGGTGGGAGAGCGAGTGAGTGGGTGAGGTGGGTGAGCGAGCTAGTGGGTGAGATGGGTGAGGTGGGTGAGCGAGTGAGTGGGTGAGGTGGGTGAGCGAGTGAGTGGGTGAGGTGGGTAAACGAGTGAAAGGGTGAGGTGGGTGAGAGAGTGAGTGGGTGAGGTGGGTGAGCGAGTGAGTGGGTAAGTGGGTGAGGTGGATGAGGGGTGTGAGCGAGTGAGTGGGTGAGGTGGGTGAGCGAGTGAGTGGGTGAGGTGGGTGAGCGAGTGAGTGGGTGAGGAGGGTAAATGAGTGAAAGGGTGAGGTGGGTGAGCGAGTGAGTGGGTGAGGTGGGTGAGCGAGTGAGTGGGTGAGGTGGGTGAGGTGGGTGAGTGAGTGAGTGGGTGAGATGGGTGAGGTGGGTGAGTGAGTGTGTGGGTGAGCGAGTAAGTGGGTGAGGTGGGTGAGGTGGGTGAGCGAGTGAAAGGGTGAGTTGTGTGATGTGGGTGAGTGAGTGTGCGAGTTGGGTGAGCGAGTGAAAGGGTAAGGTGGGTGAGCGAGTGAGTGGGTGAGGTTGGTGAGCAAGTGAGTGGGTGAGTGGGTGAGCGTGTGAGTGAATGAGCGAGTGATTGGATGAGGTGGGTGAGCGAGTGAGTGGGTGAGGTAGGTGAGCGAGTAAGTGGGTGAGGTGGGTGAGGTGGGTGAGCGAGTGAAAGGGTGAGTTGGGTGAGGTGGGTGAGTGAGTGAGTGGGTAAGGTGGGTGAGTGAGTGAGTGGGTGAGGTGGGGTGAGCGAGAGAGTGGATGAGGTGGGTGAGGTGGATGAACGAGTGAGTGGGTGAGTAAGTGGGTGAGGTGGGTGAGGTGGGTGAGCGAGTGAGTGGGTGAGTGGGTGAGTGGGTGAGTGGGTGAGCAAGTGAGTGGCTGAGGTAGGTGAGGTGGGTGAGTGAGTGAGCGGGTGAGTAGGTGAGGTGGGTGAGCGAGTGAGTTGATGAGGTGGGTGAGCGAGTGAGTGGGTGAGGTGCGTGCGCAAGTGAGTATTTGAGGTGGGTGAGCAAGTGAGTGGGTGAGGTGGGTGAGCAAGTGAGTGGGAGAGGTGGGTGAGCAAGTGAGTGGGTGAGGTGGGTGCGGTGGGTGAGGTGGGTGAGCGAGTGAGTGGGTGAGGTGTGTGAGCGAGTGAGTGGGTGAGGTGGGTGAGCGAGTGAGTGGGTGAGGGGGGTGAGCGAGTGAGTGGGTGAGTGGGTGAGGTGGGTGAGCAAGTGCGTGGGTGAGGTGGGTAAATGAGTGAAAGAGTGAGGTGGGTGAGCGAGTGAGTGGGTGAGGTGGGTGAGCGAGTGAGTGGATTAGGTGGGTGAGGTGGGTGAGGTGGGTGAGTGAGTGAGTGGGTGAGTGGGCGAGCGAGTAAGTGGGTGAGGTGGTTGAGGTGGGTGAGCGAGTGAAAGGGTGAGTTGGGTGATGTGGGTGAGTGAATGAGTGGGTGAGGTGGGTGAGTGAGTGAGTCGGTGAGATGGGTGAGCGAGTGAAAGAGTGAGGTGGGTGTGCGAGTGAGTGGGTGAGGTGGGTGAGTGACTGAGTGGGTGAGGTGGGTCAGCGAGTTAGTGGGTGAGGTGGGTGAGGTGGGTGAGCGAGTGAGTGGGTGAGGTGGGTGACCGAGTTACTGGGTGAGGTGGGTGAGTGAGTGAGTGGGTGAGGTGGGTGAGCGAGTGAGTGGGTGAGGTGGGTGATCGGGTGAGTTGGTGAGCGAGTGAGTGGGATTGTTGTTGAGCACGTGACTAGGTGAGGTCGGTGAGCGAGTGACGGGGTGAGGTGGGTGATCGAGTGAGTGGGTGAGTGGCTGAGGTGGGTGAGCGAGTGACTGGGTGAGGTGGGTGAGTGAATGGGTGAGGTGGGTGAGTGAGTGACTGGGTGAGGTGGGTGAACAGGTGAGTGGGTGATGTGGGTGAGCGAGTGACTGGGTGAGGTGGGTGATCGAGTGAGTGGGTGAGGTAGGTGATGTGGGTGAGCGAGTGAGTGGGTGAGTGGGTGAGGTGGATGAGGGGTGTGAGCGAGTGAGTGGGTGAGGTGGGTGAGCGAGTGAGTGGGTGAGGTGGGTGAGCGAGTGAGTGGGTGAGGAGGGTAAATGAGTGAAAGAGTGAGGTGGGTGAGCGAGTGAGTGGGTGAGGTGGGTGAGCGAGTGAGTGGGTGAGGTGGGTGAGGTGGGTGAGTGAGTGAGTGGGTGAGATGGGTGAGGTGGGTGAGTGAGTGTGTGGGTGAGCGAGTAAGTGGGTGAGGTGGGTGAGGTGGGTGAGCGAGTGAAAGGGTGAGTTGTGTGATGTGGGTGAGTGAGTGTGCGAGTTGGGTGAGCGAGTGAAAGGGTAAGGTGGGTGAGCGAGTGAGTGGGTGAGGTTGGTGAGCAAGTGAGTGGGTGAGTGGGTGAGCGTGTGAGTGAATGAGCGAGTGATTGGATGAGGTGGGTGAGCGAGTGAGTGGGTGAGGTAGGTGAGCGAGTAAGTGGGTGAGGTGGGTGAGGTGGGTGAGCGAGTGAAAGGGTGAGTTGGGTGAGGTGGGTGAGTGAGTGAGTGGGTAAGGTGGGTGAGTGAGTGAGTGGGTGAGGTGGGTGAGCGAGAGAGTGGATGAGGTGGGTGAGGTGGATGAACGAGTGAGTGGGTGAGTAAGTGGGTGAGGTGGGTGAGGTGGGTGAGCGAGTGAGTGGGTGAGTGGGTGAGTGGGTGAGTGGGTGAGCAAGTGAGTGGCTGAGGTAGGTGAGGTGGGTGAGTGAGTGAGCGGGTGAGTAGGTGAGGTGGGTGAGCGAGTGAGTGGATGAGGTGGGTGAGCGAGTGAGTGGGTGAGGTGCGTGCGCAAGTGAGTATTTGAGGTGGGTGAGCAAGTGAGTGGGTGAGGTGGGTGAGCAAGTGAGTGGGAGAGGTGGGTGAGCAAGTGAGTGGGTGAGGTGGGTGCGGTGGGTGAGGTGGGTGAGCGAGTGAGTGGGTGAGGTGTGTGAGCGAGTGAGTGGGTGAGGTGGGTGAGCGAGTGAGTGGGTGAGGGGGGTGAGCGAGTGAGTGGGTGAGTGGGTGAGGTGGGTGAGCAAGTGCGTGGGTGAGGTGGGTAAATGAGTGAAAGAGTGAGGTGGGTGAGCGAGTGAGTGGGTGAGGTGGGTGAGCGAGTGAGTGGATTAGGTGGGTGAGGTGGGTGAGGTGGGTGAGTGAGTGAGTGGGTGAGTGGGCGAGCGAGTAAGTGGGTGAGGTGGTTGAGGTGGGTGAGCGAGTGAAAGGGTGAGTTGGGTGATGTGGGTGAGTGAATGAGTGGGTGAGGTGGGTGAGTGAGTGAGTCGGTGAGGTGGGTGAGCGAGTGAAAGAGTGAGGTGGGTGTGCGAGTGAGTGGGTGAGGTGGGTGAGTGACTGAGTGGGTGAGGTGGGTCAGCGAGTTAGTGGGTGAGGTGGGTGAGGTGGGTGAGCGAGTGAGTGGGTGAGGTGGGTGAGCGAGTGAGTAGGGGAGGTGGGTGAGTGAGTGAGTGAGTGGGTGAGGTGGGTGAGGTGGGTGAGTGAGTGAATGGGTGAGTGGGCGAGCGAATAAGTGGGTGAGGTGGTTGAGGTGGGTGAGCAAGTGAAAGGGTGAGTTGGGTGATGTGGGTGAGTGAATGAGTGGGTGAGGTGGGTGAGTGAGTGAGTGGGTGAGGTGGGTGAGTGAGAGAAAGGGTGAGGTGGGTGAGTGAGTGAGTGGGTGAGTGGGTGAGCGCGTGTGTGAATGAGTGAGTGAGTGGATGAGGTGGGTGAGCGAGTGAGTGGGTGAGGTAGGTGAGCGAGTGAAAGGGTGAGTTGGGTGAGGTGGGTGAGTGAGTGTGTGGGTAAGGTGGGTGAGTGAGTGAGTGGGTGAGGTGGGTGAGCGAGAGAGTGGATGAGGTGGGTGAGGTGGATGAACGAGTGAGTGGGTGAGTAAGTGGGTGAGGTGGGTGAGGTGGGTGAGCGAGTGAGTGGGTGAGTGGGTGAGTGGGTGAGCAAGTGAGTGGGTGAGGTGGGTGAGGTGGGTGAGTGAGTGAGCGGGTGAGTAGGTGAGGTGGGTGAGCGAGTGAGTGGATGAGGTGGGTGAGCGAGTGAGTGGGTGAGGTGGGTGAGCAAGTGAGTGGGAGAGGTGGGTGAGCAAGTGAGTTGGTGAGGTGGGTGAGCAAGTGAGTGGGTGAGGTGGGTGAGCAGGTGAGTGGGTGAGGTGGGTGAGTGTGTGAGTGGGTGAGGTGGGTGAGCGAGTGATTGGGTGAGGTGGGTGAGGTGGGTGAGGTGGGTGAGCGAGTGAGTGGGTGAGGTGGGTGAGCGAGTGAATGGGTGAGTGGGTGAGGTGGGTGAGGTGGGTGAGCGACTGAATGGGTGAGTGGGTGAGGTGGGTGAGGTGGGTGAGCGAGTGAGGTGGGTGAGGTGTGTGAGTGAGTGAATGGGTGAGTGGGTGAGTGGGTAAGGTGAGTGAGGTGGGTGAGGTGGGAGAGCGAGTGAGTGGGTGAGTGGGTGAGATGGGTGAGGTGGGTGAGCGAGTGAATGGGTGAGGTGGGTGAGGTGGGCGAACTAGTGAGTGGGTGAATGGGTGAGGTGGGTGAGGTAGGTAAGGGACTGAGTGGGTGAGAGGGTGAACGAGTGAGTGGGTGAGGTGGGTGAGGTGGGTGAGGTGAGTGAGGTGGGTGAGTGGGTGAGGTGGGTGAGGTGGGTGAGCGAGTGAGGTGGGTGAGGTGTTTGAGCGAGTGTATGGGTGAGTCGGGTGAGGTGGGTGAGGTAGGTGTGCGAGTGAGTGGGTGAGGTGGGTGAGGTGGGTGAGCGAGTGAGTGGGTGAGTGGGTGAGGAGGGTGAGGTGGGTGAGTGGGTGAGTGGGTTAGGTGGGTGAGGTGGGTGAGTGAGTGAGTGGGTGAGGTGGGTGAGGTGGGTGAGTGGGTGAGGTTGGTGAGGTTGGTGAGGTGGGTGTGGTGGGTCAGGTGGGTGAGCGAGTGAGTGGGTGAGTGGGTGAGGTGGGTGAGGTGGGTGAGTGGGTGAGTGGGTTAGGTGGGTGAGGTGGGTGAGTGAGTGAGTGGGTGAGGTGGGTGAGGTGGGTGAGTGGGTGAGGTGAGTGAATGAGTGAATGGGTGAGGTGGGTGAGCAAGTGCGTGAATGAGGTTTGTGAGGTGGGTGAGCGAGTGAGTGGGTAAGGTGGGTGAGTGAATGAGTGGGTGAGGTGGTTGAGTGAGTGAGTCGGTGAGGTGGGTGAGCGAGTGAAAGAGTGAGGTGGGTAAGCAAGTGAGTGGGTGAGGTGGGTGAGTGACTGAGTGGGTGAGGTGGGTGAGGTGGGTCAGCGAGTTAGTGGGTGAGGTGGGTGAGGTGGGTGAGCGAGTGAGTGGGTGAGGTGGGTGAGCGAGTGAGTGGGTGAGGTGGGTGAGTGAGTGAGTGGGTGAGGTGGGTGAGGTGGGTGAGGTGGGTGAGTGAGTGAATGGGTGAGTGGGCGAGCGAATAAGTGGGTGAGGTGGTTGAGGTGGGTGAGCAAGTGAAAGGATGAGTTGGGTGATGTGGGTGAGTGAATGAGTGGGTGAGGTGGGTGAGTGAGTGAGTGGGTGAGGTGGGTGAGTGAGTGAAAGGGTGAGGTGGGTGAGCGAGTGAGTGGGTGAGCGAATGTGTGAATGAGCGAGTGAGTGGATGAGGTGCGTGAGCGAGTGAATGGGTGAGGTAGGTGAGTGAGTGAGTGGGTGAGTGGGTGAGTGAGTGAGTGGTTGAGGTGGGTGAGGTGGGTGAGCAAGTGAGGTGGGTGAGGTGGGTGAGGTGGATGGGCGAGTGAAAGGGTGAGTTGGGTGAGGTGGGTGGGTGAGTGAGTGGGTGAGTGGGTGAGCGAGTGAGTGGGTGAGGTGGTTTTGGTGGGTGAGTGAGTGAGTGGGTGAGGTGGGTGAGGTGGGTGAGTGAGTGAAAGGGTGAGGTGGGTGAGCGAGTGAGTGGGTGAGTGAGTGAGCGAGTGAGTGGATGAGCGAGTGAGGGGATGAGCGAGTGAGTGGGTGAGGTAGGTGAGCGAGTGAGTGGGTGAGCGAGTGAGTGGGTGAGGTTGGTGAGGTGGGTGAGCGAGTGAGTGGGTGAGGTGGGTGAGGTGGGTGAGCAAGTGAGTGGGTGAGGTGGGTGAGGTGAGTGAGGTGGATGAGCGAGTGAGTGGGTGAGGTGGGTGAGGTGGGTGACTGAGTGAGTGGGTGAGGTGGGTGAGCAAGTGCGTGAATGAGGTTTGTGAGGTGGGTGAGCGAGTGAGTGGGTAAGGTGGGTGAGTGAGTGAGTGGGTGAGTAGGTGAGTGGCAGAGGTGGGTGAGTGGGTGAGGTGGGTGAGGTGGGTGAGAGTGTGTGTGGGTGAGGTGGGTGAGATGGGTGAGAGAGTGTCGGTGAGTTGGGTGAGGTGGGTGAGAGAGTGTATGGGTGAGGTGGGTGCTGTGGGTTAGTGGGTGAGGTGAGTGAGTGGGTCAGTGGGTGAGGTGGGTGAGCGAGTGTGTGAGCGGGTGGGGTGGGTGAGGTGGGTGAGCGAGTGGGTGAGGGGGGTGAGGTGGGTGAGGTGGGTGACAGAGTGAGTGATTGAGTGGGTGAGTGGGTGAGGTGGATGAGCGAGTGAACGGGTGAGTGGGTGAGTTGAGTGAGTGGGTGAGGTAGGTGAGTTGGGTGAGGTGGGTGAGCGAGAGAGTGAGTGAGTGGGTGAGTGAGTGAGATGGGTGAGGTGGGTGAGGTGGGTGAGAGAGTGAGTGGGTGAGTGGGTGAGTGAGTGAATGGGTGAGGTGGGTGAGGTGAGTGAGGTGGGTGAGTGCGTGAATGGGTGAGTGGGTGAGGTGGGTGAGGTGGGTGAGCGACTGAATGGGTGAGTGGGTGAGGTGGGTGAGGTAGGTGAGCGAGTGAGGTGGGTGAGGTGTGTGAGTGAGTGAATGGGTGAGTGGGTGAGTGGGTAAGGTGAGTGAGGTGGGTGAGGTGGGAGAGCGAGTGAGTGGGTGAGTGGGTGAGATGGGTGAGGTGGGTGAGCGAGTGAATGGGTGAGGTGGGTGAGGTGGGCGAACTAGTGAGTGGGTGAATGGGTGAGGTGGGTGAGGTAGGTAAGGGACTGAGTGGGTGAGAGGGTGAACGAGTGAGTGGGTGAGGTGGGTGAGGTGGGTGAGGTGTGTGAGGTGGGTGAGGTGGGTGAGGTGGGTGAGCGAGTGAGGTGGATGAGGTGTTTGAGCGAGTGTATGGGTGAGTCGGGTGAGGTGGGTGAGGTAGGTGTGCGAGTGAGTGGGTGAGGTGGGTGAGGTGGGTGAGCGAGTGAGTGGATGAGTGGGTGAGGAGGGTGAGGAGGGTGAGGTGGGTGAGTGGGTGAGTGGGTTAGGTGGGTGAGGTGGGTGAGTGAGTGAGTGGGTGAGGTGGGTGAGGTGGGTGAGTGGGTGAGGTTGGTGAGGTTGGTGAGGTGGGTGTGGTGGGTCAGTTGGGTGAGCGAGTGGGTGAGTGGGTGAGGTGGGTGAGGTGGGTGAGTGGGTGAGTGGGTTAGGTGGGTGAGGTGGGTGAGTGAGTGAGTGGGTGAGGTGGGTGAGGTGGGTGAGTGGGTGAGGTGGGTGAGCAAGTGAGTGGGTGAGTGAGTGAGTGGGTGAGGTGGGTGAGGTGGGTGAGTGGGTGAGGTGGGTGAGCGAGTGAGTGGGTGAGTGAGTGAGTGGGTGAGGAGGGTGAGCGGGTGAGTGGGTGAGTGGGTGAGGTGGGTGAGGTGGGTAAGTGGGTGAGTGGGTGAGGTAGGTGAGGTGAGAGAGTGACGTGGGTGAGTGGGTGAGGTGGGTGAGGTGGGTGAGCAAGTGAGGTGGGTGAGGTGCATGAGCGAGTGAGTGGGTGAGTGGGTCAGTGGGTGAGTGGGTGAGGTGGGTGAAGTGGGTGAGCGAGTGAGTGGGTGAGGTAGGTGAGGTGAGAGAGTGACGTGGGTGAGTGGGTGAGGTGGGTGAGCAAGTGAGGTGGGTGAGGTGCATGAGCGAGTGAGTGGGTGAGTGGGTCAGTGGGTGAGTGGGTGAGGTGGGTGAAGTGGGTGAGCGAGTGAGTGGGTGAGGTGGGTGAGTTGGGTGAGCGAGTGAATGGGTGAATGGGTGAGGTGGGCGAACGAGTGAGTGGGTGAATGGGTGAGGTGGGTGAGGTAGGTAAGGGACTGAGTGGGTGAGAGGGTGAACGAGTGAGTGGGTGAGGTGGGTCAGGTGGGTGAGGTGAGTGAGGTGGGTGAGTGGGTGAGTGGGTGAGGTGGGTGAGGTGGGTGAGCGAGTGAGGTGGGTGAGGTGCGTGCGCGAGTGTGTGGGTGAGGTGGGTGAGGTGGGTGAGGTAGGTGTGCGAGTGAGTGGGTGAGCTGGGTGAGGTGGGTGAGTGAGTGAGTGGGTGAGGTTGGTGAGGTTGGTGAGTTTGGTGAGGTGGGTGTGGTAGGTCAGGTGGGTGAGCGAGTGAGTGGGTGAGTGGGTGAGGAGGGTGAGGTGGGTGAGTGGGTGAGTGGGTTAGTTGGGTGAGGTGGGTGAGTGAGTGAGTGGGTGAGGTGGGTGAGGTGGGTGAGCAAGTGAGTGGGTGAGGTGGGTGAGGTGGGTGAGCGAGTGAGTGGGTGAGTGGTTGAGGTGGGTGAGTGGGTGAGGTGGGTGAGCGAGTGAGTGGGTGAGGTGGGTGAGGTGGGTGAGTGGGTGAGGTGGGTGAGGTGCGTGAGCGAGTGAGTGGGTGAGTGGGTGAGCGAGTGAGTGGGTGAGGTGGGTGAGTTACGTGAGCGAGTGAGTGGGTGAGGTGGGTGAGCGAGTGAGTGGGTGAGTGAGTGAGTGGGTGAGGAGGGTGAGTGGGTGAGGTGGGTGGGTGAGTGGGTGAGGTAGGTGAGGTGAGAGAGTGACGTGGGTGAGTGGGTGAGATGGGTGAGGTAGATAAGGGACTGAGTGGGTGAGAGGGTGAGCGAGTGAGTGGGTGAGGTGGGTGAGGTGGGTGAAGTGAGTGAGGTGGGAGAGTGGGTGAGTGGGTGAGGTGGGTGAGGTTGGTGAGCGGGTGAGGTGGGTGAGGTGCGTGAGCGAGTGTGTGGGTGAGTGGGTGAGGTGGGTGAGGTGGGTGAGCAAGTGAGTGGGTGAGTGGGTGAGGAGGGTGAGGTGGGTGAGGTGGGTGAGTGAGTGAGTGAGTGAGTGGGTGAGGTCGGTGAGGTTGGTGAGGTGGGTGAGGTGGGTGAGGTGGGTGAGCGAGTGAGTGGATGAGGTGGGTGACGTGGGTGAGGAGGGTGAGTGGGTGAGGTGGGCGAGCGAGTGAGTGGGTGAGTTGGGTGAGGTGGGTGAGGTGGGTGAGCGAGTGAGTGGATGAGGTGGGTTACGTGGGTGAGGAGGGTAAGTAGATGAGGTGGGTGAGCGAGTGAGTGGGTGAGTGGGTGAGGTGGGTGAGTTGGGTGAGGTGGGTGAGCGAGTGAGTGGGTGAGGTGGGTGAGGTGGGTGAGGTGGGTGAGTGAGTGAGTAGGTGAGTGGGTGAGCGAGTGAGCGGGTGAGCGAGTTAGTGGGTGAGTGGGTGAGGTCGGTGAGCGAGTGAGTGTGTGAGTGGGTGAGGTGGGTGAGGTGGGGGAGCGAGTGAGTGGGTGAGGTGGGTGAGTGAGTGACTGGGTGAGTGGGTGAGGTGGGTGAGGTGGGTAAGTGACTGAGTGGGTGAGTGGGTGAGTGATTGAGTGGGTGAGGTGGGTGAGGAGAGTGAGGTGGGTGAGAGTGAGGCGGGTGTGGTGGGTGAGGTGGGTGAGCGAGTGAGGTGGGTGAAGTGCGTGAGCGAGTGAGTGGGTGAGAGCGTGAGGTGGGTGAGTTGGGTGAGGTGGGTGTGCGAGTGAGTGGGTGAGGTGGGTGAGGTGGGTGAGTGAGTGAGTGGGTGAGGTGGGTGAGGTGGGTGAGGTGGGTGAGTGAGTGAGTGGGTGAGGTGGGTGAGGTGGGTGAGTGGGTGAGGTGGGTGAGTGGGTGAGGTGGCTGAGGTAGGTAAGGGACTGAGTGGGTGACAGGGTGAGCGAGTGAGTGGGAGAGGTTGGTGAGGTGGGTGAGTGAGTGAGGTGGGTGAGTGGGTGAGTGGGTGAGGTGGGTGAGGTGGGTGAGCGAGTGAGTGGGTGAGTGGGTGAGGTGGGTGAGTTGGGTGAGGTGGGTGAGCGAGTGAGTGGGTGAGGTGGGTGAGGTGGGTGAGTGAGTGTGTAGGTGAGTGGGTGAGCGAGTGAGCGGGTGAGCGAGTTAGTGGGTGAGTGGGTGAGGTCGGTGAGCGAGTGAGTGTGTGAGTGGGTGAGGTGGGTGAGTGAGTGACTGGGTGAGTGGGTGAGGTGGGTGAGGTGGGTAAGCGACTGAGTGGGTGAGTGGGTGAGCGATTGAGTGGGTGAGGTGGGTGTGGTGGGTGAGGAGTGTGAGGTGGGTGAGAGTGAGGTGGGTGTGGTGGGTGAGGTGGGTGAGCGAGTGAGGTGGGTGAAGTGCGTGAGCGAGTGAGTGGGTGAGAGCGTGAGGTGGGTGAGGTGGGTGAGGTGGGTGTGCGAGTGAGTGGGTGAGGTGGGTGAGGTGGGTGAGTGAGTGAGTGGGTGAGGTGGGTGAGGTGGGTGAGTGGGTGAGGTGGGTGAGTGGGTGAGGTGGCTGAGGTAGGTAAGGGACTGAGTGGGTGAGAGGGTGAGCGAGTGAGTGGGAGAGGTTGGTGAGGTGGGTGAGTGAGTGAGGTGGGTGAGTGGGTGAGTGGGTGAGGTGGGTGAGGTGGGTGAGCGAGTGAGGTGGGTGAGGTGCGTGAGTGAGTGTGTGGGTGAGTGGGTGAGGTGGGTGAGGTAGGTGTGCGAGTGAGTGGATGAGGTGTGTGAGGTGGGTGAGCAAGTGAGTGGGTGAGTGGGTGAGGAGGGTGAGGTGGGTGAGTGAGTGAGTGGGTGAGGTTGGTGAGGTTGGTGAGGTGGGTGAGGTGGGTGAGCGTGTAAGTGGGTGAGTGGATGAGGTGGGTGAGTGGGTGAGTGGGTGAGGTGGGTGAGCAAGTGAGTGGGTGAGGTGGGTGATGTGGGTGAGGTGGGTGAGCGACTGAGTGGGTGAGCGAGTGAGTGGGTGAGTGGGTGAGGTGGGTGAGGTGGGTGATGAGTGAGTGGGTGAGGTGGGTGAGGTGGGTGAGTGGGTGAGGTGGGTGAGCAAGTGAGTGGGTGAGGTGGGTGAGGTGGGTGAGCGAGTGAGTGGGTGAGTGGGTGAGGTGGGTGAGGTGGGTGAGGTGGGTGTGCGACTGAGTGGGTGAATGGATGAGATGGGTGAGTGGGTGAGGTGGGTGAGGTGGGTGAGCGAGTGAGTGGGTGAGTTGGTGAGCGAGTGAGTGGGTGAGGTGGGCGAGGTGGGTGAGTGCGTGAGTGTGTGAGGTGGGTGAAGTGGGTCAGTTGCGTGAGCGAGTGAGTGGGTGAGGTGGATGAGGTGGGTGAGCGAGTGAGCGGGTGAGTGGGTGAGGTGGCTGAGGACGGTGAGGTGGGTGAGCGAGTGAGTGGGTGAGCGAGTGCGTGGGTGAGTGGGTGAGGTGGGTGAGGTGGGTGAGCGAGTGAGTGGGTGAATGGGTGAGGTGGGTGAGGTGGGTGAGTGAGTGAGTGGGTGAGCGAGTGAGTGGGTGAGTGGGTGAGTGGGTGAGGAGGGTGAGCGGGTGACTGGGTGAGTTGGGTGAGGTGGGTAAGTGGGTGAGTGGGTGAGGTAGGTGAGGTGAATGAAAGAGTGACATGGTTGAGTGGGTGAGGTGGGTGAGGTGTGTGAGCGAGTGAGGTGGGTCAGTTGGGTGAGGTGAGTGAGGTGGGTGAGTGGGTGAGTTGGTGAGGTGGGTGAGGTGGGTGAGGTGGGTAAGCGAGTGAGGTGGGTGAGGTGCGTGAGCGAGTGTGTGGGTGAGGTGGGTGAGGTGGGTGAGGTAGGTGTGCGAGTGAGTGGGTGAGGTGGGTGAGGTGGGTGAGTGAGTGAGTGGGTGAGGTTGGTGAGGTGGGTGTGGTAGGTCAGGTGGGTGAGCGATGAGTGGGTGAGTGGGTGAGGTGGGTGAGGTGGGTGAGTGGGTGAGTGGGTTAGGTGGGTGAGGTGGGTGATTGAGTGAGTGGGTGAGGTGGGTGAGGTGGGTGAGTGGGTGAGGTGGGTGAGCAAGTGAGTGGGTGAGGTGGGTGAGGTAGATAAGGGACTGAGTGGGTGAGAGGGTGAGCGAGTGAGTGGGTGAGGTGGGTGAGGTTGGTGAGTGGGTGAGGTGGGTGAGGTGCGTGAGCGAGTGTGTGGGTTAGTGGGTGAGGTGGGTGAGGTAGGTGTGCGAGTGAGTGGGAGAGGTGGGTGAGGTGGGTGAGCAAGTGAGTGGGTGATTGGGTGAGGAGGTTGAGGTGGGTGAGGTGGGTGAGTGAGTGAGTGGGTGAGGTCAGTGAGGTTGGTGAGGTGGGTGAGGTGGGTGAGCGAGTGAGTGGGTGAGTGAGTGAGTGGGTGAGAGGGTGAAGTGGGTGAGGTGGGTGAGGTGGGTGAGCGAGTGAGTGGATGAGGTGGGTGACGTGGGTGAGGAGGGTGAGTGGGTGAGGTGGGTGAGCGAGTGAGTGGGTGAGTTGGGTAAGGTGGGTGAGGTGAGTGAGGTGGGTGAGTGAGTGAATGGGTGAGTGGGTGAGGTGGGTGAGGTGGGTGAGCGACTGAATGGGTGAGTGGGTGAGGTGGGTGAGGTAGGTGAGCGAGTGAGGTGGGTGAGGTGTGTGAGTGAGTGAATGGGTGAGTGGGTGAGTGGGTGAGATGGGTGAGGTGGGTGAGCGAGTGAATGGGTGAGGTGGGTGAGGTGGGCGAACTAGTGAGTGGGTGAATGGGTGAGGTGGGTGAGGTAGGTAAGGGACTGAGTGGGTGAGAGGGTGAACGAGTGAGTGGGTGAGGTGGGTGAGGTGGGTGAGGTGAGTGAGGTGGGTGAGGTGGGTGAGGTGGGTGAGCGAGTGAGGTGGATGAGGTGTTTGAGCGAGTGTATGGGTGAGTCGGGTGAGGTGGGTGAGGTAGGTGTGCGAGTGAGTGGGTGAGGTGGGTGAGGTGGGTGAGCGAGTGAGTGGATGAGTGGGTGAGGAGGGTGAGGAGGGTGAGGTGGGTGAGTGGGTGAGTGGGTTAGGTGGGTGAGGTGGGTGAGTGAGTGAGTGGGTGAGGTGGGTGAGGTGGGTGAGTGGGTGAGGTTGGTGAGGTTGGTGAGGTGGGTGTGGTGGGTCAGGTGGGTGAGCGAGTGGGTGAGTGGGTGAGGTGGGTGAGGTGGGTGAGTGGGTGAGTGGGTTAGGTGGGTGAGGTGGGTGAGTGAGTGAGTGGGTGAGGTGGGTGAGGTGGGTGAGTGGGTGAGGTGGGTGAGCAAGTGAGTGGGTGAGTGAGTGAGTGGGTGAGGTGGGTGAGGTGGGTGAGTGGGTGAGGTGGGTGAGCGAGTGAGTGGGTGAGTGAGTGAGTGGGTGAGGAGGGTGAGCGGGTGAGTGGGTGAGTGGGTGAGGTGGGTGAGGTGGGTAAGTGGGTGAGTGGGTGAGGTAGGTGAGGTGAGAGAGTGACGTGGGTGAGTGGGTGAGGTGGGTGAGGTGGGTGAGCAAGTGAGGTGGGTGAGGTGCATGAGCGAGTGAGTGGGTGAGTGGGTCAGTGGGTGAGTGGGTGAGGTGGGTGAAGTGGGTGAGCGAGTGAGTGGGTGAGGTGGGTGAGGTGGGTGAGCGAGTGAGTGGGTGAGTGGGTGAGATGGGTGAGGTGGGTGAGCGAGTGAATGGGTGAATGGGTGAGGTGGGCGAACGAGTGAGTGGGTGAATGGGTGAGGTGGGTGAGGTAGGTAAGGGACTGAGTGGGTGAGAGGGTGAACGAGTGAGTGGGTGAGGTGGGTCAGGTGGGTGAGGTGAGTGAGGTGGGTGAGTGGGTGAGTGGGTGAGGTGGGTGAGGTGGGTGAGCGAGTGAGGTGGGTGAGGTGCGTGCGCGAGTGTGTGGGTGAGGTGGGTGAGGTGGGTGAGGTAGGTGTGCGAGTGAGTGGGTGAGCTGGGTGAGGTGGGTGAGTGAGTGATTGGGTGAGGTTGGTGAGGTTGGTGAGTTTGGTGAGGTGGGTGTGGTAGGTCAGGTGGGTGAGCGAGTGAGTGGGTGAGTGGGTGAGGAGGGTGAGGTGGGTGAGTGGGTGAGTGGGTTAGTTGGGTGAGGTGGGTGAGTGAGTGAGTGGGTGAGGTGGGTGAGGTGGGTGAGCAAGTGAGTGGGTGAGGTGGGTGAGGTGGGTGAGCGAGTGAGTGGGTGAGTGGTTGAGGTGGGTGAGTGGGTGAGGTGGGTGAGCGAGTGAGTGGGTGAGGTGGGTGAGGTGGGTGAGTGGGTGAGGTGGGTGAGGTGCGTGAGCGAGTGAGTGGGTGAGTGGGTGAGCGAGTGAGTGGGTGAGGTGGGTGAGTTACGTGAGCGAGTGAGTGGGTGAGGTGGGTGAGCGAGTGAGTGGGTGAGTGAGTGAGTGGGTGAGGAGGGTGAGTGGGTGAGTGGGTGAGTGGGTGAGGTGGGTGAGGTGGGTGAGTGGGTGAGGTAGGTGAGGTGAGAGAGTGACGTGGGTGAGTGGGTGAGATGGGTGAGGTAGATAAGGGACTGAGTGGGTGAGAGGGTGAGCGAGTGAGTGGGTGAGGTGGGTGAGGTGGGTGAAGTGAGTGAGGTGGGAGAGTGGGTGAGTGGGTGAGGTGGGTGAGGTTGATGAGCGGGTGAGGTGGGTGAGGTGCGGGGGCGAGTGTGTGGGTGAGTGGGTGAGGTGGGTGAGGTGGGTGAGCAAGTGAGTGGGTGAGTGGGTGAGGAGGGTGAGGTGGGTGAGGTGGGTGAGTGAGTGAGTGAGTGAGTGGGTGAGGTCGGTGAGGTTGGTGAGGTGGGTGAGGTGGGTGAGGTGGGTGAGCGAGTGAGTGGGTGAGTGAGTGAGTGGGTGAGAGGGTGAAGTGGGTGAGGTGGGTGAGGTGGGTGAGCGAGTGAGTGGATGAGGTGGGTGACGTGGGTGAGGAGGGTGAGTGGGTGAGGTGGGCGAGCGAGTGAGTGGGTGAGTTGGGTGAGGTGGGTGAGGTGGGTGAGCGAGTGAGTGGATGAGGTGGGTTACGTGGGTGAGGAGGGTAAGTAGATGAGGTGGGTGAGCGAGTGAGTGGGTGAGTGGGTGAGGTGGGTGAGTTGGGTGAGGTGGGTGAGCGAGTGAGTGGGTGAGGTGGGTGAGGTGGGTGAGTGAGTGAGTAGGTGAGTGGGTGAGCGAGTGAGCGGGTGAGCGAGTTAGTGGGTGAGTGGGTGAGGTCGGTGAGCGAGTGAGTGTGTGAGTGGGTGAGGTGGGTGAGGTGGGGGAGCGAGTGAGTGGGTGAGGTGGGTGTGTGTGTGACTGGGTGAGTGGGTGAGGTGGGTGAGGTGGGTAAGCGACTGAGTGGGTGAGTGGGTGAGTGATTGAGTGGGTGAGGTGGGTGAGGAGAGTGAGGTGGGTGAGAGTGAGGCGGGTGTGGTGGGTGAGGTGGGTGAGCGAGTGAGGTGGGTGAAGTGCGTGAGCGAGTGAGTGGGTGAGAGCGTGAGGTGGGTGAGGTGGGTGAGGTGGGTGTGCGAGTGAGTGGGTGAGGTGGGTGAGGTGGGTGAGTGAGTGGGTGAGGTGGGTGAGGTGGGTGAGGTGGGTGAGTGAGTGAGTGGGTGAGGTGGGTGAGGTGGGTGAGTGGGTGAGGTGGGTGAGTGGGTGAGGTGGCTGAGGTAGGTAAGGGACTGAGTGGGTGACAGGGTGAACGAGTGAGTGGGTGAGGTGGGTGAGGTGGGTGAGGTGAGTGAGGTGGGTGAGGTGGGTGAGGTGGGTGAGCGAGTGAGGTGGATGAGGTGTTTGAGCGAGTGTATGGGTGAGTCGGGTGAGGTGGGTGAGGTAGGTGTGCGAGTGAGTGGGTGAGGTGGGTGAGGTGGGTGAGCGAGTGAGTGGATGAGTGGGTGAGGAGGGTGAGGAGGGTGAGGTGGGTGAGTGGGTGAGTGGGTTAGGTGGGTGAGGTGGGTGAGTGAGTGAGTGGGTGAGGTGGGTGAGGTGGGTGAGTGGGTGAGGTTGGTGAGGTTGGTGAGGTGGGTGTGGTGGGTCAGGTGGGTGAGCGAGTGGGTGAGTTGGGTGAGGTGGGTGAGGTGGGGTGAGCGAGTGAGTGGATGAGGTGGGTTACGTGGGTGAGGAGGGTAAGTAGATGAGGTGGGTGAGCGAGTGAGTGGGTGAGTGGGTGAGGTGGGTGAGTTGGGTGAGGTGGGTGAGCGAGTGAGTGGGTGAGGTGGGTGAGGTGGGTGAGGTGGGTGAGTGAGTGAGTAGGTGAGTGGGTGAGCGAGTGAGCGGGTGAGCGAGTTAGTGGGTGAGTGGGTGAGGTCGGTGAGCGAGTGAGTGTGTGAGTGGGTGAGGTGGGTGAGGTGGGGGAGCGAGTGAGTGGGTGAGGTGGGTGAGTGAGTGACTGGGTGAGTGGGTGAGGTGGGTGAGGTGGGTAAGCGACTGAGTGGGTGAGTGGGTGAGTGATTGAGTGGGTGAGGTGGGTGAGGAGAGTGAGGTGGGTGAGAGTGAGGCGGGTGTGGTGGGTGAGGTGGGTGAGCGAGTGAGGTGGGTGAAGTGCGTGAGCGAGTGAGTGGGTGAGAGCGTGAGGTGGGTGAGGTGGGTGAGGTGGGTGTGCGAGTGAGTGGGTGAGGTGGGTGAGGTGGGTGAGTGAGTGAGTGGGTGAGGTGGGTGAGGTGGGTGAGGTGGGTGAGTGAGTGAGTGGGTGAGGTGGGTGAGGTGGGTGAGTGGGTGAGGTGGGTGAGTGGGTGAGGTGGCTGAGGTAGGTAAGGGACTGAGTGGGTGACAGGGTGAGCGAGTGAGTGGGAGAGGTTGGTGAGGTGGGTGAGTGAGTGAGGTGGGTGAGTGGGTGAGTGGGTGAGGTGGGTGAGGTGGGTGAGCGAGTGAGTGGGTGAGTGGGTGAGGTGGGTGAGTTGGGTGAGGTGGGTGAGCGAGTGAGTGGGTGAGGTGGGTGAGGTGGGTGAGGTGGGTGAGGTGGGTGAGTGAGTGTGTAGGTGAGTGGGTGAGCGAGTGAGCGGGTGAGCGAGTTAGTGGGTGAGTGGGTGAGGTCGGTGAGCGAGTGAGTGTGTGAGTGGGTGAGGTGGGTGAGTGAGTGACTGGGTGAGTGGGTGAGGTGGGTGAGGTGGGTAAGCGACTGAGTGGGTGAGTGGGTGAGCGATTGAGTGGGTGAGGTGGGTGAGGTGGGTGAGGAGAGTGAGGTGGGTGAGAGTGAGGTGGGTGTGGTGGGTGAGGTGGGTGAGCGAGTGAGGTGGGTGAAGTGCGTGAGCGAGTGAGTGGGTGAGAGCGTGAGGTGGGTGAGGTGGGTGAGGTGGGTGTGCGAGTGAGTGGGTGAGGTGGGTGAGGTGGGTGAGTGAGTGAGTGGGTGAGGTGGGTGAGGTGGCTGAGTGGGTGAGGTGGGTGAGTGGGTGAGGTGGCTGAGGTAGGTAAGGGACTGAGTGGGTGAGAGGGTGAGCGAGTGAGTGGGAGAGGTTGGTGAGGTGGGTGAGTGAGTGAGGTGGGTGAGTGGGTGAGTGGGTGAGGTGGGTGAGGTGGGTGAGCGAGTGAGGTGGGTGAGGTGCGTGAGTGAGTGTGTGGGTGAGTGGGTGAGGTGGGTGAGGTAGGTGTGCAAGTGAGTGGATGAGGTGTGTGAGGTGGGTGAGCAAGTGAGTGGGTGAGTGGGTGAGGAGGGTGAGGTGGGTGAGTGAGTGAGTGGGTGAGGTTGGTGAGGTTGGTGAGGTGGGTGAGGTGGGTGAGCGTGTAAGTGGGTGAGTGGATGAGGTGGGTGAGTGGGTGAGTGGGTGAGGTGGGTGAGCAAGTGAGTGGGTGAGGTGGGTGATGTGGGTGAGGTGGGTGAGCGACTGAGTGGGTGAGCGAGTGAGTGGGTGAGTGGGTGAGGTGGGTGAGGTGGGTGAGTGGGTGAGGTGGGTGAGCAAGTGAGTGGGTGAGGTGGGTGAGGTGGGTGAGCGAGTGAGTGGGTGAGTGGGTGAGGTGGGTGAGGTGGGTGAGGTGGGTGAGATGGGTGTGCGACTGAGTGGGTGAATGGATGAGATGGGTGAGTGGGTGAGGTGGGTGAGGTGGGTGAGCGAGTGAGTGGGTGAGTTGGTGAGCGAGTGAGTGGGTGAGGTGGGCGAGGTGGGTGAGTGCGTGAGTGTGTGAGGTGGGTGAAGTGGGTCAGTTGCGTGAGCGAGTGAGTGGGTGAGGTGGATGAGGTGGGTGAGCGAGTGAGCGGGTGAGTGGGTGAGGTGGCTGAGGACGGTGAGGTGGGTGAGTGAGTGAGTGGGTGAGCGAGTGCGTGGGTGAGTGGGTGAGGTGGGTGAGGTGGGTGAGCGAGTGAGTGGGTGAATGGGTGAGGTGGGTGAGGTGGGTGAGTGAGTGAGTGGGTGAGCGAGTGAGTGGGTGAGTGGGTGAGTGGGTGAGGAGGGTGAGCGGCTGACTGGGTGAGTTGGGTGAGGTGGGTAAGTGGGTGAGTGGGTGAGGTAGGTGAGGTGAATGAAAGAGTGACATGGTTGAGTGGGTGAGGTGGGTGAGGTGTGTGAGCGAGTGAGGTGGGTCAGTTGGGTGAGGTGAGTGAGGTGGGTGAGTGGGTGAGTGGGTGAGGTGGGTGAGGTGGGTGAGGTGGGTGAGCGAGTGAGGTGGGTGAGGTGCGTGAGCGAGTGTGTGGGTGAGGTGGGTGAGGTGGGTGAGGTAGGTGTGCGAGTGAGTGGGTGAGGTGGGTGAGGTGGGTGAGTGAGTGAGTGGGTGAGGTTGGTGAGGTGGGTGTGGTAGGTCAGGTGGGTGAGCGATGAGTGGGTGAGTGGGTGAGGTGGGTGAGGTGGGTGAGTGGGTGAGTGGGTTAGGTGGGTGAGGTGGGTGATTGAGTGAGAGGGTGAGGTGGGTGAGGTGGGTGAGTGGGTGAGGTGGGTGAGCAAGTGAGTGGGTGAGGTGGGTGAGGTAGATAAGGGACTGAGTGGGTGAGAGGGTGAGCGAGTGAGTGGGTGAGGTGGGTGAGGTTGGTGAGTGGGTGAGGTGGGTGAGGTGCGTGAGCGAGTGTGTGGGTAAGTGGGTGAGGTGGGTGAGGTAGGTGTGCGAGTGAGTGGGAGAGGTGGGTGAGGTGGGTGAGCAAGTGAGTGGGTGATTGGGTGAGGAGGTTGAGGTGGGTGAGGTGGGTGAGTGAGTGAGTGGGTGAGGTCAGTGAGGTTGGTGAGGTGGGTGAGGTGGGTGAGCGAGTGAGTGGGTGAGTGAGTGAGTGGGTGAGAGGGTGAAGTGGGTGAGGTGGGTGAGGTGGGTGAGCGAGTGAGTGGATGAGGTGGGTGACGTGGGTGAGGAGGGTGAGTGGGTGAGGTGGGTGAGCGAGTGAGTGGGTGAGTTGGGTAAGGTGGGTGAGTGAGTGAGTGGATGAGGTGGATGACGTGGGTGAGGAGGATGAGTGGGTGAGGTGGGTGAGTTGGGTGAGGTGGGTGATCGAGTGAGTGGGTGAGGTGGGTGAGGTGGGTGAGGTGGGTGAGGCGGGTGAGGCGGGTGAGTGAGTGAGTAGGTGAGTGGGTGAGCGAGTGAGCGGGTGAGCGAGTTAGTGGGTGAGTGGGTGAGGTCGGTGAGCGAGTGAGTGTGTGAGTGGGTGAGGTGGGTGAGGTGGGGGAGCGAGTGAGTGGGTGAGGTGGGTGAGTGAGTGACTGGGTGAGAGGGTGAGGTGGGTGAGGTGGGTAAGCGACTGAGTGGGTGAGTGGGTGAGCGATTGAGTGGGTGAGGTGGGTGATGTGGGTGAGGTGGGTGAGCGACTGAGTGGGTGAGCGAGTGAGTGGGTGAGTGGGTGAGGTGGGTGAGGTGGGTGAGTGAGTGAGGTGGGTGAGGTGGGTGAGGTGGGTGAGTGGGTGAGGTGGGTGAGCAAGTGAGTGGGTGAGGTGGGTGAGGTGGGTGAGCGAGTGAGTGGGTGAGTGGGTGAGGTGGGTGAGGTGGGTGAGGTGGGTGAGGTGGGTGTGCGACTGAGTGGGTGAATGGATGAGATGGGTGAGTGGGTGAGGTGGGTGAGGTGGGTGAGCGAGTGAGTGGGTGAGTTGGTGAGCGAGTGAGTGGATGAGGTGGGCGAGGTGGGTGAGTGCGTGAGTGTGTGAGGTGGGTGAAGTGGGTCAGTTGCGTGAGCGAGTGAGTGGGTGAGGTGGATGAGGTGGGTGAGCGAGTGAGCGGGTGAGTGGGTGAGGTGGCTGAGGACGGTGAGGTGGGTGAGCGAGTGAGTGGGTGAGCGAGTGCGTGGGTGAGTGGGTGAGGTGGGTGAGGTGGGTGAGCGAGTGAGTGGGTGAATGGGTGAGGTGGGTGAGGTGGGTGAGTGAGTGAGTGGGTGAGCGAGTGTGTGGGTGAGTGGGTGAGTGGGTGAGGAGGGTGTGCGGGTGACTGGGTGAGTTGGGTGAGGTGGGTAAGTGGGTGAGTGGGTGAGGTAGGTGAGGTGAATGAAAGAGTGACATGGTTGAGTGGGTGAGGTGGGTGAGGTGTGTGAGCGAGTGAGGTGGGTCAGTTGGGTGAGGTGAGTGAGGTGGGTGAGTGGGTGAGTGGGTGAGGTGGGTGAGGTGGGTGAGGTGGGTGAGCGAGTGAGGTGGGTGAGGTGCGTGAGCGAGTGTGTGGGCGAGGTGGGTGAGGTGGGTGAGGTAGGTGTGCGAGTGAGTGGGTGAGGTGGGTGAGGTGGGTGAGTGAGTGAGTGGGTGAGGTTGGTGAGGTGGGTGTGGTAGGTCAGGTGGGTGAGCGATGAGTGGGTGAGTGGGTGAGGTGGGTGAGGTGGGTGAGTGGGTGAGTGGGTTAGGTGGGTGAGGTGGGTGATTGAGTGAGTGGGTGAGGTGGGTGAGGTGGGTGAGTGGGTGAGGTGGGTGAGCAAGTGAGTGGGTGAGGTGGGTGAGGTAGATAAGGGACTGAGTGGGTGAGAGGGTGAGCGAGTGAGTGGGTGAGGTGGGTGAGGTGGGTGAGGTTGGTGAGTGGGTGAGGTGGGTGAGGTGCGTGAGCGAGTGTGTGGGTAAGTGGGTGAGGTGGGTGAGGTAGGTGTGCGAGTGAGTGGGAGAGATGGGTGAGGTGGGTAAGCAAGTGAGTGGGTGATTGGGTGAGGAGGTTGAGGTGGGTGAGGTGGGTGAGTGAGTGAGTGGGTGAGGTCAGTGAGGTTGGTGAGGTGGGTGAGGTGGGTGAGCCAGTGAGTGGGTGAGTGAGTGAGTGGGTGAGAGGGTGAAGTGGGTGAGGTGGGTGAGGTGGGTGAGCGAGTGAGTGGATGAGGTGGGTGACGTGGGTGAGGAGGGTGAGTGGGTGAGGTGGGTGAGCGAGTGAGTGGGTGAGTTGGGTAAGGTGGGTGAGGTGGGTGAGTGAGTGAGTGGATGAGGTGGATGACGTGGGTGAGGAGGATGAGTGGGTGAGGTGGGTGAGCGAGTGAGTGGGTGAGTGGGTGAGGTGGGTGAGTTGGGTGAGGTGGGTGATCGAGTGAGTGGGTGAGGTGGGTGAGGTGGGTGAGGTGGGTGAGGCGGGTGAGTGAGTGAGTAGGTGAGTGGGTGAGCGAGTGAGCGGGTGAGCGAGTTAGTGGGTGAGTGGGTGAGGTCGGTGAGCGAGTGAGTGTGTGAGTGGGTGAGGTGGGTGAGGTGGGGGAGCGAGTGAGTGGGTGAGGTGGGTGAGTGAGTGACTGGGTGAGAGGGTGAGGTGGGTGAGGTGGGTAAGCGACTGAGTAGGTGAGTGGGTGAGCGATTGAGTGGGTGAGGTGGGTGAGGTGGGTGAGGTGGGTGAGGTAGGTAAGGGACTGAGTGGGTGAGAGGGTGAGCGAGTGAGTGGGTGAGGTTGGTGAGGTGGGTGAGTGAGTGAGGTGGGTGAGTGGGTGAGGTGGGTGAGGTGGGTGAGGTGTGTGAGGTGGGTGAGCGAGTGAGGTGGGTGAGGTGCGTGAGTGAGTGTGTGGGTGAGTGGGTGAAGTGGGTGAGGTAGGTGTGCGAGTGAGTGGGTGAGGTGTGTGAGGTGGGTGAGCAAGTGAGTGGGTGAGTGGGTGAGGAGGGTGAGGTGGGTGAGCGTGTAAGTGGGTGAGTGGGTGAGGTGGGTGAATGGGTGAGGTGGGTGAGCAAGTGAGTGGGTGAGGTGGGTGATGTGGGTGAGGTGGGTGAGCGAGTGAGTGGGTGACTGGGTGAGTTGGGTGAGGTGGGTAAGTGGGTGAGTGGGTGAGGTAGGTGAGGTGAATGAAAGAGTGACATGGTTGAGTGGGTGAGGTGGGTGAGGTGTGTGAGCGAGTGAGGTGGGTTAGTTGGGTGAGGTGAGTGAGGTGGGTGAGTGGGTGAGTGGGTGAGGTGGGTGAGGTGGGTGAGGTGGGTGTGCGAGTGAGTGGGTGAGGTGGGTGAGGTGGGTGAGTGAGTGGGTGAGGTTGGTGAGATGGGTGTGGTAGGTCAGGTGGGTGAGCGATGAGTGGGTGAGTGGGTGAGGTGGGTGAGGTGGGTGAGTGGGTGAGTGGGTTAGGTGGGTGAGGTGGGTGATTGAGTGAGTGGGTGAGGTGGGTGAGGTGGGTGAGTGGGTGAGGTGGGTGAGCAAGTGAGTGGGTGAGGTGGGTGAGGTAGATAAGGGACTGAGTGGGTGAGAGGGTGAGCGAGTGAGTGGGTGAGGTGGGTGAGGTGGGTGAGGTTGGTGAGTGGGTGAGGTGGGTGAGGTGCGTGAGCGAGTGTGTGGGTAAGTGGGTGAGGTGGGTGAGGTAGGTGTGCGAGTGAGTGGGAGAGGTGGGTGAGGTGGGTGAGCAAGTGAGTGGGTGATTGGGTGAGGAGGTTGAGGTGGGTGAGGTGGGTGAGTGAGTGAGTGGGTGAGGTCAGTGAGGTTGGTGAGGTGGGTGAGGTGGGTGAGCGAGTGAGTGGATGAGGTGGGTGACGTGGGTGAGGAGGGTGAGTGGGTGAGGTGGGTGAGCGAGTGAGTGGGTGAGTTGGGTAAGGTGGGTGAGGTGGGTGAGTGAGTGAGTGGATGAGGTGGATGACGTGGGTGAGGAGGATGAGTGGGTGAGGTGGGTGAGCGAGTGAGTGGGTGAGTGGGTGAGGTGGGTGAGTTGGGTGAGGTGGGTGATCGAGTGAGTGGGTGAGGTGGGTGAGGTGGGTGAGGTGGGTGAGGCGGGTGAGTGAGTGAGTAGGTGAGTGGGTGAGCGAGTGAGCGGGTGAGCGAGTTAGTGGGTGAGTGGCTGAGGTCGGTGAGCGAGTGAGTGTGTGAGTGGGTGAGGTGGGTGAGGTGGGGGAGCGAGTGAGTGGGTGAGGTGGGTGAGTGAGTGACTGGGTGAGAGGGTGAGGTGGGTGAGGTGGGTAAGCGACTGAGTGGGTGAGTGGGTGAGCGATTGAGTGGGTGAGGTGGGCGAGGTGGGTGAGGTGGGTCAGGTAGGTAAGGGACTGAGTGGGTGAGAGGGTGAGCGAGTGAGTGGGTGAGGTTGGTGAGGTGGGTGAGTGAGTGAGGTGGGTGGGTGGGTGAGTGGGTGAGGTGGGTGAGGTGGGTGAGCGAGTGAGGTGGGTGAGGTGCGTGAGTGAGTGTGTGGGTGAGTGGGTGAAGTGGGTGAGGTAGGTGTGCGAGTGAGTGGGTGAGGTGTGTGAGGTGGGTGAGCAAGTGAGTGGGTGAGTGGGTGAGGAGGGTGAGGTGCATGAGGTGGGTGAGTGAGTGAGTGGGTGAGGTTGGTGAGGTTGGTGAGGTGGGTGAGGTGGGTGAGCGTGTAAGTGGGTGAGTGGGTGAGGTGGGTGAATGGGTGAGGTGGGTGAAGGAGTGAGTGGGTGAGTGGGTGAGGTGGGTGAGGTGGGTGAGGTGGGTGAGCGAGTGAGTGGGTGAGTTGGTGAGCGAGTGGCTGGGTGAGGTGGGTGAGGTGGGTGAGTGCGTGAGTGTGTGAGGTGGTTGAAGTGGGTGAGATGCGTGAGCGAGTGAATGGGTGAGGTGGATGAGGTGGGTGAGTGAGTGAGTGGGTGAGCGAGTGCGTGGGTGAGTGGGTGAGGAGGGTGAGTGAGTGAGTGGGTGAGGTTGGTGAGGTGGGTGAGGTGGGTGAGGTGGGTGAGGTGGGTGAGCGAGTGAGTGGGTGAGGTGGGTGAGGTGGGTGAGTGGGTGAGGTGGGTGAGCAAGTGAGTGGGTGAGGTGGGTGAGGTGGGTGTGCGACTGAGTGGGTGAGTTGGGTGAGTGGGTGAGGTGGGTGAGGTGGGTGAGCGAGTGAGTGGGTGAGTTGGTGAGCGAGTGAGTGGGTGAGGTGGGCGAGGTGGGTGAGTGCGTGAGTGTGTGAGGTGGGTGAAGTGGGTGAGTTGCGTGAGCGAGTGAGTGAGTGAGGTGGATGAGGTGGGTGAGCGAGTGAGTGGGTGAGTGGGTGAGGTGGGTGAGGACGGTGAGGTGGGTGAGCGAGTGAGTGGGTGAGCGAGTGCGTGGGTGAGTGGGTGAGGTGGGTGAGGTGGGTGAGCGAGTGAGGTTTGTGAGGTGCGTGAGTGAGTGAGCGGGTGAGTGGGTGAGTGGGTGGGATGGGTGAGATGGGTGAGCGAGTGAGTGGGTGAATGGGTGAGGTGGGTGAGGTGGGTGAGTGAGTGAGTGCGTGAGCGAGTGAGTGGGTGAGTGGGTGAGGTGGGTGAGCGAGTGAGTGGGTGAGTGGGTGAGTGGGTGGGTGAGTGGGTGAGTGGGTGGGGAGGGTGAGCAGGTGAGTTGGGTGAGGTGGGTGAGTGGGTGAGGTAGGTGAGGTGAATGAAAGAGTGACGTGGTTGAGTGGGTGAGGTGGGTGAGGTGTGTGAGCGAGTGAGGTGGGTGAGGTGCATGAGCGAGTGAGTGGGTGAGTGGGTGAGGTGGGTGAGGTGGGTGAGTGGTTGAGGTGGGTGAGGTGGGTGAGTGGGTGAGGTGGGTGAGGTGGGTGAGGTGGGTGAGCAAGTGAGTGGGTGAGGTGGGTGAGGTGGGTGAGCGAGTGAGTGAGTGAGTGGGTGAGTGGGTGAGGTGGGTGAGGTGGGTGAGTGCGTGAGGTGGGTGAGCAAGTCAGTGGGTGAGGTGGGTGAGGTGGGTGAGGTGGGTGAGTGGTTGAGGTGGGTGAGGTGGCTGAGTGGGTGAGGTGGGTGAGGTGGGTGAGCAAGTGAGTGGGTGAGGTGGGTGAGGTGGGTGAGCGAGTGAGTGGGTGAGTGGGTGAGGTGGGTGAGGTGGGTGTGTGACTGAGTGGGTGAGTTGGGTGAGTGGGTGAGGTGGGTGAGGTGGGTGAGCGAGTGAGTGGGTGAGTTGGTGAGCGAGTGAGTGGGTGAGGTGGGCGAGGTGGGTGAGTGCGTGAGTGTGTGAGGTGGGTGAAGTGGGTGAGTTGCGTGAGCGAGTGAGGTGGATGAGGTGGGTGAGCGAGTGAGTGGGTGAGTGGGTGAGGTGGGTGAGGACGGTGAGGTGGGTGAGCGAGTGAGTGGGTGAGCGAGTGCGTGGGTGAGTGGGTGAGGTGGGTGAGGTGGGTGAGCGAGTGAGGTTTGTGAGGTGCGTGAGTGAGTGAGCAGGTGAGTGGGTGAGTGGGTGGGATGGGTGAGATGGGTGAGCGAGTGAGTGGGTGAATGGGTGAGGTGGGTGAGGTGGGTGAGTGAGTGAGTGGGTGAGCGAGTGAGTGGGTGAGTGGGTGAGGTGGGTGAGCGAGTGAGTGGGTGAGTGGGTGAGTGGGTGAGGAGGGTGAGCGGGTGAGTGGGTGACTGGGTGAGTTGGGTGAGGTGGGTGAGTGGGTGAGGTAGGTGAGGTGAATGAAAGAGTGACGTGGTTGAGTGGGTGAGGTGGGTGAGGTGTGTGAGCGAGTGAGGTGGGTGAGGTGCATGAGCGAGTGAGTGGGTGAGGTGGGTGAGGTGGGTGAGTGTGTGAGTAGTGAGTGGGTGAGTGGGTGAGTGGGTGAGGTGGGTGAGGTGGGTGAGCAAGTGAGTGGGTGAGGTGGGTGAGGTGGGTGAGCGTGTGAGTTGTGAGTGGGTGAGGTGGGTCAGCGAGTGAGTGGGTGAGGTGGGTGAGGTGGGTGAGCAAGTGAGCGGGTGAGTAGGTGAGGTGGGTGAGGTGCGTGAGCGAGTGAGTGGGTGAGTGGGTGAGGTGGGTGAGCGAGTGAGTGGGTGAGGTGAGTGAGCGAGTGAGTGGGTGAGGTGGGTGAGGTGGGTGAGTGTGTGAGTGTGTGAGGTGGGTGAGCGACTGAGTGGGTGAGGTGGGTGAGGTGGGTGAGCGTGTGAGTGTGTGAGGTGGGTGAGCGACTGAGTGGGTGAGTGGGTGAGTGGGTGAGGTGTGTGAGCCTGTGAGTGGTGAGTGGGTGAGGTGGGTGAGTGAGTGAGTGGGTGAGGTGGGTGAGGTGGGTGAGCAAGTGAGCGGGTGAGTGGGTGAGGTGGGTGAGGTGCGTGAGCGAGTGAGTGGGTGAGTGGGTGAGGTGGGTGAGCGAGTGAGTGGGTGAGGTGCGTGAACAAGTGAGTGGATGAGTAGGTGAGGTGGGTGACGTGGGTAAGTGGATGAGGTGGGTGAGGTGGGTGAGTGAGTCAGTGGGTGAGTGGGTGAGGAGGGTGAGGTGGGTGAGTGGGTGAGGTGGGTGAGCAAGTCAGTGGGTGAGGTGGGTGAGGTGGGTGAGTGGGTGAGGTCTGTGAGGTGGGTGAGCGAGTGAGTGGGTGTGTGGGTGAGGTGGGTGAGGTGGGTGAGCGAGTGAATGGGTGAGCGGGTGAGTGGGTGAGTGGGTGAGTGGGTGAGGTGGGTGAGTGAGTTAGTGGGTGAGTGGGTGAGTGGGTGAGGCGGGTGAGTGAGTGAGTGGGTGGGGTGGGTGAGGTGTGTGAGGTGGTTGAGGTGGGTGAGCGAGGGAATGGGTGAGGTGGGTGAGGTGGGCGAGTGGGTGAGTGGGTGAGGTGGGTGAGCAAGTGAGGTGCGTGAGCGAGTGACTGGGTGAGTGGGTGAGGTGGGTGAGGTGGGTGAATGAGTGAGTGGGTGAGGTGGCTGAGGTGGGTGAGCGAGTGAGTGGGTGAGTGGGTGAGGTGGGTGAGCGAGTCAGTGGGTGAGGTGGGTCAGATGGGTGAGCTGGTGAGTGGGTTAGGTGGGTGGGTGAGCGAGTGAGTGGGTGAGTGGGTGAGGTGGGTGAGGTGGGTGAGGTGGTTGAGTGAGTGAGTGAGTGGGTGAGTGGCTGAGGTGGGTGAGTGGGTGAGGTGTGTGAGGTGGGTGAGGTGGATGAGTGGGTGAGGTGGATGAGTGGGTGAGGTGGGTGAGCGAGTGAGTGGGTGAGGTGGGTAAGGTGGGTGAGGTGGGTGAGGTGCGTGAGCGAGTGAGTGGGTGAGGTGGGTGCGGTGGGTGAGTGGGTGAGTGGGTGAGTGGGTTAGGTGGGTGAGGTGGGTGAGCAAGTGAGTGGGTGAGGTAGGTGAGGTGGCTGAGGTGGGTGAGGTGGGTGAGGTGCGTGAACAAGTGAGTGGATGAGTGGGTGAGGTGGGTGACTTGGGTAAGTGGATGAGGTGGGTGAGGTGGGTGAGTGAGTGAGTGGGTGAGTGGGTGAGGTGGGTGAGGTGGGTGAGGTGGGTGAGTGCGTGAGGTGGGTGAGCAAGTCAGTGGGTGAGGTGGGTGAGGTGGGTGAGTGGGTGAGGTGGGTGAGGTGGGTGAGGTGGGAGAGCAAATGAGTGGGTGAGTGGGTGAGGTGGGTGAGTGAGTGAGTGAGTGAGTGAGTGAGTGGGTGAGTGGGTGAGTGGGTGAGGGGGTGAGCGAGTGAGTGGGTGAGTGGGTGAAGTGGGTGAGCGAGTGAGTGGGTGAGTTGGTGAGGTGGGTGAGGTGAGTGAGTGGGTGAGGTGGGTGAGCAAGTGAGTGGGTGAGGTGGGTGAGCAAGTGAATGGGTGAGGTGGGTGAGTGGGTGAGTTGGGTGAGCGAGTGAGTGGGTGAGGTGGGTGAGTGGGTGAGGTGGGTGAGGTGGGTGAGTGGGTGAGGTGGGTGAGGTGGGTGAGCGAGTGAGTGGGTGAGTGGTTGAGGTGTGTGAGTGAGTGAGTGGGTGAGTGGGTGAGTGGGTGAGGTGGGTGATGTTCTTGAGCGAGTGAGTGAGTTTGTGAGGTGGGTGAGCGAGTGAGTGTGTGGGTCAGGTGGGTGAGGTGGGTGAGTGAGTGAATGGGTGAGCGGGTGAGTGGGTGAGTGGGTGAGTGGGTGAGGTGGGTGAGCGAGTTAGTGGGTGAGTGGGTGAGGTGCGTGAGCGACTGAGCGGGTGAGTGGGTGAGGTGGGTGAGGTGGGTGAGGTGGGTGAGCGACTTAGTGGGTGAGTGGGTGAGTGGGTGAGGTGCGTGAGCGAGTGAGTGGGTGAGTGGTTGACGTGGGTGAGGTGGGTGAGGTGGGTGAATGAGTGAGTGGGTGAGGTGGTTGAGGTGGTTGAGGTGGGTGAGCGAGTGAGTGGGTGAGTGGGTGAGGTGGGTGAGCGAGTCAGTGGGTGAGGTGGTTCAGGTGGGTGAGCTGGTGAGTGGGTTAGGTGGGTGGGTGAGCGAGTGAGTGGGTGAGTGGATGAGGTGGGTGAGGTGGGTGAGCGAGTGAGTGGGTGAGTGGGTGAGGTGGGTGAGTGGGTGAGGTGTGTGAGGTGGGTGAGGTGGATGAGGTGGATGAGGTGGGTGAGGTGGGTGAGCGAGTGAGTGGGTGAGGTGGGTGAGTGGGTGAGGTGTGTGAGGTGGGTGAGGTGGGTGAGGTGGGTGAGCGAGTGAGTGGGTGAGGTGGGTAAGATGGGTGAGTGGGTGAGGTGGGTGAGGTGGGTAAGGTGGGTGAGGTGGGTGAGGTGCGTGAGTGAGTGGGTGAGGTGGGTGAGGTGGGTGAGCGGGTGAGTGGGTTAGGTGGGTGAGGTGGGTGAGCAAGTGAGTGGGTGAGGTGGGTGAGGTGGTGAGTGGGTTAGGTGGGTGGGTGAGCGAGTGAGTGGGTGAGTGGATGAGGTGGGTGAGGTGGGTGAGGTGGGCGAGCGAGTGAGTGGGTGAGTGGGTGAGGTGGGTGAGTGGGTGAGGTGTGTGAGGTGGGTGAGGTGGATGAGTGGGTGAGGTGGGTGAGGTGGGTGAGCGAGTGAGTGGGTGAGGTGGGTAAGATTGGTGAGTGGGTGAGGTGGGTGAGGTGGGTAAGGTGGGTGAGGTGCGTGAGCGAGTGAGTGGGTGAGGTGGGTGAGGTGGGTGAGCGGGTGAGTGGGTTAGGTGGGTGAGGTGGGTGAGCAAGTGAGTGGGTGAGGTGGGTGAGGTGGGTGAGCGAGTGATTGGGTGAGGTGGTTGAGGTGGCTGAGGTGGCTGAGGTGGGTGAGGTGGGTGAGGTGCGTGAACAAGTGAGTGGATGAGTGGGTGAGGTGGGTGACTTGGGTAAGTGGATGAGGTGGGTGAGTGAGTGAGTGGGTGAGTGGGTGAGGTGGGTGAGGTGGGTGAGGTGGGTGAGTGCGTGAGGTGGGTGAGCAAGTCAGTGGGTGAGGTGGGTGAGGTGGGTGAGTGGGTGAGGTGGGTGTGGTGGGTGAGGTGGGTGAGTGCGTGAGGTGGGTGAGCAAGTCAGTGGGTGAGGTGGGTGAGGTGGGTGAGTGGGTGAGGTGGGTGAGGTGGGTGAGGTGGGAGAGCAAATGAGTGGGTGAGTGGGTGAGGTGGGTGAGTGAGTGAGTGAGTGTGAGTGAGTGGGTGAGTGGGTGAGTGGGTGAGCGAGTGAGTGGGTGAGTGTGTGAAGTGGGTGAGCGAGTGAGTGGGTGAGTTGGTGAGGTGGGTGAGGTGACTGAGTGGGTGAGGTGGGTGAGCAAACGAGTGGGTGAGGTGGGTGAGCAAGGGAATGGGTGAGGTGGGTGAGTGGGTGAGGTGGGTGAGCGAGTGAGTGGGTGAGGTGGGTGAGTGGGTGAGGTGGGTGAGGTGGGTGAGTGGGTGAGGTGGGTGAGGTGGGTGAGCGAGTGAGTGGGTGAGTGGTTGAGGTGTGTGAGTGAGTGAGTGGGTAAGTGGGTGAGTGGGTGAGGTGGGTGAGGTTCTTGAGCGAGTGAGTGAGTTTGTGAGGTGGGTGAGCGAGTGAGTGTGTGGGTGAGGTGGGTGAGGTGGGTGAGTGAGTGAATGGGTGAGCGGGTGAGTGGGTGAGTGGGTGAGTGGGTGAGGTGGGTGAGCGAGTTAGTGGGTGAGTTGGTGAGGTGCGTGAGCGACTGAGCGGGTGAGTGGGTGATGTGGGTGAGGTGGGTGAGGTGGGTGAGGTGGGTGAGCGACTTAGTGGGTGAGTGGGTGAGTGGGTGAGGTGCGTGAGCGAGTGAGTGGGTGAGTGGTTGACGTGGGTGAGGTGGGTGAATGAGTGAGTGGGTGAGGTGGTTGAGGTGGTTGAGGTGGGTGAGCGAGTGAGTGGGTGAGTGGGTGAGGTGGGTGAGCGAGTCAGTGGGTGAGGTGGTTCAGGTGGGTGAGCTGGTGAGTGGGTTAGGTGGGTGGGTGAGCGAGTGAGTGGGTGAGTGGATGAGGTGGGTGAGGTGGGTGAGCGAGTGAGTGGGTGAGTGGGTGAGGTGGGTGAGTGGGTGAGGTGTGTGAGGTGGGTGAGGTGGATGAGGTGGGTGAGGTGGGTGAGGTGGGTGAGCGAGTGAGTGGGTGAGGTGGGTAAGATGGGTGAGTGGGTGAGGTGGGTGAGGTGGGTAAGGTGGGTGAGGTGGGTGAGGTGGGTGAGGTGCGTGAGTGAGTGGGTGAGGTGGGTGAGGTGGGTGAGCGGGTGAGTGGGTTAGGTGGGTGAGGTGGGTGAGCAAGTGAGTGGGTGAGGTGGGTGAGGTGGTGAGTGGGTTAGGTGGGTGGGTGAGCGAGTGAGTGGGTGAGTGGATGAGGTGGGTGAGGTGGGTGAGGTGGGTGAGCGAGTGAGTGGGTGAGTGGGTGAGGTGGGTGAGTGGGTGAGGTGTGTGAGGTGGGTGAGGTGGATGAGTGGGTGAGGTGGGTGAGGTGGGTGAGCGAGTGAGTGGGTGAGGTGGGTAAGATTGGTGAGTGGGTGAGGTGGGTGAGGTGGGTAAGGTGGGTGAGGTGCATGAGCGAGTGAGTGGGTGAGGTGGGTGAGGTGGGTGAGCGGGTGAGTGGGTTAGGTGGGTGAGGTGGGTGAGCAAGTGAGTGGGTGAGGTGGGTGAGGTGGGTGAGCGAGTGATTGGGTGAGGTGGTTGAGGTGGCTGAGGTGGCTGAGGTGGGTGAGGTGGGTGAGGTGCGTGAACAAGTGAGTGGGTGAGGTGGGTGAGTTTGGTGAGGTGGGTGAGCGAGTGAGTGGGTGAGGTGTGTGAGCAAGTGAGTGGGTGAGTGGGTGAGGTGGGTGAGGTGGGTGAGCGGGTAACTGTATGAATGGGTGAGGTGGGTGATGTGGGTGAGCGGCTGAGTGGGTGAGGTGGGTGAGGTGGGGGAGTGGGTAAGTGGATGAGTGGGTGAGGTGGGTGAGCGGGTGAGTGGGTGAGGTGGGTGAGGTGGGTCAGTGGGTCAGTGGGTAAGTGGGTGAGGTGGGCGAGGTGGGTGAGCGAGTGAGTGGGTGAGTGGGTGAGGTGGGTGAGTGGGTGAGGTGGGTGAGCAAGTGAGTGGGTGAGGTGGGTGAGGTGGGTGAGGTGGGTGAGCGAGTGAGTGGGTGAGTGGGTGAGGTGGGTGAGGTGGGTGAGCAAGTGAGTGGGTGAGGTGGGTGAGGTGCGTGAGCGAGTAAGTGGGTGAGTGGATGAGGTGGGTGAGTGAGTGAGTGAGTGAGTGGGTGAGTGGGTGAGGTGGGTGAGCGAGTGAGCGGGTGAGTGGGTGAGTGGGTGAGGTGGGTGGGGTGGGTGAGCGAGTGAGTGGGTGAGTGGGTGAGGTGGGTGAGCTGGGTGAGCGAGTGAGTGGGTGAGCTGGTGAGTTGGTGAGTGAGTGAGATGGGTGTGGTGGGTGAGCGAGTCAGTGGGTAAGTTTGGTGAGGTTGGTGAGGTGGGTGAGGTGTGTGAACGAGTGAGTGGGTGAGGTGGGTGAGGTGGGTGAGTGGGTGAGGTGGGTGAGGTGGGTGAGCGAGTGAGTGGGTGAGTGGGTGAGTGGGTGAGGTGGGTGAGCGAGTGAGCGGGTGAGTGGGTGAGTGGGTGAGGTGGGTGAGCGAGTGAGCGGGTGAGTGGGTGAGGTGGGTGAGCAAGTGGTTGAGTGGGTGAGGTGGGTGAGCGAGTCAGTGGGTGAGGTGGGTCAGGTGGGTGAGCTGGTGAGTGGGTTAGGTGGGTGGGTGAGCGAGTGAGTGGGTGAGTGGATGAGGTGGGTGAGGTGGGTGAGCGAGTGAGTGGGTGAGTGGGTGAGGTGGGTGAGTGGGTGAGGTGTGTGAGGTGGGTGAGGTGGATGAGGTGGGTGAGGTGGGTGAGCGAGTGAGTGGGTGAGGTGGGTAAGATGGGTGAGTGGGTGAGGTGGGTGAGGTGGGTTTGGTGGGTGTGGTGGGTGAGGTGGGTGAGGTGCGTGAGTGAGTGGGTGAGGTGGGTGAGGTGGGTGAGCGGGTGAGTGGGTTAGGTGGGTGAGGTGGGTGAGCAAGTGAGTGGGTGAGGTGGGTGAGGTGGTGAGTGGGTTAGGTGGGTGGGTGAGCGAGTGAGTGGGTGAGTGGATGAGGTGGGTGAGGTGGGTGAGGTGGGTGAGCGAGTGAGTGGGTGAGTGGGTGAGGTGGGTGAGTGGGTGAGGTGTGTGAGGTGGGTGAGGTGGATGAGTGGGTGAGGTGGGTGAGGTGGGTGAGCGAGTGAGTGGGTGAGGTGGGTAAGATTGGTGAGTGGGTGAGGTGGGTGAGGTGGGTAAGGTGGGTGAGGTGCATGAGCGAGTGAGTGGGTGAGGTGGGTGAGGTGGGTGAGCGGGGTGAGTGGGTTAGGTGGGTGAGGTGGGTGAGCAAGTGAGTGGGTGAGGTGGGTGAGGTGGGTGAGCGAGTGATTGGGTGAGGTGGTTGAGGTGGCTGAGGTGGCTGAGGTGGGTGAGGTGGGTGAGGTGCGTGAACAAGTGAGTGGGTGAGGTGGGTGAGTTTGGTGAGGTGGGTGAGCGAGTGAGTGGGTGAGGTGTGTGAGCAAGTGAGTGGGTGAGTGGGTGAGGTGGGTGAGGTGGGTGAGCGGGTAACTGTATGAATGGGTGAGGTGGGTGATGTGGGTGAGCGGCTGAGTGGGTGAGGTGGGTGAGGTGGGGGAGTGGGTAAGTGGATGAGTGGGTGAGGTGGGTGAGCGGGTGAGTGGGTGAGGTGGGTGAGGTGGGTCAGTGGGTCAGTGGGTAAGTGGGTGAGGTGGGCGAGGTGGGTGAGCGAGTGAGTGGGTGAGTGGGTGAGGTGGGTGAGTGGGTGAGGTGGGTGAGCAAGTGAGTGGGTGAGGTGGGTGAGGTGGGTGAGGTGGGTGAGCGAGTGAGTGGGTGAGTGGGTGAGGTGGGTGAGGTGGGTGAGCAAGTGAGTGGGTGAGGTGGGTGAGGTGCGTGAGCGAGTAAGTGGGTGAGTGGATGAGGTGGGTGAGTGAGTGAGTGAGTGAGTGGGTGAGTGGGTGAGGTGGGTGAGCGAGTGAGCGGGTGAGTGGGTGAGGGGGTGAGGTGGGTGGGGTGGGTGAGCGAGTGAGTGGGTGAGTGGGTGAGGTGGGTGAGCTGGGTGAGCGAGTGAGTGGGTGAGCTGGTGAGTTGGTGAGTGAGTGAGATGGGTGTGGTGGGTGAGCGAGTCAGTGGGTAAGTTTGGTGAGGTTGGTGAGGTGGGTGAGGTGTGTGAACGAGTGAGTGGGTGAGGTGGGTGAGGTGGGTGAGTGGGTGAGGTGGGTGAGGTGGGTGAGCGAGTGAGTGGGTGAGTGGGTGAGGTGGGTGAGGTGGGTGAGCGAGTGAGTGGGTGAGTGGGTGAGGTGGGTGAGCGAGTGAGCGGGTGAGTGGGTGAGTGGGTGAGGTGGGTGAGCGAGTGAGCGGGTGAGTGGGTGAGGTGGGTGAGCAAGTGGTTGAGTGGGTGAGGTGGGTGAGCGAGTCAGTGGGTGAGGTGGGTCAGGTGGGTGAGCTGGTGAGTGGGTTAGGTGGGTGGGTGAGCGAGTGAGTGGGTGAGTGGGTGAGGTGGTTGAGTGAGTGAGTGGGTGAGTGGCTGAGGTGGGTGAGTGGGTGAGGTGGGTGAGGTGGGTGAGCAAGTGAGTGGGTGAGTGGGTGAGGTGGTTGAGTGGATGAGTTGGGTGAGCGAGTGAGTGGATGAGTGGGTGAGTGGGTGAGGTGGATGAGTGGGTGAGGTGGGTGAGCGAGTGACTGGGTGAGTGGGTGAGTGGGTGAGGTGGGTGAGTGGGTGAGGTGGGTGAGCGAGTGAGTGGGTGAGTGGGTGAGTGGGTGAGGTGGGTGAGTGGGTGAGGTGGGTGACCGAGTGAGTGGGTGAGTAGGTGAGTGGGTGAGGTGGGTGAGCTAGTGATTTGTGAGGTGGGTGAGCGTGTGAGGTGGGTGAGCGAGTGAGTGGGTGAGGTGGGTGAGCGAGTGATTGGGTGATGTGGGTGAGCGAGTGAGTAGGTGAGTGGGTGAGCGAGTGAGTGGGTGAGTGGGTGAGCGAGTGAGTGGGTGAATGGGTGATTGGGTGAGGTGGGTGAGCGAGTGAGTGGCTGAGTGGGTGAGGTGTGTGAGGTGGGTGAGCGAGTGAGTGGGTGAGTGGGTGAGCGAGTGAGTGGGTGAATGGGTGATTGGGTGAGGTGGGTGAGCGAGTGACTGGGTGAGTGGGTGAGGTGTGTGAGGTGGGTGAGCGAGTGAGTGGGTGAGTGGGTGAGTGGGTGCGTGGGTGATGTGGGTGAGCGAGTAAGTGGGTGAGGTGGGTGAGGTGGGTGAGCGAGTGATGGGGTGAGGTGGGTGAGGTGGGTGAGTGGGTGAGGTGGATGAGTGGGTGAGTGGGTGAGGTGGGTGAGGTTGGTGAGGTGGGTGAGCGAGTTAGTGGGTGAGGTGGGTGAGGTTGGTGATGTGGGTGAGCGAGTTAGTGGGTGAGGTGGGTGAGTGGGTGAGTGGGTGAGGTGGGTGAGTGAGTGAGTGGGTGAGTGGGTAAGGTGGGTGAGTGAGTGAGTGCGTGAGTGGGTAAGGTGGGTGAGGTGGGTGAGTGGGTGAGTAGGTGAGGTGGGTGAGTGAGTGAGTGGGTGAGTGGGTAAGGTGGGTGAGTGGGCTATCGGGGTTTGGGTGATAGTGAGTGTCAGGTTGGCTCTGGGGCACTTACCCTGTGATCCACTGAAGTAGACAAGGTCTGAAACCATCCACGCTTTCTGGGTCAAGTGTGCAGGGAAGTCCAGCATGTCGAGCCCAAGGATCAGCCCCAAACTCATTCACAGAGACATTCGCAGCGGCTCCCAGGCAATGGGAATCAGCCCATCGGGTGTTTAAATTTCCCAGGCAATTACTGTGCAGGGCTGTGCGTCAGGGTTTCTGCAGGGTCCTGACACAAATCTCCCAACATATGTCCCACATTGTAAGAGCTGGATAGTGGAATGTTTGGACCAATACCTGCCGGATGTGGGGCTTTCAGCAGCCTGAGCTCAGGATGGTTGGGCTGGAGTGTGAATTGCAGGCATTGTGGAGAACTGGAGAGGGAGAGAGTTACCATCGTTTCTGAGGACAAACACATCCCTTGCATTGAGTAATGGTCAACGTCTAGTAAGTGCTCAGTAACTCACCATACAAGCCTGAGCCTCAGTATAAGACTCTCAGTTATAAAATTCTCTCTCTCACACTGACCCTTAGTATAAGACTCTCAGTTAGAACACTCTCTCTCACACACTGACCCTCAGTATAAGACTCTCAGTTATAACAGTCTCTCTGTTACACTGTCCCTCAGTAAAAGACTCTTAGTTATAACATTCTCTCTGTTACACTGACCCTCAGTATAAGATTCTCAGTTATAACACTCTCTCTGTTACACTGACCCTCAGTATAAGTCTCAGTTATAACAATCTCTCTGTTACAATGACCCTCAGTATAAGACTCTCAGTTATAAATCTCTCACTGTTACACTGACCCTCAGTATAAGACTCTCAGTAATAAAGCTCTCTCTGTTACACTGACCCTCAGTATAAGACAGTTATAACACTCTGTTACACTGACCCTCAGTAAAAGACTCTCAGCTTTAACACTCTCTATGTTACACTGACCGTTAGTATAAGACTCTCAGTTTTTACACTCTCTCTCACACTGACCCTCAGTTATAAAATTCTCTCTCTCACACTGACCCTCAGTATAAGACTCTCAGTTATAACACTCTCTCTGTTACACTGACCCTCAGTATAAGACTCTCAGTTATAACACTCTCTCTGTTACACTGACCCTCAGTATAAGCTTCTCGGTTACAACAGTCTCACTGTTACACTGACCCTCAGTATAAGACTTTCAGTTATAACACTCTCTCTGTTACACTGACCCTCAGTGCAAGACTCTCAGTTATAACACTCTCAATGTTACACTGACCCTCAGTTTAAGACTCTCAGTTATAACACTCTGTTACAGTGAACCTCAGTATTTAAATCTCAGGTAAATCACTCTCTTTGTTACACTGTCCCTCAGCATAAGCTTCTCAGTTACAAAAATCTCACTGTTAAACTCTCCCTCATTTTAAGAATCGAGGTTATAACACTCTCCCTGTTACAATTACCCACAGTGTAAGACTGTCACTGAGAAAAATCTCTCTGGTACACAGACCCTCTGTATAAGACTCTCAGTTATAACCGTCTCACTGTTACACTGACCCTCAGTATAAGCTTCTCGGTTTTAACAGTCTCTCTTTTATTTTGACCCTCAGTATAAGACACGCAGTTATAACACTCTGTTACTCTGACCCTCAGTATGAGACTCGCGGTTAGATGATTCTCTCTGTTATACTGACTGTCGGTATAAGACTCCCAGTTATAACACTCTCTACGATACACTGACCCTCAGTATAAGTCTCTCTGTTATAACACTCTCCCTGTTATACTGACCCTCAGGATAAGACTCTCAGTTATAACAGTCTCTCTGCTACGCTGACCCTCAGTATAAGACTCTCAATTACAACACTCGCTCTGTGTCACTGACCCTCAGTAGAAGACACTCAGTTACAACACTCTCCCTGTTACACTGACCCTCAGTATAAGACTCAGTTATAACACTCTCTCTGTTACACTGACCCTCAGTATAAGACTCAGTTAAAACGATCAGTGTTACACAGAGCCTAAGTATAAGACACACACTTATAACACTCTCTCAGTTAAACTGACCCTCAGTAAAAGACTCTCAGTTATAAAAATCTCTGTTACACTGACCCTCAGTATAAGACACTCAGTTACAACACAGTCTCAGTTACACTAACCCTCACTAAAAGACTCTCAGTGAGAACACACTCGCTCTCACCCTGACCCTCAGGATAAGACGCTCAGTTATGACAATCTCTCTGTTACGCTAACCATCAGTGTAAGAATGGCAGTTATAACACTCTCTCTTATACACAGCCTCTGTATAAGACTCTCAGTTTTAAAACTGTCTGTTTCACTGAGCCACAGTATAATATTGTCAGTTATAACATTGTCTTTGTCACACTGACCCTCAATTTAATACTGTGTTATAACAATCTCTCTGTTACACTGACCCTGAGTATAAGACACTCAGTTATAACACTCTCTCTCTCACACTGACCCTCAGTATAAGACTTTCAGTTATAACACTATCTCTGTTACACTGACCCTCAGTATAAGAGTCTCAATTATAACACTCTCTCTGTTCCTCTGACTCAGTATAAGACTCTCTGTTATAACACTCATTCTGTTACACTGACCCTCATTTTAAGACTCTCTTAGTTTTTACACACGCAGTTAACCAATTACCCTCATTATAAGACTCACAGTTATAACACTCTGTAATTATATTCTTCTGTATTAGAATTTCAGTTATAACACTGTTGTACAGTCACATAGTATAGGACACTCAGTGAGAACACTCTCTTTATTACACTGACCCTTACTATAATAATTTGATTTATATCATTGTCTCTGTCACACTGACCCTCAATTTAATACTCTGTTATAACTCTCTCTCTGTTACACTGATGCTCAGTATAAGACTCTAGTTATAATACCCTCTCTGTTACACTGACCCTCACTATAAGACTCTCAGTTATAACACTCTCTCTGCTACACTGACCCTCAGTATAAGACTCTCAGATATAACACTCTCTCTGTTATACTGACCCTCAGTATAAGATTACCTGGAAAAACTCAGCAGGTCTGGCAGCATCGGCGGAGAAGAAAAGAGTTGACGTTTCGAGTCCTCATGACCCTTCGAAGTTCTGTCGAAGGGTCATGAGGACTCGAAACGTCAACTCTTTTCTTCTCCGCTGATGCTGCCAGACCTGCTGAGTTTTTCCAGGTAATTCTGTTTTTGTTTTGGATTTCCAGCATCCGCAGTTTTTTTGTTTTTATCTCAGTATAAGATTCTCAGTTATAACACTCTCTCTGTTACACTGACCCTCAGTATAAGATTCTCAGTTATAACACTCTCTCTGTTACACTGACGCTCAGTATAAGATTCTCAGTTATAACACTCTCTGTTACACTGACCCTCAGTATAAGATTCTCAGTTATAACACTCTCTCTGTTAACTCTCTCTCAGTATAAGACTCTCAGTTATAACACTCTCTCTGTTACACTGTCTCTCAGTATAAGACTCTCAGTTATAACACTCTCTCTGTTACACTGACCCTCAGTATAAGACTCTCAGTTATAACACTCTGTTAAACTGACCCTCAGTATAAGACTCTCAGGTATAACACTCTCTCTGTTACACTGACCCTCAGTATAAGTCTCTCAGTTATAACACTCTCACTGTTACACTGACCCTGATTATAAGACTCTCAGTTATAACACACTCTCTGTTACACTGACCCTCAGTATAAGACTCTCAGTTATAACACTATCTCTGTTACACTGACCCTCAGTATAAGACACTCACTTATAATACTCTCTCTGTTACACTGACCCTCAGTATAAGACTCTCAGTTATAACGCTCTCCGTTGCACTGACCCTCAGTATAAGACTCTCAGTTGTAACACTCTGTTACACTGAACCTCAGTGTAAGAGTCTCTGTTATAACACTATCTCTGTTACACTGACCCTCAGTATAAGACACTCACTTATAATACTCTCTCTGTTACACTGACCCTCAGTATAAGACTCTCAGTTATAACACTCTCCGTTGCACTGACCCTCAGTATAAGACTCTCAGTTATAACACTCTCTCTGTTACACTGACCCACAGTGTAAGACGCAATTATAACACTCTCTCTGTTATACTGAGGGACAGTGTAACAGAGAGAGTGTTATAACTGAGAGTCTTATAATGAGGGACAGTGTAAGACTCTCAGTTATAACACTCTCTCTGTTACACTGACCCTCAGCATAAGACTCTCAGTTATAACACTCTCTCTCTTATACTGACCCTCAGTATAAGACTCTCAGTTAGAACACTTTCTCTGTTACACCGACACTCAGTATAAAACTCTCAGTTATAACACTCTCTCTGTTACACTGACCCTCAGTATATGACTCTCAGTTAGAACACTTGCTCTGTTACACCGACACTCAGTATAAAACTCTCAGTTATAACACTCTCTCTGTTACACTGACCCTCTGTATAAGACTCAGTTATAACGATCAGTGTCACACAGAGCCTAAGTATAAGATACACACTTATAACAATCTCTCAGTTACACTGACCCTCAGTAAAGGACTCTCAGTTACAAAAATCTCTGTTACATTGACCGTCAGGATAAAACTCTCAGTTATAACACTCTCTCTGTTACACTGACCCTCAGTATAAGACCCTCAGTTATAACACTCTCACTGTTACACTGACCCTGAGTATAAGACTGTCAGTTATAACACTCTCTCTGTTACACTGACCCTCAGTATAAGACTCTCAATTATAACACTCTCTCTGTTACACTGACCCTCAGTAGAAGCCACTCAGTTATAATATTCTCTGTTCCACTGACCCTCAGAATAAGACTCTCAGTTATAACACTCCCTCTGTTACACTGACCCTCATTATAAGACTCTCAGTTATAACACTCTCTCTGTTAAACTGACCCTCAGTATCAGACTCTCAGTGATAACACTCTCTTTGTTACATTGATCCTCAGAATAAGACTCTCAGTTATAACACTATTTCTGTTACACTGACCCTCAGTATAAGACTCTCAATTATAACACTCTCCCTGTTACACTGACCCTCTGTATAAGGAACTCAATTATAAAAGTCTGTAGTTACACTGTCTCTCAGTATAATGCTCTCAGTTATAAAACACTCTCTGTTCCACTGACTCTCAGTATAATACTCTCAGCTATGTCATCGTCTCGGTCAAACTGACCCTCAATTTAATAGTCTCACTTATAACACTCTCTGTATTACACACACCCTCAGTATAAGGATCTCTTATACACAGGCTGTATATAAGAGAGAGTGTTATAACTGACATTCTTACACTGATGGTTAGTGTAACAGATAGATTGTCATAACTGAGAGTTTTATCCTGAGGGTCAGTGTGGGAGAGAGTGTGTTCTCACTGAGAGTCTTATAGTGAGGTTTAGTTTAACTGAGACTGTGTTGTAACTGAGTGTCTTACACTGAGGGTCAGTATGACAGAGTGAGTGTTTTAACTGACAGTCTTATATTGAGGGTCAGTGTAACAGAGATTTTTTATAACTGAGAGTCTTTTACTGAGGGTCAAAGTAACGGAGAGAATGTTATAAGTGTGTGTCTTATACTTAGGTTCTGTGTAACACTGATCGTTATAACTGAGTCTTATACCGAGGGTCAGTGTAACAGTGTTATAACTGACAGCCTTATACTGAGGGTCAGTGTAACAAAGAGAGTGTTATAACTGAATGTCTTATACTGAGGGTCAGTGTAACAGAGAGAGTGTTATAACTGAGAGCCTTATACTGATGGTTAGTGTAACAGATAGTGTGTTATAACTGAGCATCTTATACTTAGGGTGAGTGTAACAGAGAGAGTCTTATAACTGAGAGTCTTATACTGAGGGTCAGTGTAGCAGAGAGAGTGTTATAACTGAGAGTCTGTTACTGAGGGTCAGTGTAGCAGAGAGAGTGTTATAACTGAGAGTCTTATACTGAGGGTCAGTGTAACAGAGAGAGTGTTATAACTGAGAGTCTTATACTGAGGGTCAGTGTAACAGAGAGAGTGTTATAACTGAGAGTCTTATACTGAGGGTCAGTGTAACACAGAGAGTGTTATAACTGAGAGTCTTATACTGATGGTCAGTGTAGCAGAGAGAGTGTTATAACTGAGAGTCTTATACTGAGGGTCAGTGTAACAGAGAGAGTGTTATAACTGAGAGTCTTATACTGAGGGACAGTGTAACAGAGAGAGTGTTATAACTGAGTGTCTTATACTGAGGGTCAGTGTAACAGAGAGAGTGTTATAACTGAGAGTCTTATACTGAGGGACAGTGTAACAGAGAGAGTGTTATAACAGAGTGTCTTATACTGAGGGTCAGTGTAACAGAGAGAGTGTTATAACTGAGAGTCTTATACTGAGGGTCTGTGTGACAGAGACAATGATATAACTGAGAGTCTTATACTGAGGGTCTGCATAACAGAGAGAGTGTTATAACTGAGAGCCATTTACAGAGGGACAGAGTAACAGAGAGAGTGTTATAACTTAATATTATACTGTCGGCCAGTCTAACACTGACAGTGTTATAACTGAGAGTATTAAATTGAGTGTCAGTGTAATAGAGAGAGTGTTATAAGTGAGATTCTTATCCCGAGGGTCAGTGTAACAGAGAGAGTATTATATCTGCGAGTCTTATACTGAGGGTCACTGTAACAGAAAGAGTGTTAGAACTGAGCGTCTTAAACTGAGGGTGCCTATAACAGAGAGAGTGTTGTAACTAAGATTCTTATACCGAGGATCAGTGTAACAGAGAGATTGTTATAACTGAGAGACTTATACTGAGGGTCATTGTTAGAGAGAGAGTCTTATAACTGAGAGTCTTATAATGAGGGTTAGTGTAACAGACTGTGTTATAACTGAAAATGTAATACAGCGGAAAATAGTTACAGAGTGTTATAACTGAGAGTCTTACACAGAGGGCCAATGTAACAGAGAGAGTGTTATAACTGAGAGTATTATACTGAGGGTCAGTGTAACAGAGAGAGTGTTATAACTGAGAGTCTTATACTGAGGGTCAGTGTAACAGAAAGAATGTTATAAGTGTGAGTCTTATACTGAGGGTCAGTGTAACAGAAAGAATGTTATAAGTGTGAGTCTTATACTCAGGGTCTGTGTAACACTGATCATTATAATTGAGTCGTGTACTGAAGGTCAGTGTAACAGAGGGAGTGCTATAAATCTTCTACTGAGGGCTTCTACTCTGTCCTTCAGTATAAGACTCTCAGTTATAACACTCTGTTACACTGACCCTCATTAAAAGACCCTCACTTATAACACTCTCTCTATTACACTGACCCTCAGTATAAGACTCTCAGTTATAACACTATCTCTGTTACACTGACCTCCAGTCTAAGACTCGCAGTTATAACACTCTCTCTGTTACACTGACCTCCAGTCTAAGACTCGCAGTTATAATGCTCTGTCTGTTACACTGAACCTCAGTATAAGATTCTCAGTTACAAAACTGACTAAAAGCCTCAGTAAAAGAATCTCAATTATAACTCTCTCTCTTTTATACGGTCCCTCAGCATAAACCTTTCACTTATAACACTCTCTCTGTTCCACTGTCTCTCAGCATAAGCCTCTCAGTTATAACACTCTCTCTGTTACACTGATCCTCAATATAAGACTCTCAGTTATAAGACTCTTTCTGTTACACAGACCCTTAGTATAAGACTCAATTATAACAATCTATCCGCAACAGTGACCCTCAGTAAAAGACTCTCAGTTATAACACTCTCTCTCTTACACTGACCCTCAGTATAAGACACTCAGTTATAACACTCTCTCTGTTACACTGATCCTCAAAATAAGCGTCTCAGTTATAAAACTCTCTCTCTTACACTGACCGTCAAGAAAAGACTCTCAGTTATAACACTCTCTCTGTTACTCTGAACATCAGTATAAGACTTTCAGTTGAAACACTAGCCCTCTCACCCTGATCCTCAGTATAAGACACACAGTTATGACAATCTCTCTGTTACACTGATCATCAGTGGAAGCATCTCAGTAATAATACTCCCTCTTTTACACTCAGCCTCTGTAAAAGACTCTCAGTTATAACACGCTCTTTATTACACTGACCCTCAGTAAAAGACTATCAGTAATAACAGCCTGTCTGTTCCACTGTCCCTTCGTATAAGCCTCTCAGTAATTGCACGATCTCTGCTAAACTGAGACCTAGTAGAAGATTCTCAGTCATAACACTGTCTCTGTTACACTGACCCTCAGTATAAGGCTCTCAGTTATAACACTCTCCCTGTTACACAGACCCGCAGTTTAAGACTCTCAGTTATAATACTCCCTCTGTTTCACTGACCCCCAATATAAGACTCGGAGTTATAACGTTCTCTCTGTTACACTGACCCTCAGTATAACATTCTCAGTTACAAAACTGTCTAAAAGCCGCAGTAAAAGAATCTCATTATAACTCTCTCTCTGTTACACTGTCTATCAGTCTAAGCCTTTCAGTTTTAACACTCTCGCCGTTCCACTGTCTCTCAGTATAAGCCTCTCAGGTATAACACTCTCCCTGTTATATTGACCATCAAAATAAGAATTTCAGTTATAACACTCTCTCTTTTACACTCAGCCTCTGTAAAAGACTCTCAGTTATAACACTCTCTTTCACACGGATCCTCAGTATAAGTCTCTCAGCTACAACACTTTCTCTGTTACACTGATCCTCAGTGTTAGACTCTCAGTTATAACACTTCCTCTATTACACTGTCCCTCCGTATAAGCCTCTCAGTAATTGCACCATCTCTGTTAAACTGACCCTCAGTAGAAGATTCTCAGTCATAACACTCTCTCTGTTATACTGCCCCTCAGCATGATGTTCAGTTATAACACTCTCTCTGTAACTCTGTCCGTCTGTATAAGGCTCTCAGTTATAACACTATCTCTTACACTGACCCTCAGTATAAGACACTAAGTTATAACACTCTCTCTGTTACAATCACGCTCAGTATAAGACTCTCAGCTATAACACACTGTCTGTTACACTGACCCTCAGTATAAGACTCTCAGCTATAACACTCTCTCTGTTACACTGACCCACAGTATAAGACTCTCAGTTGCAAAACTGCTTAAAAGCCTCAGTAAAAGAAGATCAGTTATAACACTCTCTCTGTTAAACTGTCCCTCAGTATAAGCCTTTCAGTAATAACACTCTCTCTGTTACACTGACCTTAAGTATGTGACTCTCAGTTATAACACTCTCTCTGTTACACTGTCCTTCAGTAAAAGACTCTCAGTTATAACACTGTCTCTCTTACACTGACCCTCAGTATAAGGCACTCAGTTATAACACTCTCTCTGTTACAATCACGCTCAGTATAAGACTCTCAGTTACAACACTCTCTCTGTTACACTGACCCTCAGTATAAGACTCTCAGTTATAACACTCTCTCTGTTACACTGATGCTCAAAATAAGACTCTCACTAATAACACTCTCTCTGTTACACTGACCCTCAGTATAAAACTCTCAATTATAACACTCTCTCTGTTACACTGACCGTCAAGAAAAGACTCTCAGTTATGAAACTCTCCTTGTTGCTCTGAACATCAGTCTCAGACTCTCAGTTGAAACTCTCGCTCTCTTACACAGACCCTTAGTATAAGACACACAGTTATGACAATATCTCTGTTACACTGATCATCAGTGGAAGAATCTCAGTTATAACAGTCTATTACAGTGACCCTCAGTAGAACATTCAGTTATAATACTCTCTCTGTTACACTGACTCTCAGCATAATGTTCAGTTATAACATTCTCTCTGTAACTCTGTCCGTCTGTATAAGGCTCTCAGTTATAACACTCTCTCTCTTACACTGACACTCAGTATAAGACTCTGTTATAATACTCTCTCTGGTACACTGAGCCTCATTATAAGACTCTCAGTTACAACACTGTCTCTGTTACACTGACCCTTAGTGTAAGACTCTCAGATATAACACTGTCTCTGTTACACTGACCCTCATTATAAGACTCTCAGTTATAACACTCTCACTATTAAACTGACCCTGAGAATATAATTCTCAGTTATAAATCCCTCTCTGCTACACTGATCCTCAGTATAATACTCTTAGTAATAACATTGTCTCTGTTACACTGACCCTCACTACAAGATTCTCCGTTATAACACTCACTCTGTTCCACTGGCCGTCACGATAATACTCTCAGTTGTCACAATCTCTCCATTACTCGCATGCGCGAGTCTGAGAGCATCGTGGATAGCACGTTTAGAGAGGGGACAACACTGCAGCTGAAGGGACTTGAGGAAGGGAGGGAATATGGGACCACCAGGCAGTACAAGAGAAACAGGCAGGTAGTTCAGGAATCCCTTTTAGTCCTGCTTGCAAATTGGTATTACATTTTGGAGGCTGATGAAGGTGCTGGTACCTCCAGGGAGTCCGGACAGAGCCAAGCTTCTGGCACCACAAGCAGCCTGTCTGTACAGGAGGGGAGGAAGAGAGGAAGAGCAATAGTAATAAGGTATTCTATAGTCAGGGGAACAGATAGGTGCTACTGTGGCCGTCAACGTGACTCCAAGATGGTAAGTTGCTTCCCTGGTGCCAGGGTCCGGGATGTCACTGAACAGCTGCAGGGCATCCTGAAGAGGGAGGGTGATAAGGCAGAGGTCATGGTACATGTTGGTACCAATGACATAGGTAGAAAGAGGAATGAGGTCTTGCATCAAGAATTCAGGGAGTTAGGCAGTAGACTAAAAAGCATGACCTCTAGGGTTATAATCTCTGGATTACTCCCAGTGCCACGTGCTAGCAAACTCAGAAATAGGAGGATAGCACAGATGAATACGTGGCTTAAGAGTTGGTCCAGGAGGGAGGGTTTTAGATTCCTGAATCACTGGGACCGTTTCTGGGGAAGGTGGGACCTGTAAAAGCGGGACAGTCTACATCTAAACCAGAGTGGGACTAACATCCTTGCAGGTGGGTTAGCTAGTGCTGATGGGAGGAGTTTAAACTAATTCGGCAGGGGGAGGGGACACAGAATGTTAGCAGAATAGGGACACATCATAATGCAGTAAAACAATCAAGTCAGAGGGAGTACAGCTGCAATAAGATTCAAGGGAGTAAGGCAAGGCTGGATGGCCTCTACTTTAATACCAGGAGTATTACAGGTAAAACAGATTGTTAGGTGTTTATTATAGACCTCCAGAAAGTCAGTGGGAAATTGTGGAGCAAATATCTGCACAATTTGCGGAGGTGTGTAAAAACAATAATACAGGGTAATTATATTAGGTGATTACAACTTTCCCAACATTAATTGGGATAGACACAGTGTTAAGGGCTTGGATGGAGTGGATTTCTTGAAATGTCTACAGGAGAACTTTTTAGGCCAGAGGGTCCAACAAGGGACAGCGCTGTGCTGGACCTAATTCTGGGGAATGAAGCCAGACAGGTGGCTGAGGTGGTGGTGGGGGAGCATTTTAGTGATAGCGATCACAACATGGTACAATTTAACCTTGTTATAGACAAAGAAATAGACAAGTTGCATAAAAATGTTTTGGATTGGGAGAGACGGGATTTTAGTAAAATAAGGCAGGATATGACCAAGGTAGACTGGAAAAAGTACGTGTGGGAAATCTACAGAGGAGCAGTGGGGGCTGTTCAAAAAGGAAACTGTGAGGGTACAGGCTCAACATGTTCCCTCTAGGGTGATAGGAATGAGTACCAAGCCCAGAGAACCATGGATGACCAGAGATATTCAGGTTACGATGAGAAGGAAAAGAAAGGTTCCACTGGCCGTCACTATAACACTCTCAGTTATCACAATCTCTTTGTTACTCTGACCCTCAGTCTGAGGCTCTCAGTTATAACACTCGCTCTGTTACAATGACCCTCAGTATAAGACTCTCAGTTATAACACTCTCTCTGTTACACTGACCCACAGTATAAGACTCTCAGTTATAACACTCTCTCTGTTACACTGACCCACAGTATAAGACTCTCAGTTATAATATTGTCTCTGTTACACTGACCCTCAGTATAAGGCTATCAGTTATAAAACTCTCTCTGTTACACTGACCCACAGTATAAGACTCTCAGTTATAATATTGTCTCTGTTACACTGACCCTCAGTATAAGGCTATCAGTTATAACACTCTCTCTGTTACAGTGACCCTCAGTATCAGACTCTCATTTATAACACTCCCTCTGTTACAATGACCCTCAGAATAATTATCTGAGTAATAATCCCCTCTCTGTTACACTGAACATCAGTATAAGACTCTCATTTATAACACTCCCTCTGTTACAATGACCCTCAGAGTAATTATCTGAGTAATAATACCCTCTCTGTTACCCTGAACATCAGTATATGACTCTCAGTTATGAATCCCTCTCTGTTACACTGAGCACCAGTATGCGGTCAATGCTTGCACACAAACAGGGGAGAGAGCTCATCCTGAATGAGACACAGCCAGACTGAGTGTGGGTGCTCGCAAATTGGTGCACAGTAGGAACTCGGTGCATAGGGAATGAGGTGATCTTTGCATTTTTTCTTTGCTATCCAACTTCTTAAATCTTCAGAGAGTGGTCTTGCCCTGCTGCAGCAGCAGAGGCTACAAGGGAAAGGAATGTCTGGTAAGTAGTGAGTAAGGTCGGGGAAGTATTTACTTCTTTTATGGCTTCTAGTTTAAGGTATTTTTAGGTTCATAGTTTCTATATTCTGTACTAATGAGGATCAGGAAAGAAGGGCGCGAGAGGAATTGATTTAAAAGTTTTAATTTAAAGGGATAAGTCATGCCAGTAGCACTCGAAGCTGTGGTGTGCTTCACATGCTCCATGTGGGAAGCGGGGGACATTTCCAGTGCCCGGGACCAGCATGTGGGCAGGAAGTGTGTCCAGCTGCAGCTCCGGGAAGCTGGGGTTTCAGAGCTGGAATGGCGGCTGGAGACACTGTGGAGCATCCGTGAGTCTGAGAGCATCGTGGATAGCACGTTTAGAGAGGTGGTCACAGCGCAGCTGAAGGAACTTGAGGAATGAAGGGAATGGGTGACCACCAGGCAGTACAAGAGAAACAGGCAGGTAGTTCAGGAATCCCCTGGGGTCCCACTTGCTAATCGGTATTCCATTTTGGAGGCTAATGAGGCTGCTGGTTCCTCCAGGGAGTGTGGACAGAGCCAAACTTCTGGCACCACAAGCAGCCTGTCTGTTTGGAGGGGAGGAAGAGAGGAAGAGCAATAGTTATACGGGATTCTATAGTCAGGGGAACAGATAGGTGCTACTGTGTTCATCAAAGTGACTACAGGATGGTATGTTGCCTCACTGGTGCCAGGGTCCGGGATGTCACTGCACAGCTGCAGGGCATCCTGAAGAGGGAGGGTGATAAGGCAGAGGTCACGGTACATGTTGGTACCAATGACATAGGTAGAAAGAGGAATGAGGTTTTGCATCAAGAATTCAGGGTGTTAGGCAGTAGATTAAAAAGCAAGACCTCTAGGGTTATAATCTCTGGATTACTCCCAGTGCCGCATACTAGCGAGCTCAGAAATAGGAAGATAGCACAGATGAATATGTGGTTTAAGAGTTGCTGCAGGAGGGAGGGTTTTAGATTCCTGAATCACTGGGACCGTTTCTGGGGAAGGTGGGACCTGTACAAGCGGGACAGTCTACATCTGAACCAGAGTGGGACTAACATCCTTGTGGGTGGGTTTGCTAGTGCTGATGTCAGGAGTTTAAACTAATTTGGCAGGGGGAGGGGACACAGAATGTTAGCAGAATAGGGACACATCATAATGCAGTAAAACAATCAAGTCAGAGGGAGTACAGCTGCAATAAGATTCAAGGGTGTAAGGCAAGGCTGGATGGCCTCTACTTTTATACCAGGAGTATTACAGGTAAAACAGATGAGTTAAGGGTGAGGATTGACATGTGGAATTGTGATATAGTAGTCATCACTGAGACATGGTTGAGGGAAGGGCAGGATTGGCAGCTCAACATTCCGGGAGATAGAATCTTCAGGCAAGACAAAGGAAGGGGTACAATAGTAGGAGGCTTTGCATTATTAGTTAAGGAGTCAGTTACTGCAGTAAGGAAAGATGATATCTTGGAGGGTGCATCGAATGAAGCTTTGTGGGTAGAGCTTAGGAATAAAAAAGGGGCAGCCACATTGTTAGGTGTTTATTATAGATCCCCAGATAGTTAGTGGGAAATTGAGGAGCAAATATGTGCACAATTTGTGGAGGTGTGTAAAAATAATAACAACAGGGTAATTATATTAGGTGATTTCAACTTGCCCAACATTAATTGGGATATACATAGTGTTAAGGGCTTGGATGGAGTGGATTTCTTGAAATGTGTACAGGAGTACTTTTTAGGACAATATGTAGAGGGTCCAACAAGGGACGGTGCATTGCTGGACCTAATTGTGGGGAATGAAGCCGGACAGGTGGCTGAGGTGGTGGTGGTGGGGGAGCATTTTAGTGATAGCGATCACAACATGGTACAATTTAAACTTATTATGGACAAAGAAATAGACAAGTTGCATAAAAATATTTTGGATTGTGAGAGAGGTGATTTTAGTAAAATAAGGCAGGATGTGGCCAAGGTAGACTGGAAACAGTATTTGTGGGGAAATCTACAGAGGAACAGTTGGGGGGGGGGGGTTCAAAAAGGAAATGGGGAGTGTACAGGCTCAACATGTTCCCTCTAGGGTGATAGGAAGGAGTAACAAGCCCAGAGAACCATGGATGACCGAGATATTCAGGTTACGATGAGAAGGAAAAGAGAGGCTTTTAGCAGGTACAAGGGGAGCAAATCAGCAGAGGCATTAGTGGAGTACAGACAGTGCAGGGTGGAGCTTAAGAAAGCAATTAAGAGAGCAAAGAGTGGATATGAGAAAGCTCTGGCTGATAAAAGTAGACGATATTCTATAAGTATATCAATGGGAAGAGGATAACCAGGGAAAGAGTAGGTCCCATTAGAGATCAAGGGGGCAATCTATGGGTGGAGCCAAAGGACATCCTGAGACACAGCCAGAGTCAGCGTGGGTGTTGGGAACTTGGTGCACAATAGGATCTCGGTGCACAGGAAAAGAGGTAATCTTTGCATTCTTATATCCTCAGAGAGTGGTCTTGCCCTACTGCAGCAGCAGAGGCTACAAGGGAAAGGAGTGACTGGTAAGTAGTGGGTAAGATCGGAGAAGCATTTACTACTTTTACCGCTTATAGATTAAGGTAATTTTTGGTTTACAGTTTGTATATTCTGTACTAACGAGAATCAAGAAAGAAGGGCCGGGAGTAATTGATTTAAAAGGTTTAATTTAAAGCAATATGTCATGAATAAGGACACATCATAATACACTAAAACAATCAAGTCAGAGGGAGTACAGACACATTAAGTTTCAAGGGAGTAAGGCAAGGCTGGATGGCCTCTACTTTAATATCAGGAGTATTACAGGTAAAAGAGATCAGTTAAGGGTGAGGATTGACTTGTGGAATTGTGATATCGTAGCCATCACTGATACATGGTTGAGGGAAGGGCAGGATTGGCAGCTCAACATTCCAGGATATAGAATCTTCATGAGAGAGAGGGGATGGGGTAAAAGGGGAAGAGGCTTTGCATTTTTAGTTAAGGAGTCAGTTACTGCAGTAAGGAGAGGTGATATCTTGGAGGGGGCATCGAATGAAGCTTTGTGAGTAGAGTTTAGGAATAAAAGAGGGGCAGCCTCATTGTTAGGTGTTTATTATAGACCCCCAGATAGTCAGCAGGAAATTGAGGAGCAAATATCTGCACAATTTGTGGAGGTGAGTAAAAATAATAACAACAGGATAATTATATTAGGTGATTTCAAGTTTCCCAGCATTAATTGGGATGGATATAGTGTTAAGGGCTTGGATGGAGTGGATTTCTTGAAACGTGTACAGGAGAACCTTTTAGGCCAGAGGGTCCAACAAGGGACGGTGCATTGCTGGACCTAATTCTGGGGAATGAAGCCAGACAGGTGGCTGAGGTGGTGGTGGGGGAGCATTTTAGTGATAGCGATCACATCATGGTACAATTTAAGCTTGTTATAGACAAAGAAATAGACAAGTTGCATAAAAATGTTTTGGATTTGGGGAGAGGGGCTTTTAGTCAAATAAGGCAGGATCTGGCCAAGGTAGACTGGGAACAGTTACTTGTGGGGAAATCTACAGAGGAGCAGTGGGGGGTGTTCAAATAGGAAATGGGGAGGGTACAGGCTCAACATGTTCCCTCTAGGGTGATAGGAAGGAGTAGTAAGCCCAGAGAACCATGGATGACCAGAGATATTCAGGTTATGATGAGAAGGAAAAGAGAGTCTTTTAGCAGGTACAAGGGGAGCAAATCAGCAGAGGCATTAGTGGAGTACAGAAAGTGCAGGGTGGAGCTTAAGAAAGCAATTAGTAAAGCAAAGAGGGGATATGAGAAAGCTCTGGCTGGTAAAAGTAGAAGATATTCTATAAGTATATCAATGGGAAGAGGATAACCAGGGAAAGAGTAGGGACCATTAGAGATCCACGGGGCAATCTATGGGTGGAACCAGAGGACATCGGTAGCGTGTTGAATGAATAGTTCAGATCCGTTTCACCCAAGAGAATGAGGATGAAGGTATTGAACTCGGGGAGAGAGACTGCGAGGTTCTTGAGCAAATTGATATAGGGAGTGACGAGGTATTGGAGGCGTTGGCAGGCTTAAAAATGGACAAATCTCCAGGTCTGGATGATTTGTGTCCCAGACTGCTGAGCGAGGCAAGGGAGGAGATCGCAGGGGCTCTGACCCAAATTTTTAATTCCTCTCTGGCCACGGGGGAGGTGCCAGAGGACTGGAGAACAGCTAATGTGGTTCCGCTATTAAAGAAGGGTTGTAGAGATAAGCCAGGGAACTACAGGCCAGTGAGTCTCATGTCAGTGGTAGGGAAATTTTGGAGAAAATTCTGAAGGAGAGAATCTATCTCCACTTGGAGAGGCAAGGTTTGATCAGGGATAGTCAGCATGGCTCTGTCAGAGGGAGGTCATGCCTTACAATTTGATTGAATTTTTTGAGGAGGTGAACAGGTGTGTAGGTAAGGGTAGTGCAGTTAAAGAAGTTTATATTGATTTCAGCAAAGCCTTTGATAAGATCCCACATGGGAGATTTATAAAGAAGGCAAATGCACATGGGATACAGGGTAATTTGATAAGGTGGATTCAAAATTGGCTTAGTTGTAGGAGGCAGAGGGTGATGACAGAAGGATGTTTTACTGACTGGAAGCCAGTGTCCAGTGGCGTACCACAGGGATCTGTGCTGGGTCCCCTATTATTTGTCATTTATATAAACAACATAGATGACTGTGGGGGTAGGATTAGGAAGTTTGCGGATGACACAAAGATTAGCCGGGTGGTTAACAGTGAGGTTGAGTGCCTTGGGCTACAGGAAAATTTAGACGGGATGGTCAAATGGGCAGATAAGTGGCAAGTGGAATTTAACCCTGAAAAGTGTGAGGTGATACACTTTGGAAGGAGTAATTTGACAAGGAAGTATTCAATGAATGGCATGAGACTAGGAAGTTCTGAGGAACAAAGGGACCTTGGCGTGTGTGTCCATAGATCTCTGAAGGCGGAGGGGTATGTTAGTGGGGTGGTGAAAAAGGCATATGGAACACTTGCCTTTATCAATCGAGGCATAGATTACAAAAGCAGGAAGGTCATGTTGGAGTTGTATAGAACCTTGGTGAGGCCACAGCTGGCGTACTGTGTGCAGTTCTGGTCACCACATTATAGGAAGGATGTGATTGCACTGGAGGGGGTGCAGAGGAGATTCACCAGGATGTTGGGATGTAACATTTAAGTTATGAAGAGAGGTTGGATAGACTTGGGTTGTTTTCGTTGGAGGAAAGAAGACTGAGGGGCGACCTGATCGAGGTGTACAAGATTATGAGGGGCATGGACAGGGTGGATAGGGAGCAGCTGTTCCCCTTAGTTGAAGGGTCAGTCACGAAGGGACATAAGTTCAAGGTGAGGGGCAGGAGGTTTAGGGGGGATGTGAGGAAAAGCTTTTTTACCCAGAGGGTGGTGAGGGTCTGGAATGCGCTGCCTGGGAGGGTGGTGGAGGCGGGTTGCCTCACATCCTTTAAAAAGTACCTGGATGAGCACTTGGCACCTCATAACATTCAAGGCTATGGGCCAAGTGCTGGTAAATGGGATTAGGTAGGTAGGTCATGTGTTTCTCACGTGTCGGTGCAGACTCGATGGGCCGAAGGGCCTCTTCTGCACAGTGTGATTCTGTGATTCTGTGATAAGATTCTCAGTGAGAACACTCTTTCTGTTACACTGACCCTCAGTATAAGTCTCAGTTAGAACACTCTCTCTGTTACACTGACCCTCAGTATAAGACACTCAGTTATAACACTCTCTCTGTTAACTGACCCTCAGTATAAGACTCTCAGTTATATCACTCTCTCTGTTAAACTGACCCTCAGTGAAAGTCTCTCAGTTATAACACTCTGTGTTAATCTGACCCTCAGTATAAGACACTCAGTTATAACACACTCTCTGTTTCACTGACCCTCAGTATAAGACTCTCAGTTATAACACTCTCTCTGTTACACTGACCCTCAGTATAAGACACTCAATTACAACACTCTCTCTGTTACACTGACCCTCAGTATAAGACTCTCAGTTATAACACTCACAGTTTTAAACGAATTCTCAGACTATGATTCTCTGTTATAAATCCCTCTCTGTTACACTGACCCTCAGTATAAGTCTCAGTTAGAACACTCTCTCTGTTACACTGACCCTCAGTATAAGACACTCAGTTATAACACTCTCTCTGTTAACTGACCCTCAGTATAAGACTCTCAGTTATATCACTCTCTCTGTTAAACTGACCCTCAGTGAAAGTCTCTCAGTTATAACACTCTGTGTTAATCTGACCCTCAGTATAAGACACTCAGTTATAACACACTCTCTGTTTCACTGACCCTCAGTATAAGACTCTCAGTTATAACACTCTCTCTGTTACACTGACCCTCAGTATAAGACACTCAATTACAACACTCTCTCTGTTACACTGACCCTCAGTATAAGACTCTCAGTTATAACACTCACAGTTTTAAACGAATTCTCAGACTATGATTCTCTGTTATAAATCCCTCTCTGTTACACTGATCCTCTGCATAAGACACTCAGGAAAAACACACTCTCTATTACATTGACCCTCAGTATAAGACTCTCAGTCATAACACTCTCTCTGTTACACTGACCCTCTTTATAGGACTCTTATCTATAACATTCTCTCTGTCACAATGTCCCTCAGTATAAGACTCTCAGTTATAACATTCTGCCTGTTACACTGACCCTCAGTATAACGCTCACAGTTATAACACTCTCTTTATTACAGTGACCCTCAGTATAAGGCTCACAGTTATAACACTCTCTCTATTACACTGACCCTCAGTATAAGACTCTCATCTATTACATTCTCTCTTTACACAGACCTTCAGTATAAGACTCTCAGATATAACATTGTCTCTGTTACACTGACCCTCACTACAAGATTCTCAGTTATAACACTCTCTCTGTTACACTGACCCTCAGGGTAAGACACTCAAGTATAACACTCTCTCTGTTACACTGACCCTCAGGGTAAGACACTCAGGTATAACACTCTCTCTGTTACACTGAACATCAGTATAAGACTCTCAGTTATAACACTGTCTATGTTACAGTGACCCTCATTATAAGTCGCTCAGTTATAACACTCTCTCTGTTACACTGACCCTCAGTATAAGACTCTCCGTTATAACACTCTCTCTCTCTCACACTGACCCTCAGTATAAGACTCTCAGTTATAACACTCTCTCTGTTACACTGACCCTCAGTATACGACACTCAGTTATAACACTCTCTCTGTTACACTGAACATCAGTAAAAGACTCTCAGTTATAACACTCTCTCTGTTACAATGACCATCAGAGTAATTATTTGAGTAATAACCCTCTCTCTGTTACACTGACCATCAGTTCACGGTCAATGGTTGCACAAGAACAGGGGAGAGAGCTCATCCTGCGTGAGACACAGCCAGAGCGAGTGTGGGTGTTGGCAAATTGGTTCACAGTAGGAACTCGGGGCATAGAGAATGAGGTGATCTTTGCATTCTTAAATCTTCAGAGAGTGGCCTTGCCCTGCTGCAGCAGTAGAGGCTACGAGGGAAAGGAATGTTTGGTAAGTAGTGAGTAAGGTCGGGGAAGTATTTACTACTTTTATCGCTTATAGGTAAGGTATTTTTTGATTTACAGTTTTTTCTTCTGTACTAACGAGGATCAGGAAAGAAGGGCCCGAGAGGAATTGATTTAAAAGGTTTAATTGAAAGAGATAAGTCATGGCAATAGTGCTCGAAGCTGTGGTGTGCTCCACATGCTTCCTGTGGGAAGCGGGGGACATTTCCAGTGCCCGGGACCAGCATGTGTGCAGGAAGTGTGTCCAGCTGCAGCTCCTGGAAGCTGGGGTTTCAGAGCTGGAATGGGGGCTCGGGACACTGTGGAGCATCCGCGATTCTGAGAGCATCGTGGGTAGCACGTTTAGAGAGGTGGTCACACCGCAGCTGAAGGGACCTGAAGAAGGAAGGGAATGGGTGACCACCAGGCAGTACAAGAGAAACAGGCAGGTAGTTCAGGAATCCCCTTTAGTCCTGCTTGCAAATCGGTATTCCATTTTGGAGGCTGATGAAGCTGCTGGTTCCTCCAGGGAGTGTGGACAGAGCCAAACTTCTGGCACCACAAGCAGCCTGTCTGTATAGGAGGGGAGGAAGAGAGGAAGAGCAATAGTAATAAGGTATTCTATAGTCAGGGGAACAGATAGGTGCTACTGTAGCCATCAACATGACTCCGGGATGGTGTGTTGCCTCACTGGTGCCAGAGTTCGGGATGTCACTGAACAGCTGCAGGGCATCCTGAAGAGGGAGGGTGATAAGGCAGAGGTCATGGTACATGTTGGTACCAATGACATAGGTAGAAAGAGGGATGAGGTCTTGCATCAAGAATTCAGGGAGTTAGGCAGTAGACTAAAAAGCATGACCTCTAGGGTTATAATCTCTGGATGACTCCCAGTGCCACATGCTAGCAAGCTCAGAAATAGGAGGATAGCACAGATGAATACATGGCTTAAGAGTTGGTCCAGGATGGAGGGTTTTAGATTCCTGAATCACTGGGACCGTTTCTGGGGAAGGTGGGAACTGTACAAGCGGAACTGTCTACATCTGAACCAGAGCAGGACTAAGACACTTGCGGGCGAGTTTGCTAGTGCTGATGGGAGGACTTTAAACTAATTGGACAAGGAGAGGGGACACAGAATGTTAGCAGAAGAGGGAAACATTAAAAGAATCAAGTCAGATTGAGTACAGTTGCATTAAGTTTCAAGGGTGTAAGGCAAGGCTGGATGGCCTCTACTTTAATGTCAGGAGTATTACAGGTAAAACAGATGAGATAAGGGTGAGGATTGACTTGTGGAATTGTGATATAGTAGCCATCACTGAGACATGGATGAGGGAAGGACAAGATTGGCAGCTCAACATTCCGGGATACAGAATCTTCGTGAGACAGGGAAGGGGGTAAAAGGAGGAGGCTTCGCATTTTTAGTTAAGGAGTCAGTTAATGCAGTAAGGAGAGGTGATATCTTGGAGGGGGCATCGAATGAAGCTTTGTGAGTAGAGTTTAGGAATAAAAGAGGGGCAGCCTCATTGTTAGGTGTTTATTATAGACCCCCAGATAGTCAGCAGGAAATTGAGGAGCAAATATCTGCACAATTTGTGGAGGTGAGTAAAATTAATAACAACAGGGTAATTATATTAGGTGATTTCAAGTTTCCCAGCATTAATTGGGATGGATATAGTGTTAAGGGCTTGGATGGAGTGGATTTCTTGAAATGTGTACAGGAGAAACTTTTAGGCCAGAGGGTCCAACAAGGGACGGTGCATTGCTGGACCTAATTCTGGGGAATGAAGCCAGACAGGTGGCTGAGGTGGTGGTGGGGGAGCATTTTAGTGATAGTGATCACATCATGGTACAATTTAAGCTTGTTATAGACAAAGAAATAGACAAGTTGCATAAAAATGTTTTGGATTTGAGGAGAGGGGCTTTTAGTCAAATAAGGCAGGATCTGGCCAAGGTAGACTGGGAACAGATACTTGTGGGGAAATCTACAGAGGAGCAGTGGGGGGTGTTCAAATAGGAAATGGGGAGGGTACAGGCTCAACATGTTCCCTCTAGGCTGATAGGAAGGAGTAGTAAGCCCAGAGAACCATGGATGACCAGAGATATTCAGGTTATGATGAGAAGGAAAAGAGAGTCTTTTAGCAGGTACAAGGGGAGCAAATCAGCAGAGGCATTAGTGGAGTACAGAAAGAGCAGGGTGGAGCTTAAGAAGGCATATGGGACACTTGCCTTTATCAATCGAGGCATAGGTTACAAAAGTAGGGAGGTCATGCTGGAGTTGTATAGAACCTTGGTGAGGCCACAGCTGGAGTACTGTGTGCAGTTCTGGTCACCACATTATAGGAAGGATGTGATTGCAATGGAGAGGGTGCAGAGGAGATTCACTAGGATGTTGGGATGCATCGAAGTTATGCAGAGAGTTTGGATAGACTCGGGTAATTTTCGTTGGAGGAAAGAAGACTGAGGGGCGACCTGATCGAGGTGTACAAGATTATGAGGGGCATGGACAGGGTGGATAGGGAGCAGCTGTTCCCCTTAGCTGAAGGGTCAGTCACGAGGGGACACAAGTTCAAGGTGAGGGGCAGTAGGTTTAGGGGGGATGTGAGGAAAAGCTTTTTTACCCAGAGGGTGGTGAGGATCTGGAATGCGCTGCCTGGGAGGGTGGTGGAGGCGGGTTGCCTCACATCCTTTAAAAAGTACCTAGATGAGCACTTGGCACCTCATAACATTCAAGGCTATGGGCCAAGTGCTGGTAAATGGGATTAGGTAGGTAGGTCAGGTGTTTCTCACATGTCGGTGCAGACTCGATGGGCCGAAGGGCCTCTTCTGCACTGTGCGATTCTGTGATTCTGTGATAAGATTCACAGTTAGAACACTCTTTCTGTTACACTGACCCTCAGTATAAGACACTCAGTTATAACATTCTCTCTGTTATACTGACCCTCAGTATAAGTCTCAGTTATAACACTCTCTCTGTTACACTTACCCTCAGTATAAGACACTCAGTTATAACACTCTCTCTGATACACTTACCCTCAGTATAAGAGACTCTGTTATAACACTCTCTCTGTTACACTGACCCTCAGTATAAGACTCTCAGTTATATCACTCTCTCTGTTACACTGACCCTCAGTATAAGACACTCAGTTATAACACACTCTCTGTTTCACTGTCCCTCAGTATAAGACACTCAGTTATAACACTCTCTCACACACTGACCCTCAGTATAAGACTCTCAGTTATAACACTCCCTCTGTTACACTGACCCTCAGTATAAGACACTCAGTTATAACACTCTCTCTGTTACACTGACCCTCAGTATAAGACACTCAGTTATAACACACTCTCTGTTTCACTGTCCCTCAGTATAAGACACTCAGTTATAACACTCTCTCACACACTGACCCTCAGTATAAGACTCTCAGTTATAACACTCCCTCTGTTACACTGACCCTCAGTATAAGACACTCAGTTATAACACACTCTCTGTTACACTAACCCTCAGTATAAGACACTCAGTTATAACACTCTCTCTGTTACACTGACCCTCAGTATAGGACACTCAGTTATAACACTCTCTCTGTTACACTGACCCTCAGTATAAGACTCTCAGTTATATCACTCTCTCTGTTACGCTGACCCTCACTATAAGACGATCAGTTATAACACTCTCTGTTACACTGACCCACAGTATAAGACACTCAGATATAACACACTCTGTTTCACTGTCCCTCAGTATAAGACACTCAGTTATAACACTCTCCCACACACTGACCCTCAGTATAAGACTCTCAGTTATAACACTCTCTCTGTTACACTGACCCTCAGTATAAGACGCTCAGTTATAACACTCTCTCTGTTACACTGACCCTCAGTATAGGACACTCAGTTATAACACTCTCTCTGTTACACTGACCCTCAGTATAAGACACTCAGTTAGAACACACTCTCTGTTACACTGACCCTCAGTATAAGACACTCAGTTATAACACTCTCTCTGTTACACTGACCCTCAGTATAAGACTCTCAGTTATATCACTCTCTCTGTTACGCTGACCCTCACTATAAGACTATCAGTTATAACACTCTCTGTTACACTGACCCACAGTATAAGACACTCAGATATAACACACTCTGTTTCACTGTCCCTCAGTATAAGACACTCAGTTATAACACTCTCCCACACACTGACCCTCAGTATAAGACTCTCAGTTATAACACTCTCTCTGTTACACTGACCCTCAGTATAAGACACTCAGTTATAACACTCTCTCTGTTACACTGACCCTCAGTATAGGACACTCAGTTATAACACTCTCTCTGTTACACTAACCCTCAGTATAAGACACTCAGTTATAACACTCTCTCTGTTACACTGACCCTCAGTATAAGACACTCAGTTATAACACTCTCTCTGTTACACTGACCCTCAGTGTAGGACACTCAGTTATAACACTCTCTCTGTTACACTGACCCTCAGTATAAGACACTCAGTTATAACACTCTCTCTGTTACACTGACCCTCAGTATAGGACACTCAGTTATAACAATCTCTCTGTTACACTGACCCTCAGTGTAAGACTCTCAGTTATAACACTCTCTCTGTTACACTGACCCTCAGTATAAGACTATCAGTTATAACATTCTGCCTGTTACACTGACTCTCAGTATAACGCTCACAGTTATAACACTCTCTTTATTACAGTGACCCTCAGTATAAGGCTCACAGTTATAACACTCTCTCTATTACACTGACCCTCAGTATAAGACTCTCATCTATTACATTCTCTCTTTTACACTGACCTTCAGTATAAGACTCTCAGATATAACATTGTCTCTGTTACACTGACCCTCACTACAAGATTCTCAGTTATAACACTCTCTCTGTTACACTGACCCTCAGGGTAAGACACTCAAGTATAACGCTCTCTCTGTTACACTGACCCTCAGAGTAAGACACTCAGATATAACACTCTCTCTGTTACACTGTCCCTGAGGGTAAGACACTCAGGTATAACACTCTCTCTGTTACACTGACCCTCAGTATAAGACACTCAGTTATATCACTCTCTCTGTTACACTGACCCTCAGTTTAAGACTATCAGTTATAACACTCTCTGTTACACTGACCCTCAGTATAAGACGCTCAGTTATAACACACTCTCTGTTTCACTGTCCCTCAGTATAAGACACTCAGTTATAACACTCTCCCACACACTGACCCTCAGTATAAGACTCTCAGTTATAACACTCCCTCTGTTACACTGACCCTCAGTGTAAGATGCTCAGTTATAACACACTCTCTGTTTCACTGTCCCTCAGTATAAGACACTCAGTTATAACACTCTCCCACACACTGACCCTCAGTATAAGACACTCAGTTATAACACTCTCTCTGTTACACTGTCCCTCAGTATAAGACTCTCAGTTATAACACTCTCTCTTTTACACTGACCTTTAGTATAAGACTCTCAGTTATAACACTGTCTCTGTTACAATGACCCTCACCATAAGATTCTCAGTTATAACACTCTCTCTGTTACACTGAACCTCAGGGTAAGACACTCAAGTATAACGCTCTCTCTGTTACACTGACCCTCAGGGTAAGACACTCAGGTATAACACTCTCTCTGTTACACTGACCCTGAGGGTAAGACACTCAGGTATAACACTCTCTCTGTTACACTGAGCATCAGTATAAGACTCTCAGTTATAACACTGTCTCTGTTACAGTGACCCTCATTATAAGTCTCTCAGTTATAACACTCTCTCTGTTACACTGACCCTCAGTATAAGACTCTCCGTTATAACACACTCTCTCTCTCACACTGACGCTCAGTATAAGACTCTCAGTTATAACACTCTCTCTGTTACATTGACCCTCAGTATAAGACTCTCAGTTATAACACTCTCTCTCTTACACTGACCCTCAGTATAAGACACTCAGTTATAACAATCTCTCTGTTACACTGACCCTCAGTACAAGACTCTCAGTTATAACACTGTCTCTGTTACACTGACCCTCAGTATAAGACTCTCAGTTATAACACTGTCTCTGTTACACTGACCCTCAGTATAAGACTCTCAGTTATAACACTCTCTCTGTTACACTGACCCTCAGTATATGACACTCATTTATAACACTCTCTCTGTTACACTGAACATCAGTAAAAGACTCTCAGTTATAACAGTCTCTCTGTTACAATGACCCTCAGAGTAATTATTTGAGTAATAACACTCTCTCTGTTACACTGACCATCAGTTCACGGTCAATGCTTGCACAAGAACAGGGGAGAGAGCTCATCCTGCGTGAGACACAGCCAAAGTGAGTGTGGGTGTTGGCAAATTGGTGCACAGTAGGAACTCGGTGCATAGGGAGTGAGCTGATCTTTGCATTCTTAAATCTTCAGAGAGTGGCCTTGCCCTGCTGCAGCAGTAGAGGCTACGAGGGAAAGGAATGTTTGGTAAGTAGTGAGTAAGGTCGGGGAAGTATTTACTACTTTTATCGCTTATAGGTAAGGTATTTTTTGATTTACAGTTTTTTCTTCTGTACTAACGAGGATCAGGAAAGAAGGGCCCGAGAGGAATTGATTTAAAAGGTTTAATTGAAAGAGATAAGTCATGTCAGTAGCGCTCGAAGCTGTGGTGTGCTTCACATGCTCCATGTGGGAAGCGGGGGACATTTCCAGTGCCCGGGACCAGCATGTGTGCAGGAAGTGTGTCCAGCTGCAGCTCCTGGAAGCTGGGGTTTCAGAGCTGGAATGGGGGCTAGGCACACTGTGGAGCATCCACGATTCTGAGAGCATCGTGGATAGCACGTTTCGAGAGGTGGTCACAGCGCAGCTGAAGGAACTTGAGGAAGGGAGGGAATGTGTGACCACCAGGCAGTACAAGAGAAACAGGCAGGTAGTTCAGGAATCCCCTGGGGTCCCGCTCACAAATCGGTATTCCATCTTGGACGCTGATGAAGCTGTTGGTTCCTCCAGGGAGTGCGGACAGAGCCAAACTTCTGGCACCACAAGCAGCCTGTCTGTATAGGAGGGGAGGAAGAGAGGAAGAGCAATAGTTATAGGGGATTCTATAGTCAGGGGAACAGATAGGTGCTACTGTAGCCATCAACATGACTCCGGGATGGTGTGTTGCCTCACTGGTGCCAGAGTTCGGGATGTCACTGCACAGCTGCAGGGCATCCTGAAGAGGGAGGGTGATAAGGCAGAGGTCATGGTACATGTTGGTACCAATGACATAGGTAGAAAGAGGGTTGAGGTCTTGCATCAAGAATTCAGGGAGTTAGGCAGTAGACTAAAAAGCATGACCTCTAGGGTTATAATCTCTGGATGACTCCCAGTGCCACATGCTAGCGAGCTCAGAAATAGGAGGATAGCACAGATGAATACGTGGCTTAAGAGTTGGTCCAGGATGGAGGGTTTTAGATTCCTGAATCACTGGGACCGTTTCTGGGGAAGGTGGGAACTGTACAAGCGGGACGGTCTACATCTGAACCAGAGCAGGACTAATACACTTGCGGGTGAGTTTGCTAGTGCTGATGAGAGGGCTTTAAACTAATTTGACAAGGAGAGGGGACACAGAATGTTAGCAGAATAGGGAAACATCATACTACATTAAAAGAATCAAGTCAGATTGAGTACAGTTGCATTAAGTTTCAAGGGTGTAAGGCAAGGCTGGATGGCCTCTACTTTAATGCCAGGAGTATTACAGGTAAAACAGATGAGATAAGGGTGAGGATTGACTTGTGGAATTGTGATATAGTAGCCATCACTGAGACATGGATGAGGGAAGGACAAGATTGTCAGCTCAACATTCCGGGATATAGAATCTTCATGTGAGACAGGGAAGGGGGTAAAAGGAGGAGGCTTCGCATTATTAGTTAAGGAGTCAGTTAATGCAGTAAGGAGAGATGATATCTTGGAGGGTGCATCGAATGAAGCTTTGTGGGTTGAGCTTAGGAATAAAAGAGGGCAGCCACGTTGTTAGGTGTTTATTATAGACCCCCAGATAGTGAGCATGAAATTGAGGAGCAAATATGTGCACAATTTGTGAAGGTGTGTAAAAATAATAACAACAGGGTAATTATATTATGTGATTTCAACCTGCCCAACATTAATTGGGATGGACATAGTGTTAAGGGCTTGGATGGAGTGGATTTCTTGAAACGTGTACAGGAGAACCTTTTAGGCCAGGGGGTCCAACAAGGGACGGCGCAGTGCTGGACCTAATTCTGGGGAATGAAGCCAGACAGGTGGCTGAGGTGGTGGTGGGGGAGCATTTTAGTGATAGCGATCACAACATGGTACAATTTAAGCTTGTTATGGACCAAGAAATAGATGAGTTGCATAAAAATGTTTTGGATTGGCGGAGAGGGGATTTTAGTAAAATAAGGCAGGATCTGACCAAGGTAGACTGGAAACAGCAACATGTGGGGAAATCTACAAAGGAGCAGTGGGGGATGTTCAAAAAGGAAATGGGGTGGGTACAGGCTCAATATGTTCCCTCTAGGGTGATAGCAAGGAGTAACAAGCCCAGAGAACCATGGATGACCAGAGATATTCAGGTTACAATGAGAAGGAAAAGAGAGGCTTTTAACGGGTACAAGGGGAGCAAATCAGCGGAGGCATTAGTGGAGGACAGAAAGTGCAGGGTGGAGCTTAAGAAAGCAATTAGGAGAGCAAAGAGGGCATATGAGAAAGCTCTGGCTGGTAAAAGTAGGGAAAATCCCAATATATTCTATAAGTATATCAATGGGAAGAGGATAACCAGGCAAAGAGTTGGGCCCATTAGGGACCAATGGGGCAATCTATGGGTGGAGCCAAAGGACATCGGTAGAGTATTGAATGAATACTTCACATCTGTCTTCACCCAAGAGAATGAGGATGAAGGTATAGAACTCGGGGAGAGAGACTGCGAGGTTCTTAAGCAAATTGCTACAGGGAGTGACAAGGTATTGAAGGTGTTGGCAGGCTTAAAAGTGGACAAATCTCCAGGTCCAGATGGTTTGTGTCCCAGATCGCTGAGGGAGGCAAGGGAGGAGATCGCAGGGGCTCTGACCCAAATTTTTAATTCCTCTCTGGCCACGGGGGAGGTGCCAGAGGACTGGAGAACAGCTAATGTGGTTCCGCTCTTTAAGAAGGGTTGTAGAGAAAAGCCAGGGAACGACAGGCCAGTGAGTCTCACGCCAGTAGTAGGGAAACTACTGGGGAAAATTCTGAAGGAGAGTATCTATCTCCACTTGGAGAGGCAAGGTTTGATCAGGGATAGTCAGCATGGCTTTGTCAGAGGGAGGTCATGCCTAACAAATGTGACTGAATTTGTTGAGGAGGTGACCAGGTGTGTAGATGAGGGTAGTGCAGTTGATGTAGTTTATATGGATTTCAGCAAAGCCTTTGACAAGGTCCCACATGGGAGACTTATAAAGAAGGCATCAACATCTAAATCTGATTCTTGCACATCATCACCCACGTCACCAGTTAAAACTACAGGAATTTTGCTTATTGCAAATGTTTGGAAAGTAACCTCCTGTTGGACTGTTGCTTTTGTGTTTATTTAGAGTTCAAGCACTTCCAATTTCTGGAATGCTTCCCACATGGAATACAGGGTAATTTGATAAGGTGGATTCAGAATTGGCTTAGTTGTAGGAGACAGAGGGTGATGACAGAAGGATGCTTTACTGACTGGAAGCCAGTGTCCAGTGGCGTACCACAGGGATCTGTGCTGGGTCCCCTATTATTCACCATTTATATAAACGACATAGATGACTATGTGTGGGGTAGGACTAGGAAGTTTGAGGATGACACAAAGATTGGCCGGGTGGTTAACAGTGAGGTTTAGTGTCTTGGGCTGCAGGAAGATATAGACGGGATGGTCAAATGGGCAGATAAGTGGCAGGTGGAATTTAACCCTGAAAAGTGTGAGGTGATACACATTGGAAGGAGCAATTTGACAAGGAAATATTCAATGAACGGCATGACACTAGGAAGTTCTGAGGAACAAAGTGACCTTGATATGTGTGTGTCCATAGATCTCTGAAGAATGTTAGTGGGGTGGTGAAAAAGGCATATGAAACACTTGCCTTTATCAATCGAGGCATAGATTACAAAAGTAGGGGGGTCATGTTGGAGTTGTATAGAACGTTGGTGAGGCCACAGCTGGAGTACTGTGTGCAGTTCTGGTCACCATATTATAGGAAGGATGTGATTGCACTGGAGGGGGTGCAGAGGAGATTCACCAGGATGTTGGGATGTAACATTTAAGTTATGAAGAGAGGTTGGATAGACTTGGGTTGTTTTTGTTGGAGCAGAGAAGACTGAGGGGCGACCTGATCGAGGTGTACAAGATTATGAGGGGCATAGACAGGGTGGATAGGGAGCAGCTGTTCCCCTTAGTTGAAGGGTCAGTCACGAGGGGGCATAAGTTCAAGGTGAGGGGCAGTAGGTTTAGGGGGGATGTGAGGAAAAGCTTTTTTACCCAGAGGGTGGTGAGGGTCTGGAATGCGCTGCCTGGGAGGGTGGTGGAGGCGGGTTGCCTCACATCCTTTAAAAAGTACCTGGATGAGCACTTGGCACCTCATAACATTCAAGGCTATGGGCCAAGTGCTGGTAAATGGGATTAGGTAGGTAGGTCAGGTGTTTCTCACGTGTCGGCGCAGACTCGATGGGCTGAAGGGCCCCTTCTGCACTGTTTGATTCTGTGCTAAGCTTCTCAGTGAGAACACCCTCCCTGTTACACTGACCCTCAGTATAAGTCTCAGTTATAACACTCTCTCTGTTACACTGACCCTCAGTATTAGACACTCAGTTATAACACTCTCTCTATTACAATGACCCTCAGTATAAGTCACTCAGTTATTGCACTCTGTAACTATATCCCTCTGTATAAGACTCTCAGTTATAACACTCTCTCTGTTACACTGACCCTCGGGAATAGACTCTCAGTTGTAACACTCTCTCTGTTACAATGTCCCTCAGTATAAGACTCTCAGTTATAATACTCTCTCTGTTACACTGACCCTCAGTATAAGACTCTCAGTTATAACAATCTCTCTGTTACAATGACCCTCAGTATAAGACTCTCAGTTGTAACACTCTCTCTGTTACACTGACCCTCAGTATAAGTCTCAGTTATAACAATCTCTCTGTTACAATGACCCTCAGTATAAGACTCTCAGTTATAACAATCTCTCTGTTACAATGACCCTCAGTATAAGACTCTCAGTTGTAACACTCTCTCTGTTACAATGACCCTCAGTATAAGTCTCTCAGTTATAACAATCTCTCTGTTACAATGACCCTCAGTATAAGACTCTCGGTTGTAACACTCTCTCTGTTACATTGACCCTCATTATAAGACTCACTGTAATAACACTCTCTCTGTTGCACTGACGCTCAGTATAAATCACTCAGTTATTACACTCTGTAACTATATCCCTCTGTATAAGACTCTCAGCTACAACACTCTATTATATTGACCCTCAGTATAAGACACTTTGTTATAACACTCTCTCTGTTACACTGACCCTCAGTATTAGACTCTCAGTTATAACACTCTCTCTGTTACAATGACCCTCAGTATAAGACTCTCAGTTATAACACTCTCTCTGTTACACTGTCCCTCAGTATAAGACTCTCAGTTATAAGACTCTCTCTGCTACACTGATCCTCAGTATAAGACTTTCATTTATAACACTCTCACTTTTAAACTGACCCTCAGACTATGATTCTCAGTTATAAATCCCTCTCTGTTACACTGATCCTCAGTATAGTATTCTCAGTTATAACATTGTCTCTGTTACACTGACCCTCAGTATAAGTCTCTCAGTTATAACACTCTCTGTTACACTGACCCTCAGTATTAGACTCTCAGTTATAACACTCTCTCTGTTACAATGACCCTCATTATAAGACTCTCAGTTATAACACTCTCTCTGTTACACTGATCCTCAGTATTAGACTCCCAGTTATAACACTCTCTGTTACAATGACGCTCATTATAAGACTCTCAGTTATAACACTCCCTCTGTTACAATGACCCTCAGAGTAATTATCTGAGTAATAATACCCTCTCTGTTACACTGACCATCAGTATATGACACTCAGTTATGAATCCCTCTCTGTTACACTGGCCCTCAGTTTAAGGTCAATGCTTGCACATGAACAGGGGAGTGAGCTCATCCTGAATGAGACACAGCCAGACTGAGTGTGGGTGTTGGCAATTTGGTGCACAGTAGGAATTCGGTGCATAGGGAGTGAGCTGATCTTTGCATTTTTTCTTTGCTCTCCAACTTCTTAAATCTTCAGAGAGTGGTCTTGCCCTGCTGCAGCAGCAGAGGCTACAAGGGAAAGGAATGTCTGGTAAGTAGTGAGTAAGGTCGGGGAAGTATTTACTACTTTTATGGCTTCTAGTTTAAGGTATTTTTAGGTTCATAGTTTCTATATTCTGTAGTAATGAGGATCAGGAAAGAAGGGCGCGAGACGAATTGATTTAAAAGTTTTAATTTAAAGGGATAAGTCATGTCAGTAGCGCTCGAAGCTGTGGTTTGCTCCACATGCTCCATGTGGGAAGCGGGGGACATTTCCAGTGCCCGGGACCAGCATGTGGGCAGGAATTGTGTCCAGCTGCAGCTCCTGGAAGCTGGGGTTTCAGAGCTGGAATGGGGGCTAGGCACACTGTGGAGCATCCACGAGTCTGAGAGCATCGTGGATAGCACGTTTAGAGAGGTGGTCACAGCACAGCTGAAGGGACTTGAGGAAGGGAGGGAATGTGTGACCACCAGGAAGTACAAGAGAAACAGGCAGGTAGTTCAGGAATCCCCTGGGGTCCCGCTCACAAATCGGTATTCCATCTTGGAGGCTGATGAAGCTGCTGGTTCCTCCAGGGAGTGCGGACAGAGCCAAACTTCTGGCACCACAAGCAGCCTGTCTGTATAGGAGGGGAGGAAGGAAGGAAGAGCAATAGTTATAGGGGATTCTATAGTCAGGGGAACAGATAGGTGCTACTGTGGCCGTCAACGTGACTCCAGGATGGTATGTTGCCTCACTGGTGCCAGGGTCCGGGATGTCACTGAACAGCTGCAGGGCATCCTGAAGAGGGAGGGTGATAAGGCAGAGGTCATGGTACATGTTGGTACCAATGACATAGGTAGAAAGAGGGTTGAGGTCTTGCATCAAGAATTCAGGGAGTTAGGCAGTAGACTAAAAAGCAAGACCTCCTGTCTTATAATCTTTGGATTACTCACAGTGCCACGTGCTAGTGATCTCGAAAATATGAGGATAGCACAGATGAATATTTGGTTTAAGATTTGGTGCAGGAGGGAGTGTTTTAGATTCCTGGATCACTTTGACAGTTTCTGGGGAAGGTGGGTCCTGTACAAGCGGGACAGTCTACATCTGAACCAGAGTGGGACTAACATCCTTGCTGGCGGGTTTGCTAGTGCTGATGGGAGGAGTTTAAACTAATTTGGCAGGGGGAGGGGACACAGAATGCTAGCAGAATAAGGACACATAATAATGCACTAAAACAATCAAGTCAGAGGGAGTACAGCTGCAATAAGATTCAAGGGAGTAAGGCAAGGCTGGATGGCCTCTACTTTAATGCCAGGAGTATTACAGGTAAAACAGATGAGTTAAGGGTGAGGATTGACATGTAGAATTGTGATATAGTAGCCATCACTGAGACATGGTTGAGGGAAGGGCAGGATTGGCATCTCAACATTCCAGGATATAGAATCTTCAGGGGGGATGAAAGAGGGGGTAAAAGAGGAGGAGGCTTTGCATTATTAGTTAAGGAGTCAGTTACTGCAGTAAGGAAAGATGATATCTTGGAGGGGCATCGAATGAAGCTTTGTGGGTAGAGCTTAGGAATAAAAAAGGGGCAGCCACGTTGTACGGGGTTTAGTATACAACCCCAAATTGTCAGTGGGAAATTGAGGAGCTAGTATGTGAACAATTTGCAGAGGTGTGTGAAAACAGTAATACAGGGTAATTATGTTAGGTGATTTCAACTTTCCCAAAATTAATTGGGATGGACATAGTGTTAAGGCCTTGGATGGAGCAGATTTCTTGAAATGTCTACAGGAAAACATTTTAGGCCAGAGGGTCCAACAAGGGACGGTGCATTGCTGGACCTAATTCTGGGGTATGAAACCGGACAGGTGGCTGAGGTGGTGGTGGGGGAGCATTTTAGTGATAGCGATCACATCATGGTACAATTTAAGCTTGTTATGGACAAAGAAATAGACAAGTTGCATAAAAATGTTTTGGATTGGCGGAGAGGGGATTTTAGTAAAATAAGGCAGGATCTGGCCAAGGTAGACTGGGAACAGCTACATGTGGGGAAAACTACAGAGGAGCAGTGGGGGCAGTTCAAAAAGGAAATGGGGAGGGTACAGGCTCAACATGTTCCCTCTAGGGTGATAGGAAGGAGTAACAAGCCCAGAGAACCATGGATGACCAGAGATATTCAGGTTACGATGAGAAGGAAAAGAGAGGCTTTTAGCAGGTACAAGGGGAGCAAATCAGCAGAGACATTAGTGGAGTACAGAAAGTGCAGGGTGGAGCTTAAGAAAGAAATTAGTAGAGCAAAGAGCGGATATGAGAAAGCTCTGCCTGATAAAAGTAGAAGATATTCTATAAGTATATCAATGGGTAGAGGATAACCAGGGAAAGAGTAGGGACCATAAGGGACCAAGGGGGCAATCTATGGGTGGAGCCAGAGGACATCGGTAGAGTGTTGAATGAATACTTCAGATCTGTCCTCACCCAAGAGAATGAGGATGAAGGCATGGAACTCGGGGAGAGAGAATGCGAGGTTCTTAAGCAAATTGATATAGGGAGTGACAAGGTATTGGAGGGGTTGGCAGGCTTAAAAGTGGACAAATCTCCAGTTCCAGATGATTTGTGTCCCAGACTGCTGAGGGAGGCAAGGGAGGAGATCGCAGGGGCTCTGTCCCAAATTTTTAATTTTTCTCTGGCCACGGGAGAGGTGCCAGAGGACTGGAGAACAGCTAATGTGGTTCCGCTCTTTAAGAAGGGTTGTAGAGATAAGCCAGGGAACTACAGGCCAGTGAGTCTCACGTCAGTGGTAGGGAAACTATTGGAGAAAATTCTGAAGGAGAGAATCTACCTCCACTTGGAGAGGCAAGGTTTGATCAGGGATAGTCAGCATGGCTTTGTCAGAGGGAGGTCATGCCTAACAAATGTGATTGAATGTTTTGAGGAAGTGACCAGGTGTGTAGATGAGGGTGGTGCAGTTGATGTAGTTTATATGGATTTCAGCAAAGCCTTTGACAAGGTCCCACATGGGAGACTTATAAAGGAGGCAAATGCACATGGGATACAGGGTAATTTGATAAGGTGGATTCAGAATTGGCTCAGTTGTAGTAGACAGAGGGTGATGACAGAAGGATGCTTTACTGACTGGAAGCCAGTGTCCAGTGGCGTACCACAGGGATCTGTGCTGGGTCTCCTATTATTTGTCATTTATATAAACAACATAGATGACTGTGGGGGTAGGATTAGGAAGTTTGCAGATGACACAAAGATTAGCCGGGTGGTTAACAGTGAGGTTGAGTGTCTTGGGCTACAGGAAGATTTAGACGGGATGGTCAAATGGGCAGACAAGTAGCAGATGGAATTTAACCCTGAAAAGTGTGAGGTGATACACTTTGGAAGGAGTAATTTGACAAGGAAGTATTCAATGAACGGCATGACACTAGGAAGTTCTGAGGAACAAAGGGACATTGGCGTGTGTGTCCATAGATCTCTGAAGGCGGAGGGGCATGTTAGTGGGGTGGTGAAAAAGGCATATGGGACACTTGCCTTTATCAATCGAGGCATAGATTACAAAAGTAGGGAGGTCATGTTAGAGTTGTATAGAACCTTAGTGAGGCCACAGCTGGAGTACTGTGTGCAGTTCTGGTCACCACATTATAGGAAGGATGTGATTGCACTGGAGGGGGTGCAGAGGAGATTTACCAGGATGTTGGGATGAAACATCTAAGTTATGAAGAAAGGTTGGATAGACTTGGGTTGTTTTCGTTGGAGGAAAGAAGACTGAGGGGCGACCTGATCGAGGTGTACAAGATTATGAGGGGCATGGACAGGGTGGATAGGGGGCAGCTGTTCCCCTTAGTTGAAGGGTCAGTCACGAGGGGGCATCAGTTCAAGGTGAGGGGAAGGAGGTTTATGGGGGGTGTGAGGAAAAACCTTTTTACTCAGAGGGTGGTGAGGGTCTGGAATGTGCTGTCTGGGAGGGTGGTGGAGACGGGTTGCCTCACATCCTTTAAAAAGTACCTGGATGAGCACTTGGCACCTCATAACATTCAAGGCTATGGGCCAAGTGCTGGTAAATGGGATTAGGTAGGTAGGTCAGGTGTTTCTCACATGTCAGTGCAGACTCGACAGGCTGAAGGGCCTCTTATGCACTGTGATTTTGTGATTGTGTGATAAGATTCTCAGTTATAACACACTCTTTGTTACACTGACCCTCATCATAAGACTCTCAATTATAAATCCCTCTCTGTTACACTGACTCTCTGTATTAGACTCTCTGTTATAATCTCACTCTGATACACTGATCCTCAAAATAAGACTCTCAGTTATAAAACTCTCTCTTTTACAATGACCCTCAGTATAAGACTGTCAGTTATAACACTCTCTCTCTTACACTGACCCTCAGTATAAGACTCTCAGTTATGACAATCTCTCTGTGACACTGAGCATCAGTGTAAGAATTTCAGTTAAAACACTCTTTTTTACACTGGCCCTTGGTGTTAGACTCTCAGTTATAACACTCTCTGAATTACATTGACCCGCAATATAAGGCGCTCAGCTACAACGCTTTCTCTGTTAAACTGATCCTCAGGAGAAGATTCTCAGTCATAACATTCTCTCTGTTATACTGACCTTCAGTATCATGTTCAGTTATAACAATCTCTCTGTAACTCTGTCCGTCTGTATAAGGCTCTCAGTTTCAACACTCTCCCTGTTACACTGACTCTCAGAATAAGTCTCTGTTATAACTCTCCCTCTGTTACGCTGACCCTCAGTATAAGACTCTCAGTTATAACACTCTCTCTGTTAAACTGACCCTCAATATCAGACTCTCAGTTATAACACTCTCTTTGTTACATTGATCCTCAGTATAAGACTCTCATTAATAACACTCACTCTTTTAAACTGACCCTCAGACTATGATTCTCAGTTATAAATCCCTCTCTGTTACACTGATACTCAGTATAATGCTCTCAGTTATAACATTGTCTCTGTTACACTGACCCTCACTACCAGATTCTCATTTATAACACTCTCTCTGTTCCATTGGCCGTCACTATAACACTGTCAGTTATAACACTCTCTCTGTTACTCTGACCCTTGGTCTGAGACTCTCAGTTCTAACAGTCTCTCTGTCACACTGACCCTCAGTATAAGACTCTCAGGTATAACACTCTCTCTGTCGCACTGACCCACTGTATAAGGCTCTGAATTATAACATTCTCTCAGTTACACTGAACATCAGTATAAGACTCTCTTTTATAACACTCCCTCTGTTATAATGACCCTCAGAGTAATTATCTGAGTAATAATACCCTCTCTGTTACACTGAACATCAGTATACGACTCTCAGTTATGAATCCCTCTCTGTTACACTGGCCCTCAGTTTACGGTCAATGCTTGCACACAAACAGGGGAGAGAGCTCATCCTGAATGAGACACAGCCAGAGTGAGTGTGGGTGTTGGCAAATTGGTGCACAGTAGGAACTCGGTGCATAGGGAATGAGGTGGTCTTTGCATTTTTTTTTTGCTCTCCAACTTCTTAAACCTTCAGAGAGTGGTCTTGCCCTGCTGCAGCAGCAGAGGTTACAAGTGAAAGGAGTGACTGGTAAGTAGTGAGTAAGGTCGGGAAAGCATTTACTACTTTTATGGCTTCTAGCTTAAGGTATTTTTAGGTTCATAGTTTCTATATTCTGTAATAATGAGGATCAGGAAAGAAGGGTGCGAGAGGAATTGATTTAAAAGTTTTAATTTAAATGAAAAAAATCATGGCAGTAGCGCTCGAAGCTGTGGTGTGCTCCACATGCTCCCTGTGGGAAGCGGGGGACATTTCCAGTGCCCGGGACCAGCATGTGGGCAGGAATTGTGTCCAGCTGCAGCTCCTGGAAGCTGGGGTTTCAGAGCTGGAATGGGGGCTAGGCACACTGTGGAGCATCTACGAGTCTGAGAGCATCGTGGATAGCACGTTTAGAGAGGTGGTCACAGCGCAGCTGAAGGGACTTGAGGAATGAAGGGAATGGGTGACCACGAGGCAGCCCAAGAGAAACAGGCAGGTAGTTCAGGAATCCCCTGGGGTCCCGCTCACAAATCGGTATTCCATCTTGGAGGCTGATGAAGCTGCTGGTTCCTCCAGGGAGTGTGGATAGAGCCAAGCGTCTGGCACCACAAGCAGCCTGTCTGTATAGGAGGGGAGGAAGGGAGGAAGAGCAATAGTTATAGGGGGTTCTATAGTCAGGGGAACAGAGAGGTGCTACTGTAGCCGTCAACGTGACTCCAAGATGGTATGTTGCCTCCCTGGTGCCAAGGTCCGGGATGTCACTGAACAGCTGCAGGGCATCCTGAAGAGGGAGGGTGATAAGGCAGCTGTCATGGTACATGTTGGTACCAATGACATAGGCAGAAAGAGGAATGAGGTCTTGCATCAAGAATTCAGGGAGTTAGGCAGTAGAATAAAAAGCAAGACCTCCTGTCTTATAATCTCTGGGTTACTCCCAGTGCCACGTGCTAGCAAGCTCAGAAATAGGAGGATAGCACAGATGAATACGTGGTTTAAGAGTTGGTGCAGGAGGGAGGGTTTTAGATTCCTGGATCACTGGGACTTTTTCTGGGGAAGGTGGGACCTCTGAAAGTGGGTCAGTCTACATCTGAACCAGAGTGGGACTAACATCCTTGCCGGCGGGTTTGCTAGTGCTGATGGGAGGAGTTTAAACTAATTCGGCAGGGGGAGGGGACACAGAATGTTAGCAGAAAAGGGACAGTAAAACAATCAAGTCAGAGGGAGTACAGCTGCACTCAGATTCAAGGGAGTAAGGCAAGGCTGGATGGCCTCTACTTTAATACCAGGAGTATTACAGGTAAAGCAGATGAGTTAAGGGTGAGGATTGACATGTGGAATTGTGATATAGTAGCCATCACTGAGACATGGTTGAGGGAAGGGCAGGATTGGCAGCTCAACATTCCAGGATATAGAATCTTCAGGTGAGACAGGGAAGAAGGTAACAGAGGAGGAGGCTTTGTATTATTAGTTAAGGTGTCAGTTACTGCAGTAAGAAAAGCTGATTACTTGGAGGGGGCATCGAATGAAGCTTTGTGGTTACAGCTTAGGAATTAAAATGGGGCAGCCTCATTGTTAGGTGTTTAGTATAGATCCCCAGATAGTCAGCGGGAAATTGAGGAGCAAATATGTGCACAATTTGCGGAGGTGTGTAAAAACAATAATACAGGGAAATTCTATTAGGTGATTTCAACTTTCCCAAAATTAATTGGGATAGACATAGTGTGAAGGGCTTGGATGGAGTGGATTTCTTGAAATGTCTACAGGAGAACTTTTTAGGTCAATATGTAGAGTGTCCAACAAGGGACAGCGCAGTGCTGGACCTAATTCTGGGGAATGAAGCTGGACAGGTGACTGAGGTGGTGGTGGGGGGGGAGCATTTTAGTGATAGCGATCACAACATTGTACAATTTAAGCTTGTTATGGACAAAGAAATAGAGAAGTTGCATAAAAATGTTTTGGACTGGGGAAAGGGGACTTTAGTAAAATAAGGCAGGATCTGGCCAAGGTGGACTGGGAACAGCAACATGTGGGAAGTCTAACAGAGGAGCAGTGGAGGTTATTCAAAAAGGAAATGGGGAAGGTACAGGCTCAACATGTTCCCTCTAGGGTGATAGGAAGGAGTAACAAGCCTAGAGAACCATGGATGACCAGAGATATTCAGGTGACGATGAGAAGGAAAAGAGAGGCTTTTAGTAGGTACAAGGGGAGCAAATCAGCAGAGGCATTAGTGGAGTACAGAAAGTGCAGGGTGGAGCTTAAGAAAGCAATTAGTAGAGCAAAGAGTGGATATGAGAAAGCTCTGGCTGGTAAAAGTAGAAGATATTCTACAAGTATATCAATGGGAAGAGGATAACCAGGGAAAGAGTAGGGACCATTAGGGACTAAGGGGGCAATCTATGGGTGGAGCTAAAGTACATCGGTAGAGTGTTGAATGAATACTTCACATCTGTCTTCACCCAAGAGAATGAGGATGAAGGTATCGAACTCGGGGAGAGAGACTGCGAGGCTCTTACGCAAATTGATATAGGGAGTGACGAGGTATTGGAGGTGTTGGCAGGCTTAAAAGTGGACAAATCTCCAGGTCCGGATGATTTGTGTCCCAGACTGCGGAGGGAGGCAAGGGAGGATATCGCAGGGGCTCTGTCCCAAATTTTTAATTCCTCTCTGGCCATGGGGAAGGTGCCAGAGGTTTGGAGAACAGCTAATGTGGTTCCGCTATTTAAGAAGGGTTGTAGAGATAAGCCAGGGAACTACAGGCCAGTGAGTCTCATGTCAGTGGTAGGGAAACTATTGGAGAAAATTCTGCAGGAGAGAATCTATCTCCACTTGGAGAGGCAAGGTTTGATCAGGGATAGTCAGCATGGCTTTGTCAGAGGGAGGTCATGCCTAACAAATGTGATTGAATTTGTTGAGGAGGTGACCAGGTGTGTAGATGAGGGTGGTGTAGTTGATGTAGTTATTATGGATTTCAGCAAAGCCTTTGACAAGGTCCCACATGGGAAACTTATAAAGGAGGCAAATGCACATGGGACACAGGGTAACTTGATAAGGTGGATTCAGAATTGGCTCAGTTGTAGGAGGCAGAGGGTGATGACAGAAGGATGCTTTACTGACTGGAAGCCAGTGTCCAGTGGCGTACCACAGGGATCTGTGCTCGGTCCCCTATTATTTGTCATTTAAAGAAACGACATAGATGACTATGTGTGGGGTAGTATTAGTAAGTTTGCAGATGACACAAAGATTGGCCGGGTGGTTAACAGTGAGGTTGAGTGTCTTGGGCTACAGGAAGATATAGACGGGATGGTCAAATGGCAAGTAGCAGATGGAATTTAACCCTGAAAAGTGTGAGGTGTAATTTGACAAGGAAGTATTCAATGAACGGCATGACACTAGGAAGTTCTGAGGAACAAAGGGACCTTGGCGTGTGTGTCCATAGATCTCTGAAGACAGAGGGGCATGTTAGTGGGGTGGTGAAAAAGGCATTTGGAACACTTGCCTTCATCAATCGAGGCATAGATTACAAAAGCAGGAAGGTCATGTTGGAGTTGTATAGAACCTTGGTGAGGCCACAGCTGGAGTACTGTGTGCAGTTCTGGTCACCACATTATAGGAAGGATGTGATTGCACTGGAGAGGGTGCAGAGGAGATTCACCAGGATGTTGCCTGGGATGAAACATTTAAGTTATGAAGAGAGGTTGGATAGACTTGGGTTGTTTTCGTTGGAGCAGAGAAGACTGAGGGGCGACCTGATCGAGGTGTACAAGATTATGAGGGGCATAGACAGGGTGGATAGGGGGCAGCTGTTCCCCTTAGTTGAAGGGTCAGTCACAAGGGGGCATAAGTTCAAGGTGAGGGGCAGGGGGTTTAGGGGGGATGTGAGGAAAAGCTTTTTTACCCAGAGGGTGGTGAGGGTCTGGAATGCGCTGCCTGTGAGGGTGGTGGAGGCGGGTTGCCTCACATCCTTTAAAAAGTACCTGGATGAGCACTTGGCACCTCATAACATTCAAGGCTATGGGCCAAGTGCTGGTAAATGGGATTAGGTAGGTAGGTCAGGTGTTTCTCACATGTCAGTGCAGACTCGATGGGCCGAAGGGCCTCATCTGCACTGTGATTCTGTGATTGTGTGATAAGATTCTCAGTGAGAACATCCTCTCTGTTACACTGACCCTCAGTATAAACTCTCAGTTATAACACTGTCTCTGTTACACTGACCCTCAGTATAAGACACTCAGTTAGAACACTCTCTCTGTTACACTGACCCTCAGTATAAGACTCTCAGTTAGAACACTCTCTCTGTTACACTGACCCTCAGTATAAGACTCTCAGTTACAACACTCTCTCTGTTACATTGACCCTCAGTATAAGACTCTCAGTTATAACACTGTCTCTGTTACACTGACCCTCAGTATAAGACTCTCAGTTATAACACTCTCTCTGTTACACTGTCCCTCAGTATAAGATTCTCAGTTATAACTCTCTGTTAGACTGACCCTCAGTATAAGACTTTTGCTTTCCAGCGTTAACTTGCCCCTAGCCTCCCCCCCAAGCGATTCACAATAGATATCAATGATTTGGATGAGGGAACCAAATGTAATATTCCCAAGTTTGCTGATGACACAAAACTAGGTGAGAATGTGAGTGGTGAAGAGGATATTAAGAGGCTTCAAGGCAATTTAGACATGTTGAGTGAGTGGGTAAATACATGGCAGATGCTGTATAATGTGGATACGTGTGAGGTTATCCACTTTGGTAGGAGAAACAGAATGGCAGAGTTTTATTTAAATGATGATAGATTCGGAAATGTTGATGTACAAAGGGACCTGGGTGTCCTTGTACACCAATCACCGAAAGCAAGCATACAGGTGCAGCAAGCAGTTAAGGTGGTAAATGCTATGTTGACCTTCATTGTGAGAGGACTTGAGTACAGGAGCAAGGATGTCTTACTGCAGCTGTACAGGGCCTTGGTGAGACCACATCTGGAGTACTGTGTGCAGTTTTGGTCTCCTTACCTAAGAAAGGATATGCTTGCCATAGGGGGAGAGCAGTGAAGGTTCACCAGACTGATTCCTGGGATGGCAGGATTACTGTATGAGGAGAGATTGATTCGACTGGGTTTGTATTCACTGGAGCTTAGAAGAATGAGAGGGGATCTCATTGAAATGTATAAAATTCTGACAGGGCTGGACAAAGTGGATCCAGGGATGATGTTTCCTCTGGCTGGGGCATCTAGAACAAGGGGTCACAGTCTCAGGATACAGGGTAGGCTGTTTAGGACTGAGATCAGGAGAAATTTCTTCATTCAGAGGGTGGTGAACCTGTGGAATTCTGTACCACAGGAGACTGTGGAGGCCAAGACGCTGAATATATTTAGGAAGGAAATAGATTTCTGGACTCTAAAGGGGTCAAGGACAGGCAGGAGTATGGTGTTGAGATGGGGGAGCAGCCATGATCATATTGAATAGTTAAACGTCATACACCTCTTTATATCGTCCTTGTTTCCAAACACGGGAGACCACATCAACACCCCTCTAAACACGGGACACGGTACCAATACCCCTCTAAACACGGGACATGGTACCAATACCCCTCTAAACATGGGACACTGTACCAATACCCCTCTAAACACGGGACACTGTACCAGTACCCCTCTAAACATGGGACACTGTACCAATACCCCTCTAAACACGGGACACTGTACCAATACCCCTCTAAACACGGGACACTGCACCAATACCCCTCCAAACACGGGACACTGTACCAATACCCCTCTAAACACGGGACCCAGCATCAACACCCCTCTAAACACGGGACACTGTACCAATACACCATCAAACATGGGACACAGCACCAACACCCCTCTAAACACGGGACACTGTACCAATACCCATCCAAACACGGGACCCAGCACCAACACACCTCTAAACATGGGACACTGTACCAATACCCCTCTAAACACGGGATACTGTACCAATACCCCTCTAAACACGGGACACAGCACAGGCACCCCTCTAAACACGGGACACTTTACCAATACCCCTCCAAACATGGGACACCGCACCAACACCCCTCTAAACACGGGACACAGAACCAATACCCCTCTAAACACGGGACACTGTACCAATACCCCTCCAAACATGAGACACCGCACCAACAACCCTCTAAACACGGGACACAGCACCAACACTCTCTAAACAAGGGACACAGCACCAATAACCCTCCAAATATGGGACACCACACCAACACCCCTCTAAACACCGGACACCGCACCAACACCCCTCTAAACACGGGACACCGCATCAATACCCCTCCAAACATGGGACACCGCACCAATACCCCTCCAAACACGGGACACCGCACCAATACCCCTCCAAACACGGGACACAGCACCAATACCCCTCCAAACATGGGAGACCGCACCAAAACCCCTCCAAACATGGGACACCGCACCAATACACCTCTAAACACACGACACTGCACCAATACCCCTCCAAACATGGGAAAACGCACCAATACCCCTGCAAACATGGGACACCGCATCAATACACCTCCAAACATGGGACACCACACCAATACCCCTCCAAACACAGGATACAGCACCAATAGCCCTCCAAACACACGATACATTACCAATACGCCTCCAAACATGGGACACCATGCACCAATACCGCTTCAAACAAAGGATAACGCAACAATACCCCTCCAAACACACAACACAGCACCAATACCCCTCCAAACATGGGACACAGCACCAATACCCCTCCAAACATGGGAAAATGCACCAATACCCCTCCAAAAACAGGACACAGCACCAGTACACCTCCAAGCATAGGACACCACACCAATACCCCTCCAAACATCAGACAACGCATTAAGACCCTTCCAAGCATGGGACCCCACACCAATGCCCCTCCAAACACAGGACACTGTGACAAGACCCCTCCAAACACGCGACACGCACCAATAACCCTCCAAACAAGGGACACAGCACCAATACCCCACCAAAAATACGACACTGCACCAGTACCCCTCCAAACATGAGAAAACGCACCAATAACCATCCAAACATGGGACACCGCACCAATACCCCTCCAAACATGGGACACCGCACCAACACCCCTCCAAACACACGGCACAGCACCAATACACCTCCAAACACGGGACACAGCACCAATAACCCCACCAAACACGGGACACCGAAGCAATACCCCTCCAAACATGGGACACCGCAACAATACCCCTACAAACATGGGACACGGAGCCAATCCCCCTCCAAACACAGGACACTGCACCAATACCCCTCCAAACACAGGACACTGCACCAATCGCCCTCCAAACACCGGACACTGCAGTAAAACACTTCCAAAAACGGGACATCGCATCAATACCCCTCCAAACGTGGGACACCGCACTAAGAGTCTTCAAAACATGGAACAATGCACCAATAACCCTCCAAACATGGGACATCACACCAATACCCTTCCATACACAAGACACCGCACCGATACCCCTCCATACACAAGACACCGCATCAAGACCCCTCCAAACACAAGACACCACACCAATACGCCTCCAAACACAAGATACTGCACCAATACCCCTCCAAACACGGGACACTACACCAATATCTCTCCAAACACGAGAGACTAAACCAATAAACCTCCAAACACAGTACACCGCTCCAATACCCCCCGAAACATGGGACACAGCACCAATACCCCTCCACACACGTGGGACACAGCACCCATACCCCTCCACACACGCGGGACACAGCACCAATACACCTGCAAAATGCAACACAGCACCAATACCACTTGAAACACAGGAAATTGCACGAATACCCCTCTAAACATGGGACACTGCACCAATACCCCTCCAAATATGGACACCGCCCCTAAACTTCTCCAAGCACTGTACACTGCACCAATACCTCTCCGAACATGAGACACCGCGTCAGTACAACTCCAAACATGGGACACAGAACCAATAACCCTCCAAACACGGTACATAGCACCAATAATCCTCCAAACACGGGACAAAGCAACAATGCCCCTCCAAACACGGTACACAGCACCAAGACCTCTCCACACAAGGGACACAGCAACAATACCCCTCCAAATACAGGACACAACACCAATAACCCTCCAAACACAGGACACCGCACCAATACCCCTCCAAACACGGGACACAGCACCAATACCCCTCCAAACACGGGACACTGCAACAATACCTCTCCAAACACTTGACACCACACCAATACCCCTCCAAACATGGGACACAGAATGAATCCCCCTCCAAACATGGGAGACTGCACCAATACACCTCCAAACACACGACACCGCACCAATACCCCTCCAAACACGGAACACATTATCAATACCCCTCCAAACACGAAGCACCACACTAATGCCCCTGCAAACATGGGATACAGCACCAATATCCCTCCAAACATGGGACACCACACCAATACCCCACCGAATAAACAGCAAAGCACCAATACAACTCCAAACATGGGACACTGGAGCATTACCCCTCCAAGCATGAAACACCGCACCAATACCCCGCCAAACAAGGGACACAGCACCAATACCCCACCAAACACACGACACTGCACCAATACCCCTCTAAACATGGGAAAACGCACCAATACCCCTCCAAACATGGGACACCACACCAATACCCCTCCAAACATGGGACACCGCACCAATACCCATCCAAATATGGGACACCGCATCAAGACCCCTCCAAACATGGGACACAGCACCAATACCCCTCCAAACATGGGACACTGCACCAATACCCCTCCAAACATGGGATACCGCGCACCAATACCACTTCAAACAAAGGATAATGCAACAATACCCCTCCAAACACACAACACAGCAACATACCCCTCCAAACATGGGACACCACACCAGTACCCCTCCAAACATGGGACACCTCACCAATACCCCTCCAAAAACAGGACATAGCACCAATACCCCTCCATACATAGGACACCACACCAATACACCTCCAAACACAGTAAACATCATCAATACCCCTCCAAACACCGGACAACGCACTACCACCCTTCCAAGCATGGGACCCCGCACCAATAAACCCTCCAAACACAAGGCACTGCAACAATACCCCTCTAAACATGGGACACTGCACCAATACACTTCCAAACACGGGACACCGCACCAATACCCCTCCAAACACGGGACACCGCACCAATACCCCTCCAAACACGGGACACCGCACCAATACCCCTCCAAACATGGGACACTACAACAATGTCCCTCCAAACACGGGACACAGAACCAATACCCCTCCAAACACACGACACCGCACTAATACCCCTCCAAACATGGGACACAGAACAAATAACCCTCCAAAACCGGGACACCGCACCAATACCACACCAACCATGGGACACATTATCAATACCCCTCCAAACACGGGGCACCAAACTAATACCCCTGCAAACATGGGATACAGCACCAATACGAATCCAAACACGGGACACAACACGAATAACACCACCAAACACGGGACATGGAAGCAATACACCTCCAAACAAAGGACAGTGCACCAATACCACTCCAAAAAGGGTCACCGCAGCTAAACCCCTCCAAACATGGGACACCGCACCAATACCCCTCCAAACATGGGACACGGCAACAATACCCCTCCACACACGCGGGACACCGCACCAATACACCTGCAAAATGCAACACAACACCAATACCCCTTCAAACACGGGAAATCGCACCAATACCCCTCTAAACATGGGACACCACACCAATACCCCTCCAAACATGGACACCGACCCTGTACCTCTCCAAACACTGTACATTGCACCAATACCTCTCCAAACACGAGACAGGACGTCAATACAACTCCAAACATGGGACACAGAACCAATAACCCTACAAACATGGGACAATGCGTCAATACCCCTCCAAACATGGGACACTGCACCAATACCCCTCCAAACAAGGGACACCGCACCAATACCCCTCCAAACACGGGACACCGCACCAATACCCCTCCAAATAAACAGCAAAGCACCAATACAACTCCAAACATGGGACACCGGAGCAATACCCCTCCAAACATGAAACACTGCACTAATACCCTGCCAAACAAGGGACACAGCACCAATACCCCACCAAACACACGACACTGCACCAATACCCCTCCAAACATGGGACACTGCACCAATACCCCTCCAAACATGGGACACTGCACCAATACCCCTCCAAACATGGGACACAGCACCAATACCCCTCCAAACATGGGACACTGCAACAATACCCCTCCAAACATGGGACAGTGCACCAATAAACTTCAAAGGATGGGACACCATGCACCAATACCCCTTCAAACAAAGGATAACACACCAATACCCCTCCAAACACACAAAACAGCACCAATACCCCTCCAAACATGGGACACGGCACCATTCCCCCTCCAAATATGGGACACGGCACCAATACCCCTCCAAACATGGGACACGGCACCAATCCCCCTCCAAACACCGGACACTGCAGTAACACACTTCCAAGCGTGGAACACTGCACCAATACCCCTCCAAACATGGGACACCGCAACAATAACCCTCCACACACGCGGGACACTGCACCAATACACCTGCAAAATGCAACACAACACCAATACCCCTTGAAACACAGGAAATCACACCAATACCACTCTAAAAGTGGGACACCACATCAATAACCCTACAAACATGGACACAGCCCCTGTACCTCTCCAAACACTGTACATTGCACCAATACCTCTCCAAACACGAGATACCGTGTCAATACAACTCCAAACATGGGACACCGCACCAATAACCCTCCAAACAATGGACTCCGTACCAATATCACTCCAAACATGGGACACACTCCAATACTCCTCCAAACACGGGACACCGCACCAATACCCCTCCAAACATGGGACACCGCACCAATACCCTTCCAAACACGGGACACCACCCCTATACCTCCCCAAACACTGGATATTGCACCAATACCCCTCCAAACATGGGAAAAAGCACCAATACCCCTCCAAACATAGGACACCGCACCAATACCCCTCCAAACATGGGACACAGCACCAAGACCCCTCCAAAGATGGGACACCGCACCAATACACCTCCAAACATGGGACACCACACCAATACCCCTCCAAACATGGGATACAGCACCAATAGCCCTCCAAACACACGATACATTACCAATACGCCTCCAAACATGGGACACCGTGCACCAATACCCCTTCAAACAAAGGATAACGAAACAATACCCCTCCAAAAACACAACACAGCACCAATACCACTCCAAATATGGGATACAGCACCAATAAACCTCCAAACATGGGACACCACACCAATACACCTCCAAACACAGTACACATCACCAATACCCCTCCAAACACCGGACAACGCACTAAGACCCTTCCAAGCATGGGACCCCACACCAAAACCCCTCCAAACACAGGACACTGTGACAATACCCCTCCAAACATGGGACACCGCACCAATAACCCTCCAAATACGGGACACCACACCAATATCCCTCCAAACATGGGACACTACAACAATGTCCCTCCAAACACGGGACAGAGAACCAATACTCTTCCAAGCACACGGCACCACACCAATACCCCTGCAAACATGGGACACATTATCAATACCCCTCCAAACATGGGGCACCGCACCAATACCCTTGCAAACATGGGACACAGCATCAATACACCTCCAAACACGGGACACAGCACCAATAACCCCACCAAAAATGGGACACTGAAGCAATACCCCTCCAAACATTGGACACCGCAAACCTGCCCCTCCAAACATGGGACACAACCAATCCCCCTCCAAACACAGGACACTGCACCAATACCCCTCCAAACACTGGACACTGCAGTAACACACTTCCAAACACAGGACAGCGCACCAATACCCCTCCAAACATGGGACACCGCACTAAGAGTCTTCAAAACATGGACAATGCACCAACACCCCTCCAAACATGGGACATCACACCAATACCCCTCCATACACAAGACACCACACTGATACCCCTCCATACACAAGACACTGCATCAATACCCCTCCAAACACAAGACACCGCACCAATACCCCTCCAAACATAAGATACTGCACCAATACCCCTCCAAACACAGGACACTGCAAAAATATCCCTCCAGACACGCGGGACACAGCACCAATACCCCTCCAGACACGCGGGACACAGAACAAATACCCCTCCACACACGCGGGACACAGCACCAATACACCTGCAAAACGCAACACAGCACCAATAACCCTTCAAACACAGGAAATCGCACAAATACCCCTCTAAACATGGGACACAGCACCAATACCCCTTCAAATATGGACACCGCCCCTAAACCTCTCCAAGCACTGTACACTGCACCAATACCTCTCCAAACACAAGACAACCGTGTCAATACAGCTCCTAACATGGGACACAGAACCAATAACCCTCCCAAACACGGTACATAGCACCAATAATCCTCCAAACACGGGACAAAGCAACAATGCCCCTCCAAACACGGTACACAGCACCAAGACCACTCCACACAAGGGACACAGCAACAATGCCCCTCCAAATACAGGACACAACACCAATAACCCTCCAAACACAGGACACCGCACCAATACCCCTCCAAACACTTGACACCGCACCAATACCCCTCCAAACATGGGACACAGAACAAATAACCCTCCAAAACCGGGACACCGCACCAATACCACTCCAACCATGGACACATTATCAATACCCCTCCAAACACGGGGCACCACACTAATACCCCTGCAAACATGGGATACAGCACCAATACCCCTCCAAACACGGGACATAACACGAATAACACCAAACACGGGAAGCAACACCAATAACCCCACCAAACACGGGACACGGAAGCAATACACCTCCAAACAAAGGACAGTGCACCAATACCACTCCAAAAAGGGTCACCGCAGCTAAAACCCTCCAAACATGGGACACCGCACTAATACCCCTCCAAACATGGGACACCGCACCAATAACCTTCCAAACACCGGACACCGCACCAATATCCCTCCAAACATGGGACAATACAACAATGTTCCTCCAGACACGGGACACAGAACCAATACCCCTCCAAACACACAACACCGCACTAATACCCCTCCAAACATGGGACACAGAACAAATAACCCTCCAAAACCGGGACACCGCACCAATATCCCTCCAAACATGGGACAATACAACAATGATCCTCCAGACACGGGACACAGAACCAATACCCCTCCAAACACACAACACCGCACTAATACCCCTCCAAACATGGGACACAGAACAAATAACCCTCCAAAACCGGGACACCGCACCAATATCACTCCAACCATGGGGATACATTATCAATACCCCTCCAAACACATGGCACCACACTAATACCCCTGCAAACATGGGATACAGCACCAATACCCCTCCAAACACGGGACACAACACGAATAACACCAAACACAGGACACAACACCAATAAACCCACCAAACATGGGACACGGAAGCAATACACCTCCAAACAAATGACAGTGCACCAATACCACTCCAAAAAGGGTCACCACAGCTAAAACCCTCCAAACATGGGACACCGCAACAATAACCCTCCAAACATGGGACACAGCACCAATCCCCCTCCAAACACCGGACACTGCAGTAACACACTTCCAAGCATGGGACAGCGCACCAATACCCCTCCAAACATGGGACACTGCAACAATACCCCTCCACACACACGGGACACCGCACCAATACACCTGCAAAATGCAACACAACACCAATACCTCTTCAAACAAGGAAATCGCACCAATACCCCTCTAAACATGGGACACCACACCAATACCCCTCCAAACATGGACACAGCCCCTGTACCTCTCCAAACACTGTACATTGCACCAATACCTCTCCAAACACGAGACAGCATGTCAATACAACTCCAAACATGGGACACAGCACCAATACCCCTCCAAACATGGGACACTGCAACAATACCCCTCCAAACATGGGACACTGCACCAATACCCCTACAAACATGGGACACTGCAACAATACCCCTCCAAACATGGGACAGTGCACCAATAAACTTCAAAGGATGGGACACCATGCCCCAATACCCCTTCAAACAAAGGATAACACACCAATACCCCTCCAAACACACAAAACAGCACCAATACCCCTCCAAACATGGGACACGGCACCATTCCCCCTCCAAATATGGGACACGGCACCAATACCCCTCCAAACATGGGACACGGCACCAATCCCCCTCCAAACACCGGACACTGCAGTAACACACTTCCAAGCATGGAACACTGCACCAATACCCCTCCAAACATGGGACACCGCAACAATAACCCTCCACACACGCGGGACACTGCACCAATACACCTGCAAAATGCAACACAACACCAATAGCCCTTGAAACACAGGAAATCACACCAATACCACTCTAAAAGTGGGACACCACACCAATAACCCTACAAACGTGGACACCGCCCCTGTACCTCTCCAAACACTGTACATTGCACCAATACCTCTCCAAACACGAGATACCGTGTCAATACAACTCCAAACATGGGACACCGCACCAATAACCCTCCAAACAATGGACTCCGTACCAATATCACTCCAAACATGGGACACACTCCAATACTCCTCCAAACACGGGACACCGCACCAATACCCCTCCAAACATGGGAAAACACACCAATACCCTTCCAAACACGGGACACCACCCCTATACCTCCCCAAACACTGGATATTGCACCAATACCCCTCCAAACATGGGAAAAAGCACCAATACCCCTCCAAACATAGGACACCGCACCAATACCCCTCCAAACATGGGACACAGCACCAAGACCCCTCCAAAGATGGGACACCGCACCAATACACCTCCAAACATGGGACACCACACCAATACCCCTCCAAACATGGGATACAGCACCAATAGCCCTCCAAACACACGATACATTACCAATACGCCTCCAAACATGGGACACCGTGCACCAATACCCCTTCAAACAAAGGATAACGAAACAATACCCCTCCAAAAACACAACACAGCACCAATACCACTCCAAACATGGGACACCACACCAATACACCTCCAAACACAGTACACATCACCAATACCCCTCCAAACACCGGACAACGCACTAAGACCCTTCCAAGCATGGGACCCCACACCAAAACCCCTCCAAACACAGGACACTGTGACAATACCCCTCCAAACATGGGACACCGCACCAATAACCCTCCAAATACGGGACACCACACCAATATCCCTCCAAACATGGGACACTACAACAATGTCCCTCCAAACACGGGACAGAGAACCAATACTCTTCCAAGCACACGGCACCACACCAATACCCCTGCAAACATGGGACACATTATCAATACCCCTCCAAACATGGGGCACCGCACCAATACCCTTGCAAACATGGGACACAGCATCAATACACCTCCAAACACGGGACACAGCACCAATAACCCCACCAAAAATGGGACACTGAAGCAATACCCCTCCAAACATTGGACACCGCAAACCTGCCCCTCCAAACATGGGACACAACCAATCCCCCTCCAAACACAGGACACTGCACCAATACCCCTCCAAACACTGGACACTGCAGTAACACACTTCCAAACACAGGACAGCGCACCAATACCCCTCCAAACATGGGACACCGCACTAAGAGTCTTCAAAACATGGGACAATGCACCAACACCCCTCCAAACATGGGACATCACACCAATACCCCTCCATACACAAGACACCACACTGATACCCCTCCATACACAAGACACTGCATCAATACCCCTCCAAACACAAGACACCGCACCAATACCCCTCCAAACATAAGATACTGCACCAATACCCCTCCAAACACAGGACACTGCAAAAATATCCCTCCAGACACGCGGGACACAGCACCAATACCCCTCCAGACACGCGGGACACAGAACAAATACCCCTCCACACACGCGGGACACAGCACCAATACACCTGCAAAACGCAACACAGCACCAATAACCCTTCAAACACAGGAAATCGCACAAATACCCCTCTAAACATGGGACACAGCACCAATACCCCTTCAAATATGGACACCGCCCCTAAACCTCTCCAAGCACTGTACACTGCACCAATACCTCTCCAAACACAAGACACCGTGTCAATACAGCTCCTAACATGGGACACAGAACCAATAACCCTCCCAAACACGGTACATAGCACCAATAATCCTCCAAACACGGGACAAAGCAACAATGCCCCTCCAAACACGGTACACAGCACCAAGACCTCTCCACACAAGGGACACAGCAACAATGCCCCTCCAAATACAGGACACAACACCAATAACCCTCCAAACACAGGACAGCGCACCAATACCCCTCCAAACATGGGACACCGCACTAAGAGTCTTCAAAACATGGGACAATGCACCAACACCCCTCCAAACATGGGACATCACACCAATACCCCTCCATACACAAGACACCACACTGATACCCCTCCATACACAAGACACTGCATCAATACCCCTCCAAACACAAGACACCGCACCAATACCCCTCCAAACATAAGATACTGCACCAATACCCCTCCAAACACAGGACACTGCAAAAATATCCCTCCAGACACGCGGGACACAGCACCAATACCCCTCCAGACACGCGGGACACAGAACAAATACCCCTCCACACACGCGGGACACAGCACCAATACACCTGCAAAACGCAACACAGCACCAATAACCCTTCAAACACAGGAAATCGCACAAATACCCCTCTAAACATGGGACACAGCACCAATACCCCTTCAAATATGGACACCGCCCCTAAACCTCTCCAAGCACTGTACACTGCACCAATACCTCTCCAAACACAAGACACCGTGTCAATACAGCTCCTAACATGGGACACAGAACCAATAACCCTCCCAAACACGGTACATAGCACCAATAATCCTCCAAACACGGGACAAAGCAACAATGCCCCTCCAAACACGGTACACAGCACCAAGACCTCTCCACACAAGGGACACAGCAACAATGCCCCTCCAAATACAGGACACAACACCAATAACCCTCCAAACACAGGACACCGCACCAATACCCCTCCAAACACTTGACACCGCACCAATACCCCTCCAAACATGGGACACAGAACAAATAACCCTCCAAAACCGGGACACCGCACCAATACCACTCCAACCATGGGACACATTATCAATACCCCTCCAAACACGGGGCACCACACTAATACCCCTGCAAACATGGGATACAGCACCAATACCCCTCCAAACACGGGACATAACACGAATAACACCAAACACGGGAAGCAACACCAATAACCCCACCAAACACGGGACACGGAAGCAATACACCTCCAAACAAAGGACAGTGCACCAATACCACTCCAAAAAGGTCACCGCAGCTAAAACCCTCCAAACATGGGACACCGCACTAATACCCCTCCAAACATGGGACACCGCACCAATAACCTTCCAAACACCGGACACCGCACCAATATCCCTCCAAACATGGGACAATACAACAATGTTCCTCCAGACACGGGACACAGAACCAATACCCCTCCAAACACACAACACCGCACTAATACCCCTCCAAACATGGGACACAGAACAAATAACCCTCCAAAACCGGGACACCGCACCAATATCCCTCCAAACATGGGACAATATAACAATGATCCTCCAGACACGGGACACAGAACCAATACCCCTCCAAACACACAACACCGCACTAATACCCCTCCAAACATGGGACACAGAACAAATAACCCTCCAAAACCGGGACACCGCACCAATATCACTCCAACCATGGGATACATTATCAATACCCCTCCAAACACATGGCACCACACTAATACCCCTGCAAACATGGGATACAGCACCAATACCCCTCCAAACACGGGACACAACACGAATAACACCAAACACAGGACACAACACCAATAAACCCACCAAACATGGGACACGGAAGCAATACACCTCCAAACAAATGACAGTGCACCAATACCACTCCAAAAAGGGTCACCACAGCTAAAACCCTCCAAACATGGGACACCGCAACAATAACCCTCCAAACATGGGACACAGCACCAATCCCCCTCCAAACACCGGACACTGCAGTAACACACTTCCAAGCATGGGACAGCGCACCAATACCCCTCCAAACATGGGACACTGCAACAATACCCCTCCACACACACGGGACACCGCACCAATACACCTGCAAAATGCAACACAACACCAATACCTCTTCAAACAAGGAAATCGCACCAATACCCCTCTAAACATGGGACACCACACCAATACCCCTCCAAACATGGACACAGCCCCTGTACCTCTCCAGACACTGTACATTGCACCAATACCTCTCCAAACACGAGACAGCATGTCAATACAACTCCAAACATGGGACACAGAACCAATAACCCTACAAACATGGGAAACCGCACCAATAACACTCCAAACATGGGACACTGCACCAATACCCCTCCAAATAAACAGCAAAGCACCAATACAACTCCAAACATGGGACACCGGAGCAATACCCCTCCAAACATGGGACACTGCACCAATACCCCTCCAAACATGGGACACAGCACCAATACCCCTACAAACATGGGACACTGCACCAATACACCTCCAAACATGGGACAGTGCACCAATAAACCTCCAAACATGGGACACCATGCACCAATACCCCTTCAAACAAAGGATAACGCGCCAATACCCCTCCAAACACACAACACAGCACCAATACCCCTCCAAACATGGGACACGGCACCAATCGCCCTCCAAACAACGGACACTGCAGTAACACACTTCCAAGCATGGGACACCGCACCAATACCCCTCCAAACATGGGACACCGCACCAATACCCCTCCAAACATGGGACAACGCACCAATACCACTCCACACATGCGGGACACAGCACCAACACACCTGCAAAACCCAACACAACACCAATACGCCTTGAAACACGGGAAATCACACCAATACCGTTCTAAACGTGGGACACCACACCAATAACCCTACAAACATGGACACCGCCCCTGTACCTCTCCAAACACTGTACATTGCACCAATACCTCTCCAAACACGAGACAGCATGTCATACAACTCCAAACATGGGACACAGAACCAATAACCCTACAAACATGGGAAACCGCACCAATAACACTCCAAACATGGGACACTGCACCAATACCCCTCCAAACATGGGACACCACACCAATACCCCTCCAAACATGGACACCGCCCCTGTACCTCTCCAAACACTGTACATTGCACCAATAGCTCTCCAAACATGAGACAGCATGTCAATACAACTCCAAACATGGGACACAGAACCAATAACCCTACCAACATGGGACACCGCGTCAATACCCCTCCAAACACGAGACACTGCACCAAAACCCCTCTAAACACAGGACACAGAACCAATACCACTCCAAACATGGGACACCGCACCAAAACCCCTCCAAACATGGGACACCGCACCAATACCCCTCCAAACATGGGAAAAAGCACCAATACCCCTCCAAAAACTGGACACAGCACCAATACACCTCCAAACATGGGAAAAAGCACCAATACCCCTCCAAAAACTGGACACAGCACCAATACCCCTCCAAACATAGGACACCACACCAATACACCTCCAAACACAGTACACATCACCAATACCCCTCCAAACATTAGACAACGCACCAATAACCCTCCAAACAATGGACTCCGTACCAATATCACTCCAAACATGGGACACCACTCCAATACCCCTCCAAACACGGGACACCGCACCAAAACCCCTCCAAACATGGGACACCGCACCAATACCCCTCCAAACATGCGAAAACGCACCAATACCCCTCCAAACATAGGACACCGCACCAATACCCCTCCAAACATGGGACAACGCACCAATACCACTCCACACATGCGGGACACAGCACCAACACACCTGCAAAACCCAACACAACACCAATACGCCTTGAAACACGGGAAATCACACCAATACCGTTCTAAACGTCGGACACCACACCAATAACCCTACAAACATGGACACCGCCCCTGTACCTCTCCAAACACTGTACATTGCACCAATACCTCTCCAAACACGAGATACCGTGTCAATACAACTCCAAACATGGGACACCGCGTCAATACCCCTCCAAACACGAGACACTGCACCAACACCCCTCTAAACACGGGACACAGAACCAATACCACTCCAAACATGGGACACCACACCAAAACCCCTCCAAACACGGGACACTGCACCAAAACCCCTCCAAACATGGGACACCGCACCAATACCCCTCCAAACATGGGAAAAAGCACCAATACCCCTCCAAAAACTGGACACAGCACCAATACACCTCCAAACATAGGACACCACACCAATACACCTCCAAACACAGTACACATCACCAATACCCCTCCAAACATTAGACAACGCACCAATAACCCTCCAAACAATGGACTCCGTACCAATATCACTCCAAACATGGGACACCACTCCAATACCCCTCCAAACATGGGACACCGCACCAATACCCCTCCAAACACGGGACACCGCACCAATACCCCTCCAAACATAGGACACTGCACCAATACCCCTCCAAACATGGGACACAGCACCAAGACCCCTCCAAACATAGGACACTGCACCAATACCCCTCCAAACATGGGACACAGCACCAAGACCCCTCCAAAGATGGGACACCGCACCAATACACATCCAAACATGGGACACCACACCAATACCCCTCCAAACACGGGATACAGCAACATTAGCCCTCCAAACACACGATACATTACCAATACACCTCCAAACATGGGACACCGTGCACCAATACACCTTCAAACAAAGGATAACGCAACAATACCCCTCCACAAACACAACACAGCACCAATACCACTCCAAACATGGGACACCGCACCAATACCCCTCCAAACATGGGACACAGCACCAATACCCCTCCAAACATGGGACACAGCACCAAAACCCCTCCAAACATAGGAAAACGCACCAATATCCCTCCAAAAACTGGACACAGCACCAATACCCCTCCAAACACAGTACACATCCCAATAACCCTCCAAACACCGGACAACGCACTAAGACCCTTCCAAGCATGGGACACCGCACCAATACCCTCCAAACACAGGACACTGTGACAATACCCCTCCAAACATGGGACACCGCACCAATAAGCCTCCAAATACGGGATACCACACCAATATCCCTCCAAACATGGGACACTACAACAATGTCCCTCCAAACATGGGACACCACACCAATACCCCTCCAAATAAACAGCAAAGCACCAATACAACTCCAAACATGGGACATTGGAGCAATACCCCTCCAAGCATGAAACACCGCACCAATACCCCGTTAAACAAGGGACACAGCACCAATACCTCACCAAACACACGACACTGCACCAATACCCTTCTAAACATGGGAAAACGCACCAATACCCCTCCAAACATGGGACACCGCACCAATACCCCTCCAAATATGGGACACCGCGTCAATACCCCTCCAAACACGAGACACTGCACCAATACCCCTCTAAACACGGGACACAGAACCAATACCCCTCCAAACATGGGACACCGCACCAAAACCCCTCCAAACATGGGAAAATGCACCAATACCCCTCCAAAAACTGGACACAGCACCAATACACCTCCAAATAAAGGACACCACACCAATACACCTCCAAACACTGTACACATCACCAATACCCCTCCAAACATTAGACAACGCACCAATAACCCTCCAAACAATGGACACCGCACCAATACCCCTCCAACAATGGGACACCACTCCAATACCCCTCCAAACATGGGACACCGCACCAATAACCTTCCAAACACGGGACACCACCCCTATACCTCTCCAAACACTGGATATTGCACCAATACCCCTCCAAACATGGGAAAACGCACCAATACCCCACCAAACATAGGACACTGCACCAATACCCCTCCAAACATGGGACACAGCACCAAGACCCCTCCAAACATGGGACACAGCACCAATACCCCTCTAAACATGGGACACAGCACCAAGACCCCTCCAAACATGGGACACTGCACCAATACTCCTCCAAACATGGGACACTGCACCAATACCCCTCCAAACATGGGACACAGCACCAATACTCCTCCAAACATGGGACACTGCACCAATACTCCTCCAAACATGGGACACTGCACCAATACCCCTCCAAACATGGGACACAGCACCAAGACCCCTCCAAACATGGGACAGTGCACCAATACACCTCCAAACATGGGACAGTGCACCAAAAAACTTCCAAGGATGGGACACCATGCACCAATACCCCTTCAAACAAAAGATAACGCACCAATACCCCTCCAAACACACAACACAGCACTAATACCCCTCCAAACATGGGACACAGCACCAATCCCCCTCCAAACATGGAACACCGCACCAATACCCCTCCACACACGCAGGACACAGCACCAATACACCTGCAAAACGCAACACAACACCAATACCCCTTGAAACACGGGAAATCACATCAATACTGCTCTAAAAGTGGGACACCACAACCTACAAACATGGACACCGACCCTGTACCTCTCCAAACACTGTACATTGCACCAATACCTCTCCAAACACGGGACACCTTGGCAATACAACTCCAAACATGGGACACAGAACCAATAACCGTACAAACATGGGACAATGCGTCAATACCCCTCCAACCACGGGACACTGCACCAACACCCCTCTAAACACGGGACACAGAACCAATACCATTCCAAACATGGGACACCACACCAAAACACCTGCAAACATGGGAAACCGCAACAATACCCCTCCAAACATGGGACACGGCACCAATTCCCCTCCAAACACCGGACACTGCAGTAACACACTTCCAAGCATGGGACACCGCACCAATACCCCTCCAAACATGGGGCACTGCAACAATACCCCTTCACACACGCGGGACACGGCACCAATACACCTGCAAAATGCAACACAACACCAATACCCCTTCACACACGGGAAATCACACCAATACCCCTGTAAACATGGGGCACCACACCAATACACCTCCAAACATGGACACCGCCCCTGTACCTCTCCAAACACTGTACATTGCACCAATACCTCTCCAAACACGAGACAGCATGTCAATACAACTCCAAACATGGGACACAGAACCAATAACCCTACAAACATGTGACAACGCACCAATAACACTCCAAACATGGGACACTGCACCAATACCCATCCAAACAAGGGGCACCGCACCAATACCCCTCCAAACACGGGACACCACACCAATACCCCTCCAAATAAACAGCAAAGCACCAATACAACTCCAAACATGGAACACCAGAGCAATACCCCTCCAAACATGAAACACTGCACCAATACCCCGCCAAACAAGGGACACAGCACCAATTCCTCACCAAACACACGACACTGCACCAATACCCCTCCAAACATGGGAAAACGCACCAATACCCCTACAAACATGGGACACCACACCAATACCCCTCCAAACATGGGACACAGCACCAAAACCCCTTCAAACAAAGGATAACGCACCAATAACCCTCCAAACACACAACACAGCACCAATACCCCTCCAAACATGGGACACGGCACCAATCCCCCTCCAAACACCGGACACTGCAGTAACACACTTCCATGCATGGGACACCGCACCAATACCCCTCCAAACATGGGACACCGCACCAATACCCCTCCAAACATGGGACACCGCACCAATAACCTTCCAAACATGGGACACCGCACCAATACCCCTCCATACATGCGGGACACAGCACCAATACACCTGCAAAATGCAACACAACACCAATACCCCTTGAAACACGGGAAATCACACCAATACCGCTCTAAACGTGGGACACCACACCAATAACCCTACAAACATGGACACCGCCCCTGTACCTCTCCAAACACTGTACATTGCACCAATACCTCTCCAAACACGAGACACCGTGTCAATACAACTCCAAACATGGGACACCGCACCAATAACCCTCCAAACATGGGACACTGCACCAACACCCCTCTAAACATGGGACACAGAACCAATACCACTCCAAACATGGGACACCGCACCAAAACCCCTCCAAACATGGGAAAAAGCACCAAGACCCCTCCAAAAACTGGACACAGCACCAATACACCTCCAAATATAGGACACAGCACCAATACACCTCCAAACACAGTACACATCACGAATACCCCTCCAAACATTAGACAACGCACCAATAACCCTCCAAACAATGGACTCCGTACCAATATCACTCCAAACATGGGACACCACTCCAATACCCCTCCAAACATGGGACACCGCACCAATACCCCTCCAAACATGGGAAAACACACCAATACCCCTCCAAACATAGGACACTGCACCAATACCCCTCCAAACATGGGACACAGCACCAAGACCCCTCCAAAGATGGGACATCGCACCAATACACATCCAAACATGGGACACCACACCAATACCCCTCCAAACACGGGATACAGCACCATTAGCCCTCCAAACACACGATACATTACCAATACACCTCCAAACATGGGACACCGTGCACCAATACCCCTTCAAACAAAGGATAACGCAACAATACCCCTCCAAAAACACAACATAGCACCAATACCACTCCAAACATGGGACACAGCACCAATACCCCTCAAAACATGGGACACCGCACCAAAACCCCTCCAAACATAGGAAAACGCACCAATACCCCTCCAACAACTGGACACAGCACCAATACACCTCCAAACTTAGGACACCAAACCAATACACCTCCAAACACAGTACACATCACCAATACCCCTCCAGGCACCGGACAACGCACTAAGACCCTTCCAAGCACGTGACCCCACACCAATACACCTCCAAACACAGGACAATGTGACAATACCCCTCCAAACATGGGACACCGCACCAATAAGCCTCCAAATACGGGACACCACACCAATATCCCTCCAAACATGGGACACTACAATAATGTCCCTCCAAACATGGGACACCACACCAATACCCCTCCAAATAAACAGCAAAGCACCAATACAACTCCAAACATGGGACACCGCACCAATACCCCTCCAAATAAAGAGCAAAGCACCAATACAACTCCAAACATGGGACACTGGAGCAATACCCCTCCAAGCAGGAAACACCGCACCAATACCCCACCAAACAAATGACACTGCACCAATACCCTTCTACACATGGGAAAACGCACCAATACCCCTCCAAACATGGGACACCACACCAATACCCCTCCAAACATGGGACACCGCACCAATACCCCTCCAAATATGGGACACCGCACCGAGACCCCTCCAAACTTGGGATACCGCGCACCAATACCACTTCAAACAAAGGATAATGCAACAATACCCCTCCAAACACACAACACAGCAACATACCCCTCCAAACATGTGACACCACACCAGTACCCCTCCAAACATGGGACACCTCACCAATAACCCTCCAAAAACAGGACATAGCACCAATACCCCTCCATACATAGGACACCACACCAATACACCTCCAAACACAGTACACATCATCAATACCCCTCCAAACACCGGACAACGCACTACAACCCTTCCAAGCATGGGACCCCGCACCAATACTTTTCCAAACACAAGGCACTGCAACAATACCCCTCTAAACATGGGACACTGCACCAATACACTTCCAAACACGGGACACCGCACCAATACCCCTCTAAACATGGGACACTGCACCAATACACTTCCAAACACGGGACACCGCACCAATACCCCTCCAAACACGGGACACCGCACCAATACCCCTCCAAACATGGGACACTACAACAATGTCCCTCCAAACATGGGACACAGAACCAATACCCCTCCAAACACACGACACCGCACTAATACCCCTCCAAACATGGGACACAGAACAAATAACCCTCCAAAACCGGGACACTGCAACAATACACTTCCAAACACGGGACACCGCACCAATACCCCTCCAAACATGGGACACTACAACAATGTCCCTCCAAACATGGGACACAGAACCAATACCCCTCCAAACACACGACACCGCACTAATACCCCTCCAAACATGGGACACAGAACAAATAACCCTCCAAAACCGGGACACCGCACCAATACCACACCAACCATGGGACACATTATCAATACCCCTCCAAACACGGGGCACCACACTAATACCCCTGCAAACATGGGATACAGCACCAATACCCCTCCAAACACGGGACACAACACGAATAACACCACCAAACACGGGACATGGAAGCAATACACCTCCAAACAAAACACAATGCACAAATACCACTCCAAAAAGGGTCACCGCAGCTAAACCCTCCAAGCATGGGGCACCGCACCAATACCCCTCCAAACATGGGACACCGCACCAATACCCCTCCAAACATGGGACACCGCAACAATACCGCTCCACACACGCGGGACACCGCACCAATACACCTGCAAAATGCAACACAACACCAATACCTCTTCAAACACAGGAAATCACACCAATACCCCTCTAAACATGGGACACCACACCAATACCCCTCCAAACATGGACACCTCCCCTGTACCTTTCCAAACACTGTACATTGCACCAATACCTCTCCAAACACGAGACAGGACGTCAATACAACTCCAAACATGGGACACAGAACCAATAACCCTACAAACATGGGACACCGCACCAATAACACTCCAAACATGGGACACTGCACCAATACCCCTCCAAACAAGGGACACCGCACCAATACCCCTCCAAACATGGGACACCGCACCAATACCCCTCCAAACATGGGACACAGAACCAAGACCCCTCCAAACATGGGACACTGCACCAATACACCTCCAAACATGGGACACCGCACCAATACCCCTCCAAACATGGGACACAGAACCAAGACCCCTCCAAACATGGGACACAGCACCAAGATCCCTCCAAACATGGGACACTGCACCAATACCCCTCCAAACATGGGACACTGCACCAATACCCATCCAAACATGGGACACAGCACCAAGACCCCTCCAAACATGGGACACTGCACCAATACCCCTCCAAACATGGGACAGTGCACCAATAAACTTCCAAGGATGGGACACCATGCACCAATACCCCTTCAAACAAAGGATAACGCACCAATACCCCTCCAAACACACAACACAGCACCAATACCCCTCCAAACATGGGACACAGCACCAATCCCCCTCCAAACATGGGACACGGCACCAATACCCCTCCAAACATGGGACACGGCACCAATCCCCCTCCAAACACTGAACACTGCAGTAACACACTTCCAAGCATGGAACACCGCACCAATACCCCTCCAAACATGGGACACCGCACCAATACCCCTCCACTCACGCGGGACGCAGCACCAATACACCTGCAAAACGCAACACAACACCAATACCCTTTGAAACACGGGAAATCACACCAATACTGCTCTAAAATTGGGACACCACAACCTACAAACATGGACACCGACCCTGTACCTCGCCAAACACTGTACATTGCACCAATACCTCTCCAAACACGAGACACCGTGTCAATACAACTCCAAACATGGGACACAGAACCAATAACCCTCCAAACATGGGACACCGCACCAATAACCCTACAAACATGTGACACCGCAACAATACCCCTCCAAACATGGGACACTGCACCAATACCCCTCCAAACACGGGACACCGCACCAACACCTCTCTAAACACGGGACACAGAACCAATACCACTCCAAACATGGGACACCACACCAAAACCCCTCCAAACATGGGAAAACGCACCAATACCCCTCCAAAAACTGGACACAGAACCAATACACCTCCAAACATAGGACACCAAACCAATACACCTCCAAACACAGTACAAATCAACAATACCCCTCCAAACATTAGACAATGCACCAATAACCCTCCAAACAATGGACACCGTACCAATATCACTCCAAACATGGGACACCACTCCAATACCCCTCCAAACATGGGACACCGCACCAATACCCCTCCAAACATGGGACACCGCACCAATACCCCTCCAAACATGGGACACCACTCCAATACCTCTCCAAACATGGGACACCACTCCAATACCCCTCCAAACATGGGACACCGCACCAATACCCCTCCAAACATGGGACACCGCACCAATACCCTTCCAAACACGGGACACCACCCCGATACCTCTCCAAACACAGGACACTGCAACAATATCCCTCCAGACACGCGGGACACAGCAACAATACCCCTCCAGACATGCGGGACACAGCACCAATACCCCTCCACACACGCGGGACACAGCACCAATATACCTGCAAAACGCAACACAGCACCAATACCCCTTCAAACACAGGAAATCGCACGAATACCCCTCTAAACATGGGACACTGCACCAATACCCCTTCAAATATGGACACCGCCCCTAAACCTCTCCAAGCACTGTACACTGCACCAATACCTCTCCAAACACGAGACACCGTGTCAATACAGCTCCTAACATGGGACACAGAACCAATAACCCTCCCAAACACGGTACATAGCACCAATAATCCTCCAAACACGGGACAAAGCAACAATGCCCCTCCAAACACGGTACACAGCACCAAGACCTCTCCAAACAAGGGACACAGCAACAATACCCCTCCAAATACAGGACACAACACCAATAACCCTCCAAACACAGGACACTACACAAATACCCCTCCAAACACTTGACACTGCACCAATACCCCTCCAAACATGGGACACTAAAACAATGTCCCTCCAAACACGGGACACAGAACCAATACCCCTCCAAACACACAACACCGCACTAATACCCCTCCAAACATGGGACACAGAACAAATAACCCTCCAAAACCGGGACACCGCACCAATACCACTCCAACCATGGGACACATTATCAATACCCCTCCAAACACGGGGCACCACACTAATACCCCTGCAAACATGGGATACAGCACCAATACCCCTCCAAACACGGGACACAACACGAATAACACCAAACACGGGACACAACACCAATAACCCCACCAAACACGGGACACGGAAGCAATACACCTCCAAACAAAGGGCAGTGCACCAATACCACTCCAAAAAGGGTCACCGCAGCTAAACCCCTCCAAACATGGGACACCGCAACAATAACCCTCCAAACATGGGACAAAGCACCAATCCCCCTCCAAACACCGGACACTGCAGTAACACACTTCCAAGCATGGGACATCGCAACAATACCCCTCCAAACATGGGACACCGCAACAATACCCCTCCACACACGTGGGACACCGCACCAATACACCTGCAAAATGCAACACAACACCAATACCTCTTCAAACACGGGAAATCGCACCAATACCCCTCTAAACATGGGACACCACACCAATACCCCTCCAAACATGGACACCGCCCCTGTACCTCTCCAAACACTGTACATTGCACCAATACCTCTCCAAACACGAGACAGCATGTCAATACAACTCCAAACATGGGACACAGAACCAATAACCCTACAAACATGGGACACCGCACCAATAACACTCCAAACATGGGACACTGCACCAATACCTCTCCAAACAAGGGACACCGCACCAATACCCCTCCAAACACGGAACACCGCACCAATACCCCTCCAAATAAACAGCAAAACATCAATACAACTCCAAACATGGGATACCGGAGCAATACCCCTCCAAACATGAAACACTGCACCAATAACCCGCCAAACAAGGGACACAGCACGAATACCCCACCAAACACATGACACTGCACCAATACCCCTCCAAACATGGGAAAACGCACCAATACCCCTCCAAACATGGGACACCGCACCAATACTCCTCCAAACATGGGACACTGCACCAATACCCCTCCAAACATGGGACACAGCACCAATACCCCTACAAACATGGGACACTGCACCAATACCCCACCAAACATGGGACAGTGCACCAATAAACCTCCAAACATGGGACACCATGCACCAATACCCCTTCAAACAAAGGATAACGCACCAATACCCCTCCAAACACGTGGGACACAGCACCAATACAGCTGCAAAACGCAACACAACACCAATACCCCTTGAAACACGGGAAATCACACCAATACCATTCTAAACGTGGGACACCACACCAATAACCCTACAAACATGGACACCGCCCCTGTACCTCTCCAAACACTGTACATTGCACCAATACCTCTCCAAACACGAGACACCATGTCAATACAACTCCAAACATGGGACACAGAACCAATAACCCTACAAACATGGGACACCGCACCAATAACACTCCAAACATGGGACACTGCACCAATACCCCTCCAAACATGGGACACAGAACCAATACCACTCCAAACATGGGACACCACACCAAAACCCCTCCAAACATGGGAAAAAGCACCAATACCCCTCCAAAAACAGGACACAGCACCAATACCCCTCCAAACATAGGACACCACACCAATACACCTCCAAACGCAGTACACATCACCAATACCCCTCCAAACATTAGACAATGCACCAATAACCCTCCAAACAATGGACTCCGTACCAATATCACTCCAAACATGGGACACACTCCAATACCCCTCCAAACACGGGACACCGCACCAATACCCCTCCAAACACGGGACACCGCACCAAGACCCCTCCAAACATGGGACACAGCACCAAGGCCCCTCCAAACATGGGACACTGCACCAATACCTCTCAAAACATGGGTCACTGCACCAATACCACTCCAAACATGGGATACCGCGCACCAATACCACTTCAAACAAAGGATAATGCACCAATACCCCTCCAAACACACAACACAGCTACATACCCCTCCAAACATGTGACACCACACCAGTACCCCTCCAAACATGGGACACCTCACCAATACCCCTCCATACATAGGACACCACACCAATACACCTCCAAACACAGTACACATCATCAATACCCCTCCAAACACCGGACAACGCACTACCACCCTTCCAAGCATGGGACCCCGCACCAATAAACCCTCCAAACACAAGGCACTGCAACAATACCCCTCTAAACATGGGACACTGCACCAATACACTTCCAAACACGGGACACCGCACCAATACCCCTCCAAACACGGGACACCGCACCAATACCCCTCCAAACATGGGACACTACAACAATGTCCCTCCAAACACGGGACACAGAACCAATACCCCTCCAAACACACGACACCGCACTAATACCCCTCCAAACATGGGACACAGAACAAATAACCCTCCAAAACCGGGACACCGCACCAATACCACTCCAACCATGGGACACATTATCAATACCCCTCCAAACACGGGGCACCACACTAATACCCCTGCAAACATGGGATACAGCACCAATACCCCTACAAACACGGGACACCACACGAATAACACCACCAAACACGGGACATGGAAGCAATACACCTCCAAACAAAGGACAGTGCACCAATACCACTCCAAAAAGGGTCACCGCAGCTAAACCCCTCCAAACATGGGACACCGCAACAATACCCCTCCAAACATGGGACAAAGCACCAATCACCCTCCAAACATGGGAAAACGCACCAATACCCCTCCAAAAACTGGATACAGCACCAATAAACCTCCAAACATAGGACACCACACCAATACACCTCCAAACACAGTACACATCACCAATACCCCTCCAAACACCGGACAACGCACTAAGACCCTTCCAAGCATGGGACCCCACACCAAAACCCCTCCAAACACAGGACACTGTGACAATACCCCTCCAAACATGGGACACCGCACCAATAACCCTCCAAATACGGGACACCACACCAATATCCCTCCAAACATGGGACACTACAACAATGTCCCCCCAAACACGGGACACAGAACCAATACTCTTCCAAGCACACGGCACCACACCAATACCCCTGCAAACATGGGACACATTATCAATACCCCTCCAAACATGGGGCACCACACCAATACCCTTGCAAACATAGGACACAGCACCAAAACACCTCCAAACACGGGACACAGCACCAATAACCCCACCAAACATGGTACACTGAAGCAATACCACTCCAAACATTGGACAACGCAACAGTACCCCTCCAAACATGGGACACGGAACCAAACCCCCTCCAAACACAAAACACTGCACCAATATCCCTCCAAACACTGGACACTGCAGTAAAACACTTCCAAACACGGGACAGCGCACCAATACCCCTCCAAACATGGGACACCGCACCAATACCCCTCCAAACACAAGACACCGCACCAATACCCCTACAAAAACAAGATACAGCACCAATACCCCTCCAAACACAGGACACTGCACCAATATCTCTCCAAACACGAGAGACTAAACAAATACACCTCCAAACACAGGACACAGCTCCAATACCCCACCAAAAACGGAACACAGCACCAATATCCCTCCAGACACGCGGGACACAGCACAAATACCCCTCCAGACACGCGGGTCACAGCACCAATACCCCTCCACACACGTGGGACACAGCACCAATACACCTGCAAAACGCAACACAGCACCAATACCCCTTCAAACACAGGAAATCGCATGAATACCCCTCTAAACATGGGACACTGCACCAATACCCCTTCAAATATGGACACCGCCCCTAAACCTCTCCAAGCACTGTACACTGCACCAATACCTCTCCAAACACGAGACACCGTGTCAATACAACTCCAAACATGGGACACAGAACCAATAACCCTCCCAAACACGGTACATAGCACCAATAATCCTCCAAACACGGGACAAAGCAACAATGCCCCTCCAAACACGGTACACAGCACCAATAACCCTCCAAACACGGGACACTACACCAATACCCCTCCAAACACGGGACACTGCAACAATACCTGTCCAAACACTTGACACCACACCAATACGCCTCCAAACACGGGACACCGTGTCAATACAACTCCAAACATGGGACACAGAACCAATAACCCTCCCAATATGGGACACAACAACAATGCCCCTCCAAACACTGTACACTGCACCAATACCCCTCCAAACAATGGACCCTGTACCAATATCACTCCAAACACGGGACACCACTCCAATACCCCTCCAAACACGGGACACCACTCCAATACCCCTCCAAACACGGGACACCGCACCAATACCCCTCCAAACACGGGACACTGCACCAATTCCCTTCCAAACATGGGACACTGCCCCTATACCTCGCCAAACACTGGATATTGCACCAATACCCCTCCAAACAAGAGACACCGATCCACTACACCTCCAAACATGGGACACAGCAGCAATAACCCTGCAAACATGGGGCAACAAACCAATACCTCTCCAAACACAGGACACTGTGACAATACCCCTCCAAACACGGCATACAGCACCAATAATCCTCCAAACACGGGACACTGCACCCTTCCAAGCATTGGACCCCGCACCAATACCCTTCCAAACATGGGACACAGCACCAATCAACATCCAAACATGGGACACCGCACCAATACCCCTCTAAACACGGGACACAGCACCAATACCCCTCTGAACACAGGAAACGGCACCAATACCCTTCCAAACACGGTTCACTGCACTAATGCCCCTCCAAACATGGGACACCGCACCAATACCCCTCCAAACACCGGACACCGCACCAATACCCCTCCAAACACCGGACACCGCCACATACCTCTCCAAACATGGGACACTGCACCAAGATCTCTCCAAACAAGGGACACCACACCAATAAGCCTCCAAACACGGGACAACGCACCAATACACCTCCAACTCATGACACAGCACCAATACCCCTCCAAACACCGGACAACGCACTAACACCCTTCCAAGCATGGGACCCCACACCAATACCCCTCCAAACATGGGATACTGCGACAATACTCCTCCAAACATGGGACACCGCACCAATACCCCTCCAACACATGACACAGCACTAACACCCTTCCAAGCATGGCACCCCGCATGAATACCCCTCCAAACATGGGACACTGCGACAATACCCCTCCAAACACGGGACACAGCACCAATACCCCTCCAAACACGGGACACCGCACCAATACCCCTCCAAACACCGGACACCGCACCAATACACCTGCAAACAAGGGACACAGCACCAATACCCCTCCAAACAAGGGACACAGCACCAATACCCCTCCAAACAAGGGACAGAGCACCAATACCCCTCCAAACAAGGGACACAGCACCAATACCCCTCCAAACAAGGGACACAGAACCAATACCCCTCCAAACATGGGACACAGAACAAATAACCCTCCAAACCCGGCACACCGCACTAATACCCCTCCAAACATGGGACTCATTATCAATAACCCTCCAAACACAGGGCACCACACCAAAACCCCTGCAAACACGGGACACAACACCAATAACACCAAACACGGGACACAACACCAATAACCCCACCAAACACAGGAAACAGCACCAATACCCCTCCACACATGTGGGACACTGCACCAATACACCTCCAAAACGCAACACAGCACCAATACCCCTCCAAACACGGGAAATCGCACCAATACACCTCCAAACAGGGGACACCGCCCCTATACCTCTCCAAACACTGTACACTGCACCAATACCTCTCCAAACACAAGATACCGCGTCAATACAACTCCAAACATGGGACATAGCACCAATAACCCTCCAAACACGGGGCACAGCACCAATAACCCTCCAAACACGGGGCACGGCACCAATAACCCTCCAAACACTGTACACTGCACCAATACCCCTCCAAACGTTGGACAACGCACCAATAACTCTCCAAACAATGGACACCACACCAATATCACTCCAAACACGAGACACCACACCAATACCCCTCCAAATGCGGGAGACCACACCAATACCACTCCAAACATGGGACACTACACCAATACCCCTCCAAACACAGGACACCGCACCAATACCCCTTCAAACACGGGAGACCACACCAATACCACACCAAACATGGGACACAGCAACAAAACCCCTCCAAACACACAACACAGAATCAATACCCCTCCAAACATGGGAAAACGCACCAATACACCTGCAAACATGTGGGACACCGCACTAATACACCTCCAAAACGCAACACAGCACCAATACCCCTCCAAACACGGGAAATCGCACCAATACACCTCCAAATACGGGACACCACCCCTATACCTCTCCAAACACGAGATACCGCGTCAATACAACTCCAAACATGGGACACAGAACCAATAACCCTACAAACATGGGACACAGAACCAATACCCCTCCAAACATGGGAGACAGCACCAATACCCCTCCAAACATGGGAGACAGCACCAATACCCCTCCAAACATGGGAGACAGCACCAATACCCCTCCAAACATGGGAGACAGCACCAATACCCCTCCAAACATGGGAGACAGCACCAATACCCCTCCAAACATGGGAGACAGCACCAATACCCCTCCAAACATGGGACATTACACCACTAATCCTCCAAAAACAGCACACTGCACCAATAGCTCTCCAAAAACTGGACACTGCACTAATACCTCTCCAAACACGAGACATCGCACTAAACACATCAAAATACGGCATACAGCATGATTACCTCTCCAAACATGGGACACCACACCAATACCCCTCAAAACACGAGACACCACACCAATACACCTCCAAACACAGTACACAGCACCAATAAACCTCCAAATATGGGACATCGCACCAATACCCCTCCAAACACGATACACCGCACCTATACCCTTCCAAGCATACTCCTGAGTGTTACTGCTGCTCCGCCAGAGTGTTGCTGCTGCTGTTCCTACTGCTGGGTGGTTGCTGCTGCTGCTCCTGAGTGTTACTGCTGCTGCTATTCCTGCTCCTGGGTGTTACTGCTACTCCTGCTGCTCCTGCTCACAAGTGCTACTGCTGCTGCTGCTCCTGAGGGTTGCTACTGCTGCTGCTGCTGCTGTTGCTGCTGTTGCAGCTGCTCCTGAGGGCTGCTGCTGCTGCTGCTGTTGCTGCTGCTCCTGAGGGTTGCTGCTGCTGCTGCTGCTCCTGAGTGTTGCTGCTGCTGCTGCTGCTGCTGTTGCTGCTGTTGCAGCTGCTCCTGAGTGTTGCTGCTGCTGCTGCTGCTGCTGTTGCTGCTGCTGCTCCTGAGGGTTGCTGCTGCTGCTGCTGCTCCTGAGTGTTGCTGCTGCTGCTCCTGAGTGTTGCTGCTGCTGCTCCTGAGTGTTGCTGCTGCTGCTGCTGCTCCTGAGTGTTGCTGCTGCTGCTCCTGAGTGTTGCTGTTGCTGCTGCTGCTCCTGAGTGTTGCTGCTGCTGCTCCTGAGTGTTGCTGCTGCTGCTGCTGCTCCTGAGTGTTGCTGCTGCTGCTCCTGAGTGTTGCTGTTGCTGCTGCTGCTCCTGAGTGTTGCTGCTGCTGCTGCTCCTGAGTGTTGCTGCTGCTGCTGCTGCTCCTGAGTGTTGCTGCTGCTGCTCCTGAGTGTTGCTGTTGCTGCTGCTGCTCCTGAGTGTTGCTGCTGCTGCTCCTGAGTGTTGCTGCTGCTGCTGCTGCTGCTGCTGTTGCTGCTGCTCCTGAGGGTTGCTGCTGCTGCTGCTGCTCCTGAGTGTTGCTGCTGCTGCTCCTGAGTGTTGCTGTTGCTGCTGCTGCTCCTGAGTGTTGCTGCTGCTGCTCCTGAGTGTTGCTGTTGCTGCTGCTGCTCCTGAGGGTTGCTGCTGCTGCTCCTGAGTGTTGCTGTTGCTGCTGCTGCTCCTGAGGGTTGCTGCTGCTGCTCCTGAGTGTTGCTGCTGCTGCTGCTCCTGGGTGTTGCTGCTGCTGCTCCTGAATGTTGCTGCTGCTGCTCCTGAGTGTTGCTGCTGCTGCTGCTCCTGAATGTTGCAGCTGCTGCTGCTCCTGAATGTTGCAGCTGCTGCTGCTCCTGAGTGTTGCTGCCGCTGCTCCTGAGTGTTGCTGCTGCTCCTGAGTGTTGCTTCTGCTGCTGCTCCTGAGTGTTGATGCTGCTGCTCCTGAGTGTTGCTTCTGCTGCTGCTCCTGAGTGTTGATGCTGCTGCTCCTGAGTGTTGCTTCTGCTGCTGCTGCTCCTGAGTGTTGCTGCTGCTGCTCCTGAATGTTGCTGCTGCTGCTGCTCCCGAGTGTTGCTGCTGCTCCTGAGTGTTGCTGCTGCTGCTCCTGAGTGCTGCTGCTGTTGCGGCTGCTCCTGAGTGTTGCTGCTGCTGCTGCTCCTGCGTGTTGCTGCTGCTGCTCCTGAGTGTTGCTGCTGCTGCTCCTGAGTGTTGCTGCTGCTGCGCCTGAGTGTTTCTGCTGCTGCTCCTGAGTGTTGCTGCTGCTGCTGCTCCTGAGTGTTGCTGCTGCTGTGCCTGAGTGTTGCTGCTGCTGCTGCTCCTGAGTGTTGCTGCTGCTCCTAGTGCTGCTGCTGCTCGTGAGTGCTGCTGCTGCTGCTGCTCCTGAGTGTTGCTGCTGCTGCTGCTCCTGAATGTTGCTGCTGCTGCTGCTCCTGAATGTTGCAGTTGCTGCTGCTCCTGAGTGTTGCTGCCGCTGCTCCTGAGTGTTGCTGCTGCTCCTGAGTGTTGCTGCTGCTGCTGCACCTGAGTGTTGATGCTCCTCCTGAGTGTTGCTGCTGCTCCTGAGTGTTGCTGCTGCTCCTGAGAGTTGCTGCTGCTGCTGCTCCTGAGTGTTGCTGCTGCTGCTGCTCCTGAGTGTTGCTGCTGCTCCTGGGTGTTGCTGCTGCTGCTCCTGAGTGTTGCTGCTGCTCCTGAGTGTTGCTACTGCTGCTGCTCCTGAGTGTTGCTGCTCCTCCTCAGTGTTGCTGATGCTCCTGAGTGTTGCTGCTGCTGCTGCTCCTGAGTGTTGCTGCTGCTGCTGCTCCTGAGTGTTGCTGCTGCTCCTGGGTGTTGCTGCTGCTGCTCCTGAGTGTTGCTGCTGCTCCTGAGTGTTGCTACTGCTGCTGCTCCTGAGTGTTGCTGCTGCTGCTGCTCCTGGGTGTTCCTGCTGCTGCTGCTGCTGCTCCTGAGTGTTGCTGCTGCTGCTCCTGAGTGTTGCTGCTGCTCCTAAGTGTTGCTGCTGCTGCTCCTGAGTGTTGCAGCTGTTCCTGAGTGTTGCTGCTGCTGCTGCTCCTGGGTGTTGCTGCTGCTGCTGCTCCTGAGTGTTGCAGCTGCTGCTGCTCCTGGGTGTTGCTGCTGCTGCTGCTCCTGAGTGTTGCAGCTGCTCCTGAGTTTTGCTGCTGCTGCTGCTCCTGGGTGTTGCTGCTGCTGCTCCTGGGTGTTGCTGCTGCTGCTGCTGCTCCTGAGTGTTGCTGCTGCTTCTAAGTGTTGCTGCTGCTTCTAAGTGTTGCTGCTGCTGCTCCTGAGTGTTGTTTCTGCTCCTGGGTGTTGCTGCTGCTGCTCCTGAGTGTTGCTGCTGCTGCTCATGAGTCTTGCTGCTGCTGCTCCTGGGTGTTGCTGCTGCTGCTCCTGAGTGTTGCTGCTGCTCCTGCTGCTCCTGAGTGTTGCTGCTGCTCCTGAGTGTTGCTGCTGCTGCTGCTCCTGAGTGTTGCTGCTGCTGCTGCTGCTCCTGAGTGTTGCTGCTGCTGCGCCTGAGTGTTTCTGCTGCTGCTCCTGAGTGTTGCTGCTGCTGCTGCTCCTGAGTGTTGCTGCTGCTGCTTCTAAGTGTTGCTGCTGCTGCTCCTGAGTGTTGCTTCTGCTCCTGGGTGTTGCTGCTGCTGCTCCTGAGTGTTGCTGCTGCTGCTCATGAGTCTTGCTGCTGCTGCTCCTGGGTGTTGCTGCTGCTGCTCCTGAGTGTTACTGCTGCTCCTGCTGCTCCTGAGTGTTGCTGCTGCTCCTGAGTGTTGCTGCTGCTGCTGCTCCTGAGTGTTGCTGCTGCTGCTGCTGCTCCTGAGTGTTGCTGCTGCTGCTCCTGAGTGTTGCTGCTGCACCTGAGTGTTGCTGCTGCTGCTCCTCCTGAGTATTGCTGCTGCTGCTGCTCCTGAGTGTTGCTTCTGCTCCTGAGTGTTGCTGCTGCTGCTGCTCCTGAGTGTTGCTGCTGCTGCTGCTCCTGAGTGCTGCTGCTGCTGCTGCTCCTGAGTGTTGCTGCTGCTGCTCCTGAGTGTTGCGGCTGCTGCTGCTGCTGTTGCTGCTGCTCCTCCTGAGTGTTGCTCCTGCTGCTCCTGAGTGTTGCTGCTGCTGCTGCTCGTGAATGTTGCAGCTGCTGCTGCTCCTGAGTGTTGCTGCCGCTGCTCCTGAGTGTTGCTGCTGCTCCTGAGTGTTGCTGCTCCTCCTGAGTGTTGCTGCTCCTCCTGAGTGTTGCTGCTCCTCCTGAGTGTTGCTGCTCCTCCTGAGTGTTGCTGCTGCTCCTGAGTGTTGCTGCTGCTCCTGAGTGTTGCTGCTGCTCCTGAGAGTTGCTGCTGCTGCTGCTCCTGAGTGTTGCTGCTGCTCCTGGGTGTTGCTGCTGCTGCTCCTAAGTGTTGCTGCTGCTCCTGAGTGTTGCTACTGCTGCTGCTCCTGAGTGTTGCTGCTGCTCCTGAGTGTTGCTGCTGCTGCTCCTCAGTTTTGCTGCTGCTGCTCCTGAGTGTTTCTGCTGCTCCTGGGTGTTGCTGCTGCTGCTCCTGAGTGTTGCCGCTGCTCCTGCTGCTCCTGAGTGTTGCTGCTGCTGCTGCTGCTCCTGAGTGTTGCTGCTGCTGCTGCTGCTCCTGAGTGTTGCTGCTGCTGCTCCTGAGTGTTGCTGCTGCACCTGAGTGTTGCTGCTGCTGCTGCTCCTGGGTGTTGCTGCTGCTGCTGCTGCTCCTGAGTGTTGCAGCTGCTCCTGAGTGTTGCTGCTGCTGCTGCTCCTGGGTGTTGCTGCTGCTCCTGAGTGTTGCTGCTGCTCCTGAGTGTTGCAGCTGCTCCTGAGTGTTGCTGCTGCTGCTGCTCCTGGGTGTTGCTGCTGCTGCTGCTCCTGAGTGTTGCTGCTGCTGCTCCTGAGTGTTGCAGCTGCTCCTGAGGTTTGCTGCTGCTGCTGCTCCTGGGTGTTGCTGCTGCTGCTGCTCCTGGGTGTTGCTGCTGCTGCTGCTGCTCCTGAGTGTTGCTGCTGAACCTAAGTGTTGCTGCTGCTGCTCCTGAGTGTTGCTTCTGCTCCTGAGTGTTGCTGCTGCTGCTCCTGAGTGTTGCTGCTGCTGCTCCTGAGTGTTGCTGCTGCTGCTCCTGAGTGTTGCTGCTGCTCCTGGGTGTTGCTGCTGCTGCTCCTGAGTGTTGATGCTGCTCCTGCTGCTCCTGAGTGTTGCTGCTGCTCCTGAGTGTTGCTGCTGCTGCTGCTGCTCCTGAGTGTTGCTGCTGCTCCTGAGTGTTGCTGCTCCTCCTGAGTGTTGCTGCTGCTCCTGAGTGTTGCTGCTGCTCCTGAGTGTTGCTGCTGCTCCTGAGAGTTGCTGCTGCTGCTGCTCCTGAGTGTTGCTGCTGCTGCTGCTGCTCCTGAGTGTTGCTGCTGCTGCTGCTGCTCCTGAGTGTTGCTGCTGCTCCTGAGTGTTGCTGCTCCTCCTGAGTGTTGCTGCTCCTCCTGAGTGTTGCTGCTGCTCCTGAGTGTTGCTGCTGCTCCTGAGAGTTGCTGCTGCTGCTGCTCCTGAGTGTTGCTGCTGCTGCTGCTGCTCCTGAGTGTTGCTGCTGCTGCTCCTGAGTGTTGCTGCTGCTCCTGAGTGTTGCTGCTCCTCCTGAGTGTTGCTGCTGCTCCTGAGTGTTGCTGCTGCTCCTGAGTGTTGCTGCTGCTCCTCAGTGTTGCTGCTGCTCCTGAGAGTTGCTGCTGCTGCTGCTCCTGAGTGTTGCTGCTGCTCCTGGGTGTTGCTGCTGCTCCTGGGTGTTGCTGCTGCTGCTCCTGAGTGTTGCTGCCGCTCCTGCTGCTCCTGAGTGTTGCTGCTGCTCCTGAGTGTTGCTGCTGCTGCTGCTGATCCTGAGTGTTGCTGCTGCTGCTGCTCCTGAGTGTTGCTGCTGCTGCTGCTCCTGGGTGTTGCTGCTGCTGCTGCTGAGTGTTGCTGCTGCTCCTGAGTGTTGCTGCTGCTGCTGCTCCTGGGTGTTGCTGCTGCTGCTGCTCCTGCTCCTGATTGTTGCAGCTGCTCCTGAGTGTTGCTGCTGCTGCTGCTCCTGGGTGTTGCTGCTGCTCCTGAGTGTTGCTGCTGCTGCTGCTCCTGGGTGTTGCTGCTGCTGCTGCTGCTCCTGAGTGTTGCTGCTGCTCCTGAGTGTTGCTGCTGCTGCTGCTCCTGGGTGTGGCTGCTGCTGCTGCTCCTGAGTGTTGCTGCTGCTGCTCCTGAGTGTTGCAGCTGCTCCTGAGTGTTGCTGCTGCTGCTGCTGCTCCTGAGTGTTGCTGCTGCTCCTAAGTGTTGCTGCTGCTGCTCCTGGGTGTTGCTTCTGCTCCTGAGTGTTGCTGCTGCTGCTCCTGAGTGTTGCTGCTGCTGCTCCTGAGTGTTGCTGCTGCTCCTGCTGTTCCTGAGTGTTGCTGCTGCTCCTGCTGCGCCTGAGTGTTGCTGCTGCTGCTGCTGCTCCTGAGTGTTGCTGCTGCTGCTGCTGCTCCTGAGTGTTGCTGCTGCTGCTGCTGCTCCTGAGTGTTGCTGTTGCTGCTGCTGCTCCTGAGTGTTGCTGCTGCTGCTGCTCCTGAGTGTTGCTGCTGCTGCTGCTGCTCCTGAGTGTTGCTGCTGCTGCTGCTGCTCCTGAGTGTTGCTGCTGCTGCTGCTGCTCCTGAGTGTTGCTGCTGCTGCTGCTGCTCCTGAGTGTTGCTGCTGCTGCTGCTGCTCCTGAGTGTTGCTGCTGCTGCTGCTCCTGAGTGTTGCTGCTCCTCCTGAGTGTTGCTGCTGCTCCTGAGTGTTGCTGCTGCTCCTGAGAGTTGCTGCTGCTGCTGCTCCTGAGTGTTGCTGCTGCTCCTGGGTGTTGCTGCTGGTGCTGCTGAGTGTTGCTGCTGCTCCTGAGTGTTGCTACTGCTGCTGCTCCTGAGTGTTGCTGCTGCTCCTGAGTGTTGCTACTGCTGCTGCTCCTGAGTGTTGCTGCTGCTCCTGAGTGTTGCTGCTCCTCCTGAGTGTTGCTGCTGCTGCTCCTGAGTGTTGCTGCTGCTGCTCCTGAGTGTTGCTGCTGCTCCTGGGTGTTGCTGCTGCTGCTCCTGAGTGTTGCTGCTGCTCCTGCTGCTCCTGAGTGTTGCTGCTGCTCCTGAGTGTTGCTGCTGCTGCTGCTGCTCCTGAGTGTTGCTGCTGCTGCTGCTCCTGAGTGTTGCTGCTGCTGCAGCTCCTGGGTGTTGCTGCTGCTGCTCCTGAGTGTTGCAGCTGCTCCTGAGTGTTGCTGCTGCTGCTGCTCCTGGGTGTTGCTGCTGCTCCTGAGTGTTGCTGCTGCTGCTGCTCCGGGGTGTTGCTGCTGCTGCTGCTGCTCCTGAGTGTTGCAGCTGCTCCTGAGTGTTGCTGCTGCTGCTGCTCCTGAGTGTTGCTGCTGCTGCTCCTGAGTGTTGCAGCTGCTCCTGAGTTTTGCTGCTGCTGCTGCTGCTCCTGGGTGTTGCTGCTGCTGCTGCTGCTCCTGAGTGTTGCTGCTGCTCCTGAGTATTGCTGCTGCTGCTCCTGAGTGTTGCTGCTGCTCCTGGGTGTTGCTGCTGCTGCTCCTGAGTGTTGCTGCTGCTCCTGCTGCTCCTGAGTGTTGCTGCTGCTCCTGAGTGTTGCTGCTGCTGCTGCTGCTCCTGAGTGTTGCTGCTGCTGCTGCTGCCCCTGAGTGTTGCTTCTGCTCCTGAGTGTTGCTGCTGCTGCTGCTGCTCCTGAGTGTTGCTGCTGCTGCTGCTGCTCCTGAGTGTTGCTGCTGCTGCTGCTCCTGGGTGTTGCTGCTGCTGCTGCTCCTGGGTGTTGCTGCTGCTGCTGCTGCTCCTGATTGTTGCAGCTGCTCCTGAGTGTTGCTGCTGCTGCTGCTCCTGAGTGTTGCTGCTGCTCCTGAGTGTTGCTGCTGCTGCTGCTCCTGGGTGTTGCTGCTGCTGCTGCTCCTGAGTGTTGCAGCTGCTCCTGAGTGTTGCTGCTGCTGCTGCTCCTGGGTGTTGCTGCTGCTGCTGCTCCTGAGTGTTGCTGCTGCTGCTGCTCCTGAGTGTTGCTGCTGCTGCTGCTCCTGGGTGTTGCTGCTGCTGCTGCTGCTCCTGAGTGTTGCTGCTGCTGCTGCTCCTGGGTGTTGCTGCTGCTGCTGCTGCTCCTGAGTGTTGCAGCTGCTCCTGAGTGTTGCTGCTGCTGCTGCTCCTGAGTGTTGCTGCTGCTCCTGAGTGTTGCTGCTGCTGCTGCTCCTGGGTGTTGCTGCTGCTGCTGCTCCTGAGTGTTGCAGCTGCTCCTGAGTGTTGCTGCTGCTGCTGCTCCTGGGTGTTGCTGCTGCTGCTGCTCCTGAGTGTTGCTGCTGCTGCTGCTCCTGGGTGTTGCTGCTGCTGCTGCTGCTCCTGAGTGTTGCTGCTGCTGCTGCTCCTGAGTGTTGCTGCTGCTGCTGCTCCTGGGTGTTGCTGCTGCTGCTGCTGCTCCTGAGTGTTGCAGCTGCTCCTGAGTTTTGCTGCTGCTGCTGCTGCTCCTGGGTGTTGCTGCTGCTGCTGCTCCTGGGTGTTGCTGCTGCTGCTGCTCCTGAGTGTTGCAGCCGCTCCTGAGTGTTGCTGCTGCTGCTGCTCCTGGGTGTTGCTGCTGCTGCTGCTCCTGAGTGTTGCTGCTGCTGCTGCTCCTGAGTGTTGCTGCTGCTGCTGCTCCTGGGTGTTGCTGCTGCTGCTGCTCCTGAGTGTTGCTGCTGCTGCTGCTGCTCCTGAGTGTTGCTGCTGCTGCTGCTCCTGAGTGTTGCTGCTGCTGCTGCTCCTGGGTGTTGCTGCTGCTGCTGCTGCTCCTGAGTGTTGCAGCTGCTCCTGAGTTTTGCTGCTGCTGCTGCTCCTGGGTGTTGCTGCTGCTGCTGCTCCTGGGTGTTGCTGCTGCTGCTGCTCCTGGGTGTTGCTGCTGCTGCTCCTGAGTGTTGCTGCTGCTCCTAAGTGTTGCTGCTGCTGCTCCTGAGTGTTGCTTCTGCTCCTGAGTGTTGCTGCTGCTGCTCCTGAGTGTTGCAGCTGCTCCTGAGTGTTGCTGCTTCTGCTGCTCCTGGGTGTTGCTGCTGCTGCTGCTCCTGAGTGTTGCTGCTGCTGCTGCTCCTGAGTGTCGCTTCTGCTGCTCCTGAGTGTTGCTGCTCCTCCTGAGTGTTGCTGCTGCTGCTCCTGAGTGTCGCTTCTGCTGCTCCTGAGTGTTGCTGCTCCTGAGTGTTGCTGCTGCTGCTGCTCCTGAGTGTTGCTGCTGCTGCTGCTCCTGGGTGTTGCTGCTGCTGCTGCTCCTGAGTGTTGCTGCTGCTGCTGCTCCTGGGTGTTGCTGCTGCTGCTTCTGCTCCTGAGTGTTGCTGCTGCTGCTGCTCCTGGGTGTTGCTGCTGCTGCTGCTCCTGAGTGTTGCTGCTGCTGCTGCTCCTGAGTGTTGCTGCTGCTGCTCCTGGGTGTTGCTGCTGCTGCTGCTCCTGAGTGTTGCTGCTGCTGCTGCTCCTGGGTGTTGCTGCTGCTGCTGCTGCTCCTGAGTGTTGCTGCTGCTGCTGCTCCTGAGTGTTGCTGCTGCTGCTGCTCCTGGGTGTTGCTGCTGCTGCTGCTGCTCCTGAGTGTTGCAGCTGCTCCTGAGTTTTGCTGCTGCTGCTGCTCCTGGGTGTTGCTGCTGCTGCTGCTCCTGGGTGTTGCTGCTGCTGCTGCTCCTGGGTGTTGCTGCTGCTGCTCCTGAGTGTTGCTGCTGCTCCTAAGTGTTGCTGCTGCTGCTCCTGAGTGTTGCTTCTGCTCCTGAGTGTTGCTGCTGCTGCTCCTGAGTGTTGCAGCTGCTCCTGAGTGTTGCTGCTTCTGCTGCTCCTGGGTGTTGCTGCTGCTGCTGCTCCTGAGTGTTGCTGCTGCTGCTGCTCCTGAGTGTCGCTTCTGCTGCTCCTGAGTGTTGCTGCTCCTCCTGAGTGTTGCTGCTGCTGCTCCTGAGTGTCGCTTCTGCTGCTCCTGAGTGTTGCTGCTCCTGAGTGTTGCTGCTGCTGCTGCTCCTGAGTGTTGCTACTGCTCCTGAGTGTTGCTGCTCCTCCTGAGTGTTGCTGCTGCTGCTCCTGAGTGTTGCTTCTGCTCCTGAGTGTTGCTGCTGCTCCTGAGTGTTGCTGCTGCTCCTGAGTGTTGCAGCTGCTCCTGAGTGTTGCAGCTGCTCCTGAGTGTTGCTGCTGCTGCTGCTCCTGAGTGTTGCTGCTGCTGCTGCTGCTGGGTGTTGCTGCTGCTGCTGCTGCTCCTGAGTGTTGCTGCTGCTCCTTAGTGTTGCTGCTGCTGCTCCTGAGTGTTGCTTCTGCTCCTGAGTGTTGCTGCTGCTGCTGCTCCTGAGTGTTGCTGCTGCTGCTGCTCCTGAGTGTTGCTGCTGCTGCTGCTCCTGAGTGTCGCTTCTGCTGCTCCTGAGTGTTGCTGCTCCTCCTGAGTGTTGCTGCTGCTGCTCCTGAGTGTTGCTGCTGCTGCTCCTGAGTGTTGCTACTGCTCCTGAGTGTTGCTGCTGCTGCTCCTGAGTATTGCTGCTGCCGCTCCTCCTGAGTGTTGCTGCTGCTCCTGAGTGTTGCTGCTGCTCCTGAGTGTTGCTGCTGCTGCTCCTGAGTGTTGCTGCTGCTGCTCCTGAGTGTTGCTGCTGCTGCTCCTCCTGAGTGTTGCTGCTGCTGCTCCTCCTGAGTGTTGCTGCTGCTGCTCCTGAGTTTTGCTGCTGCTGCTCCTCCTGAGTGTTGCTGCTGCCGCTCCTCCTGAGTGTTGCTGCTGCTCCTGAGTGTTGCTGCTGCTGCTGCTCTTGAGTGTTGCTGCTGCTGCTGCTCCTGAGTGTTGCTGCTGCTGCTGCTCCTGAGTGTTGCTGCTGCTGCTGCTCCTGAGTGTTGCTGCTGCTGCTGCTCCTGAGTGTTGCTGCTGCTGCTGCTCCTGAGTGTTGCTGCTGCTGCTGCTCCTGATTGTTGCTGCTGCTGCTCCTGAGTGTTGCTGTTGCTGCTGCTCCTGAGTGTTGCTGCTGCTGCTCCTGAGTGTTGCTGCTGCTGCTCCTGAGTGTTGCTGTTGCTGCTGCTCCTGGGTGTTGCTGCTGCTGCTGCTCCTGAGTGTTGCTGCTGCTCCTGAGTGTTGCTGCTGCTGCTGCTCCTGGGTGTTGCTGCTGCTGCTGCTCCTGGGTGTTGCTGCTGCTGCTGCTCCTGGGTGTTGCTGCTGCTGCTGCTCCTGGGTGTTGCTGCTGCTGCTGCTGCTCCTGAGTGTTGCTGCTGCTCCTAAGTGTTGCTGCTGCTCCTAAGTGTTGCTGCTGCTCCTAAGTGTTGCTGCTGCTGCTCCTGAGTGTTGATTCTGCTCCTGAGTGTTGCTGCTGCTGCTGCTCCTGAGTGTTGCTGCTGCTGCTGCTCCTGAGTGTCGCTTCTGCTGCTCCTGAGTGTTGCTGCTCCTCTTGAGTGTTGCTGCTGCTGCTCCTGAGTGTTGCTACTGCTCCTGAGTGTTGCTGCTCCTCCTGAGTGTTGCTGCTGCTGCTCCTGAGTGTTGCTGCTGCTGCTCCTGAGTGTTGCTGCTGCTCCTGTGTTTTGCTGCTGCTGCTCCTGAGTGTTTCTGCTGCCGCTCCTGAGTGTTGCTGCTGCTGCTGCTGAGTGTTGCTGCTGCTCCTGGGTGTTGCTGCTTCTCCTCCTGAGTGTTGCTGCTGCTGCTCCTGAGTGTTGCTGCTGCTGCTCCTGAGTTTTGCTGCTGCTCTTGAGTGCTCCTGTTGCTGTACCTGTGGAGCTGAAGGAGAGAGAGGGAAAGGAAGAATTGCTGTTGTTTGCTGCTACAGGACAGGAAGGACAGGAGGCTAGGACTGAGTTTAATAACATCCTTGGTGGGTGTCTATTTTTGTTAGGGTGGGGGCTATTAAAGACTGTTTTTTGTAGGAGGAGGCCAGAAGACTGCCAAGGGACTTGGAGAACAAAAAGGGTGTGTGTGTGTGGTTTTTAAACCATCTTGCTGCCATCTCTCCCCCCACCCAGCCCTTTCCCAGTGGCCAATGTTGGCTGGTGAAGACATCGCCTCCCCCTGCCTGAAGATCATCAAGGCCCCCACCCACCGTCCATCTTCCACCCAGAGACACTCACCTAGACTTTCCCCATTCCCTCCTGTGCCTCCCTGTCCTCTACCCCTCTCCCTCCTCTCCTCTCCTGTGTAAAAGGGGGAGGTTATATCCAACTTTCTCCCCATCTCCCCTTCCCAGGGAGAACTTTATTAAAAAAATAATATATATATCTATATATTAAAAAAAACATTAAAAAATGGCCAATCCTTCTTGGGGTGGGCGTGGCTCTGGCCCAAAGGCCAGTTCAACATCCCCTGTGGCCAGGCCCTCGAGGGCTAATGTGGAGGCGGCTTTGTCACCGGTGGCAGGGCCTCAAAGGAAGACCTATGCGGGGGTGGCTGCTTCTGCGGCTCCTGCTGCTCCCGCTGCCCTGTCACCTTTCCGCCTCCTGACGAGGGCCCTTGGGGTGAAGAGCTATGCTCACCCTGAAATGACAATAGAGGCCTGTGTTAAGGCTATGGCTGGGGTCGTCGGCCCATCAGCCACTGTCGCAGCCTCTAAAATGTAAGGAAAGGCTGTATTCTTCTTGAGGTCCGAGCGGGCGGTGCAACCCGCCCTGCAGAAGGGGCTCACTGTGGGCGGGACCATTGAGGCCACCGCCCAGAGGATCATTATATCTAATGTCCCGTCCTTCCTACCCAGTGAGGTCCTCCTCCCCCACCTTAATAAACTGGGGGAGGTCAGGTCGTGCATTGCGCCGATCCCTCTCAGCCTCAAAGATGTGAGGAAGGGCGCGCTGCGGGACCTGGAGACACCGGCCCTGCGGTCAGTGTACGATGTGAGGAAGGGCGCGCTGCGGGACCTGGAGACACCGGCCCTGCGGTCAGTGTACGATGTGAGGAAGGGCGCGCTGTGGGACCTGGAGACACCGGCCCTGCGGTCAGTGTACGATGTGAGGAAGGGCGCGCTGCGGGACCTGGAGACACCGGCCCTGCGGTCAGTGTACGATGTGAGGAAGGGCGCGCTGCGGGACCTGGAGACACCGGCCCTGCGGTCAGTGTACGATGTGAGGAAGGGCATGCTGTGGGACCTGGAGACACCGACCCTGCGGTCATTGTACGATGTGAGGAAGGGCGCGCTGCGGGACCTGGAGACACCGGCCCTGCGGTCAGTGTACGATGTGAGGAAGGGCACGCTGTGGGACCTGGAGACACCGGCCCTGCGGTCAGTGTACGATGTGAGGAAGGGCGCGCTGCGGGACCTGGAGACACCGGCCCTGCGGTCAGTGTACGATGTGAGGAAGGGCGCGCTGCGGGAGCTGGAGACACCGGCCCTGCGGTCAGTGTACGATGTGAGGAAGGGCGTGCTGCGGGACCTGGAGACACCGGCCCTGCGGTCAGTGTACGATGTGAGGAAGGGCGCGCTGCGGGACCTGGAGACAACAGCCCTGCGGTCAGTGTACGATGTGAGGAAGGGCGCGCTGCGGGGCCTGGAGACACCGGCCCTGCGGTCAGTGTACGATGTGAGGAAGGGCGCACTGTGGGACAGGGAGACACCAGCCCTGCGGTCAGTGTACGATGTGAGGAAGGTCGCGCTGTGGCACCTGGAGACACCTGCCCTGCGGTCAGCGTACGATGTGGACCCGGCCCTGCGGTCAGTGTACGATGTGAGGAAGGGCGCGCTGTGGTACCTGGAGACACCGGCCCTGCGGTCAGTGTACGATGTGAGGAAGGGCGCGCTGTGGGACCTGGAGACACCGGCCCTGCGGTCAGTGTACGATGTGAGGAAGGGCGCGCTGTGGTACCTGGAGACACCGGCCCTGCGGTCAGTGTATGATGTGAGGAAGGGCGCGCTGTGGTACCTGGAGACACCGGCCCTGCGGTCAGTGTATGATGTGAGGAAGGGCGCGCTGCGGGACCTGGAGACACCGGCCCTGTGGTCAGTGTACGATGTGAGGAAGGGCACGCTGCGGTACCTGGAACTAGGTCACGAATCCGGTTCCTCAAGGACCTGGACTGTGGCTCCCCTTTTTTACTCGCTGGAAAAAAGGCACGGGGTCTGTCAGCAGCTCTTTATGCTGCTGGCCAACGATGGATCCCTTGTCTCGGACCTGGAGGGTATCAGGGCCATCGCCTGAGATTACTACACTGCCCTGTTCTCTCCAGATCTGTCCAGCGAGGATGCTTGCAGAGTTCTGTGGGAGGACCTGCCGCAAGTCGGCCTGGATGGTGCCGGAAAGCTTGACTCCCCTATAAGTCTGGGAGAGCTGACCGGCCCCCACAACAGCCTCTCCAGGGGCAAATCCCCGGGGCTGGACAGACTGACCATGGAGTTCAGGGTGTTCTGGGACGTTCTGTGGAGTGACTTTGCGGGGGTCCTGGGGGAGAGTATCGCTCCCAGGGAGATGGCCCTCTCATGGCGCTGGGTGCTGATCGTCCTACTGCCTTAGGAAGGGGATCTCTGCCTCCTTAACCGGTGCCCGATCTCCCTCCTCAGCACGGACTACAAAATCCTTACAAGGGTCATGTCTTCTGGGCTCGGCACCGTGCTGGACCACCTGATCCACCCTGACCAGTCCTACACCGTCCCGGACCAAACCATTTATGATAACATCCATCTGGTCCGGGACATCATCCACCATTCCCAGAGGGCTGGTCTGTCGAGCGTCTTCCTGTCTCTCGATCAGGAGAAGGCGTTCGACAGGGTGGATCACGAATACTTGCTCGGAACTCTGCGAGCGTTCGGGTTCGGGACGCATTTTGTCGCCCGGATCCGACTTCTGTACACCGCCGCAGAGTGTCTAGTGAAGGTTAACGGGTCCCTGACGGCGCCCCTTCGCTTTGGGAGAGGGGTACGTCAGGGCTGCCCCCTGTCTGGCCAGTTGTATTCTATTTGCGTGGAGCCTTTCCTGCGCCTCTTGCGGAGGAGGTTGTCGGGTTTGGTTCTGTGCGGGCCGGGCATCGGGGTGGTCCTTCCGGCTTACGCCGATGACGTGCTCCTTATGTTTAGTGACCCGGCTGACCTGCGGAGGATGCGCGCGTGCCAGGAGGTCTACTCTGCTGCTTCTTCTGCCAGGATCAACTGGGGTAAATGTTCTGGACTCCTGGTCGGTCAGTGGCAGATGGATCTCCTACCCGAGGAGCTCAGGCCTTTCACCTGGAGCAGGACCAGCCTCCTCTACCTGGGGGTCCATCTCTGCCCCGCTGAGGAATCCTGGCCGGCAAACTGGCAGGAACTGGAGACGAAAGTCAGCGCTCGCCTGCGGCGCTGGACAGGACTGCTCCGAGTGCTTTCTTACCGAGGTCGAGTTCTGGTCATAAACCAGCTGATCGTCGCCATGTTGTGGTATCGACTGGTCACTTTGACCCCTCCCCCGGACTTTGTCACAAGAATCCAGAAATTGTTAGTCGACTTCTTCTGGGACAAAAGATTGCACTGGGTCGCTGCCGAGGTTCTGAGTCTCCCGCTAAGGGAGGGTGGTCAGGCGCTAGTGTGCCTACGCACACAGGTGGCGACTTTCCGCCTTCAGACCCTGCAGTGATACCTCTACGTTGAGCCTCCTCCTAGATGGTGTGCCCTGACGATGTATTTCTTCCGTCAGGTGCACGGCCTGAATTATGACGTGCAGCTCCTGTTTATAGAACAGCTGGGCCTCGGTGGCTCCTTGCAGGTGTTGCCCATCTTTTACCAGGACCTGATCAAAGTCTGGAACATGGTCGCCTCGTGACGCAGCTCTCCCCCGTCAGGAGTAGCGGCTATCGTCAGAGAGCCGCTGCTCAGGAATCCGCCCCTCTGTCCTTTTCAGTGGTTGGCGGAGAGGAGGGCTGTGGCCGCTGGGGTGACCAGGATCGGGGACGTGCTGGGTGGTGGAGGACTGGGCTGGATGCTCCCGCAGGAGTTGGCGCAACGCGCGTCTGTGAGTGTCCAGGTCGCAGCCGATGCCATTCGAGACCTGAGAACGGTCGTGCTCGGACCCGATGTTATACTGGCTCTCGAGGTGGCCCAGGTCTTCCTGCTGAACGTTCCCCTGTTCGGACAGAATTCAACATTGGCCCCAAGTCCCGAACCCTCTCTCAGGAGCTGGGGCTCCACAACCTGAGCCACCTCGGGGAAATGCGCTCCGTGCCCTTTAGCGGGGCGAGGAGGGGTTTCCTGTATGGACTGCTGCTACACACCCTTCACTTCCTCGTCCTCGGACACGGGCGTGCCTTGTTGCTGTCCGGCGGCAGAGGTCCCCGTTGGGAGGCCCTCTATGGAGGTATCCTCCCGCTTCCCATCGGGTACCTGGGGTGGAGGGTGTTGCACTCAGCAGTCCCCTACAACCGGAGAATGTGTAAGGTCGCGGCCTCCCAGGACACCTGCCCTTTTTGCAGTCTTGTGGAGTCCGTGGACCACGCTTATGTAGGGTGTGGTAGACTGCACTCCATTTTTAGTTATTTAAAGGAGCTTTTATTAATATTTTATTTGCACTTCAGTCCCACGCTCCTGATTTATGGGCACCCGGTGCAGAGGGGGGACGAGAAGGAGGAGGACCTCCTCGTGAACCTGATCCTGGGCCTGGCCAATTTGGCCATTAACAGGTCCAGGCAGCGGGCGATCGAGGGGGTCGTCCCACCCGACTGTCTGCCCCTCTTCCACGGCTGGGTGTACCTGGAGAGGGAGCACGTGGTGTCTGCTGGCACCATCGAGGCCGTCTGTGCTCGGTGGGCACCGCGGGGACTGGGGTGTTTTACTGACCCCCTTAATCACATTTTGGTTTAATGTTTGTAAGTTTCCTTTAAACTTTATCCTTGTTTTTTTACAGCTGACCAAACTTAGGGGCTGTGCTTGATTTATCCCTTATTATGTTAATATAACTGTTTTAACTGCAAAAGTGTTACCCCTCCTAACATGAGACAATGCACCAATACACCTCCAAACACGACACACAACACCAATAACCCTCCGAACATGGGGCACTGCACAAAAACACCTCCAAACACCGGATACTGCACCTTTAACCCTCCAAACACGGGACACCACACCAATAACGCTACAAACATGGGACACCGCCCCTAAACCTCTACAAACACTGGACATGGCACCAATACGTCTCCAGACATGAGACACCACACCAATACACATCCAAACACGGGACACAGCACCAATAAACCTCCAAACACGGGGCTCCACACCAATACCTCTCTAAACACAGGACACAAAACCAATACCCCTCCAAACATGGGACACCACCGCTATACCTCTACAAACACTGGACACTGCACCAATAACTCTCCAAACACGAGACACCACACCAATACCGATCCAAACATGGGAAACCACACCACTACCCCTCCAAACATGGAACACTGCACCAATACACCTCCAAACATGGGACAGAGCACCAATACACCTCCAAACATGGAATACTACAGCCATAACACTCCAAACACCGCACCAATACCTCTCCAAACATGGGACACCACACTAATACGCCTCCAAATATGGGACACAGCACCAATATGGCTCCAGACATGCAACACCACACCAACAACACTTGAGACATGGGACACAGCACCAATAACCCTCCAAACACGGGACAAAACATCAATACCCCTCCAAACACAGGACACCACACCAATCACCCATCAAACACTGAACACCGCACCAATACCTCTCCAAACATGAGACACCGCACTAATACGCCTCCAAATATGGAACAAAGCACCAATATGACTCCAGACATGGAACACCACACCAACAACACTTGAGACATGGGACACAGCACCAATACCCCGCCAAACACGGGACACCACACCAATACCCCTCCAAACACGAGATGCCGCACCAATACACCTCCAAACATGGGACACAGCACCAATAACCCTGCAAACCTGGGACACCGCACAATAACCCTCCAAACATGGGACACAGCACCAATCACCATCAAAACATGGGACACCGCACCAATACTCCTGCAAACATGGGATACTGCACTAATAACCCTCCAAACACGGGGCACAGCACCAATACTCCTCCAAACATGGGGCAAAGCAACAATACATCTCCAAACATGGGACACCCCCTCAATACCCCTCCAAACACAGGACACCGCACCAATACCTCTACAAACACGGGACACCGCACCAATACACCTCCAAACACAGGACACTGCACAAATACACCTCCAAACATGGTACAGAGCACCAATCACCCTGCAAACACAGGATACTGCACAATAACCCTCCAAACAAGGGACACCGAAACAATCACCATCAAAACATGGAACACCGCACCAATACTCCTGCAAACACGGGACACCAGACCAATACCCCTCCAAACATGGAACACCGCCCCTATGCCTCTACAAACACTGGACACTGCACCAATACGTCTCCAGACATGAGAAACTGCACCAATACACCTCCAAACACGGGACACAGCACCAATACACCTCCAAACATGGAACAACGCGCCTATAACTCTACAAACACTGGACACTGCACCAAAACGTCTCCAGACACAAGACACCGCACCAATACTTCTCCAAACATGAGACACAGCACTAATACGCCTCCAAACATGGGGCACAGCACCAATATGGCTCCAAACATGGAACACTACACCAATAACACTCGAGACATGGGACACCGCACCAATACCCCTCCAAACACAGGACACCACACCAAAACCCCTCCAATCATGGCATACTACACCAACACCTCTCCAAACATGAGACACCACACCAATACGCCTCCAAAATGAGACACAGCACAAATGCATTTCCAAACATGGGGCACCGCAACAATACGTCTCCAAACATGGGATACCACCCCAATAACCCTCCACACATGGGACACAGCACCAATACACCTCCAAACATGGGACAAAGCAGCAATAACGCTCCAAACACGGAACACCACACCAATAATTATCCAAACACAGGACACAGCACCAATACCTCTCCAAACATGGGACACAGCACCAATACCCTCCAAACATGGGACACAGCACCAATACCCTCCAAACATGGGACACAGCACCAATACACCTCCAAACATGGGACACCACACAATAACCCTCCAAACATGGGACACAGTACCAATATGGCTCCAAACATGGAACACCACACCAAAATATTCGAGACATGGGACACCACACCAATAACCCTCCAAATACAGAACACCGCACCAATACCCCTCCAAACATGAGACACCACACCAATACCCCTCCAAACATGAGACACCACACTAATACGCGTCCAAACATGAGACACAGCGCCAATGCATTTCCAAACACGGGGCACCGCAACAATACGTCTCCAAACATGGGATACCGAACCAATACCCCTCCAAACACGGGACACTGCACCAATACCACTCCAAACACCAGACACAGCACCAATACCCCTCCAAACACGGGACACTGCAACAATGCCCCTCCAAACATGGGACACCACCCCTAAAACTCGACAAACACAGGAGACAGCACCAATACCACTCCAAACATGAGACACCGCAACAATACACCTCCAAACATGGGACACAGAACCAATACCCCTCCAAACACAGGACACAGCACCAATACACCTCCAAACATGGCACACCGCATCAATACCCCTCCAAACACAGGACACCGCACCAATACCTTTACAAACACGGGACACCGCACCAATACCCCTCCAAACACAGGATACTGCAAAAATACACCTCCAAACATGGTACACAGCACCAATAACCCTGAAAACATGGGACACCGCACAATAACCCTCCAAACATGGGACACCGCACCAATACCCCTCCAAACACGGGACACAGCACCAATCACCATCAAAACATGGGACACCGCACCAATCACCCCTCCAAACATGGGACACCGCACCAATACCACTCCAAACATGGGACACAGCACCAATAAACCTCCAAACATGGGACACCGCACCAATAACCGTCCAAACAAGGGGCACCGCCCCAATACACCTCCAAACATGGGACAGAGCCCCAATAAACCTCCAAACATGGGACACTGCACCAATAACCATCCAAACAAGGGGCAACGCACCAATACCCCTCCAAATACGGGACACAGCACCAATACACCTCCAAACATGGGACACCGCCCCAATACACCTCCAAACATTGGACACCGCACCAATACCTTTACAAACACGGGACACCACACCAATACACCTCCAAACATGGGACACAGCACCAATAACCGTCCAAACAAGGGGCACCGGACCAATACCCCTCCAAACATGGGACACAGCACCAATAAAACTCCAAACATGGGACAACACCCCAATAAACCTCCAAACATGGGACACTGCACCAATAACCATCCAAACAAGGGGCACCACCCCAATACCCCTCCAAACACGGGACACCGCATCAATACTCCTCCAAACACAGGAAACCGCACCAATACATCTACAAATATGGGACACAGCACCAATACTCCTCCAAACATGGGACACCACACCAATACACCTCCAAACACAGGACACTTGAAAAATACACCTCCAAACATGGTACACACACCAATAACACTGCAAACACGGGAAACCGCACAATAACCATCCAAACATGGGACACCGCACCAATCACCATCAAAACATGGGATACCGCACCAATACCCCTCCAAACATGGGACACAGCACCAATACACCTCCAAACATGGGACACCGCACAAATAACCCTTCAAACACAGGACACAGCAACAATAACCCTCCAAACATGGGACACCACACCAATACACCTACAAACACGGGACACAGCACCAATAACCATCCAAACATGGGCACCACACCAATACACCTCCAACATGGGACACAGCACCAACACACCTCCAAACACCGGGCTCCACACCAATACCTCTCTAAATATGGGACACAACAACAATATCCCTCCAAACATGGGACACCACCGCTATACCTCTACAAACACTGGACACTGCACCAATAACTCTCCAAGCACGAGACACCACACCAATACCGATCCAAACATGGGACACCGTACCACTACCCCTCCAAACACGGAACACCGCACCAATACCTCTCCAAACACGGGACACAGCACCAATACACCTCCAAACATGGGACACCACACCAATACCCCTCCAAACATGGGACACCACACCAATACCTCTCCAAACATGGGACACCACACCAATACCTCTCCAAACATGGGACCCCACCGCTATACCTCTACAAACACGGGACACTGCACTAATACCCCTCCAAACACGAGATGCCGCACCAATACCGATTCAAACATGGGACACCACACCACTACCCCTCCAAACACGGAACACCACACCAATACACCTCCAAACATGGGACACAGCACCAATACGCCTCCAAACATGGAATACCACAGCCATAACACTCCAGACACCGCACCAATACTTCTCCAAACATGGGACGCCGCACTAAAACACCACCAAACAGTGGACACAGCACCAATACGGATCCAAACATGGAATACCACAGCCATAACACTCCAGACACCGCACCAATACCTCTCCAAACATGAGACACAGCAGCAATAATGCTCCAAACACGAAACACCACACCAATAATGCGCCAAACATGGAACACCACACCACTACCTCTCCAAACATGGGACACAGCACCAGTATAGCCCTAAACATGGAACACCACACCAATAACGCTCGAGACATGGGACACCACACCAATACACCTCCAAACATGGAACACCGCACCAATACCTCTCCAATCATGCAATACTACACCAATACCTCACCACACACGAAAAACCACACCAATACGCCTCCAAACATGAAACACCACACCAATACGCCTCCAAACATGAGACACAGCGCCAATGCATTTCCAAACACAGGGCACCGCAACAATACATCTCCAAACATGGGATACCGCACCAATACTCCTCCAAACAAGGGACACTGCAACAATACCCCTCCAAACATGGGACACCACCCCTATATCTCTACAAGCATGAGACACTGCACCGATACACCTCCAAACACGGGACACAGCACCAATAAACCTACAAACATGGGACAGTGCACCAATACCACTCCAAACATGAGACACCACACCAATACGCCTCCAAACACGGGCCACCGCACCAATACCCCTCCAAACACGGGACACTACACCAATAACCGTCCAAACAAGGGGCACCGCACCAATAACCCTCCAAACACGAGACAACACACCAATACCCCTCCAAACAGGACACAGCAACAATACACCTCCAAACATGGGACACCGCATCAATACCCCTCCAAACACAGGACACCGAACCAATACCTCAACAAACACCGGACACCGCACCAATACACCTCCAAACATGGTACACAGCACCAAAAAGGCTGCAAACATGGGACACCACACAATAACCCTCCAAACATGGGACACAGCACCAATACACCTCCAAACATGGGACACAGCACCAATCACCATCAAAACATGGGACACCGCACCAATACTCCTGCAAACATGGGACACTGCACTAATAACCCTCCAAAAACGGGGCACAGCACCAATACCCCTCCAAAGATGGGGCAAAGCAACAATACATCTCCAAACATGGGATACCGCACCAATACCCCTCCAAACATGGGACACAGCACCAATACCACTCCAAACACGGGACACAGCACCAATACCCCCCCAAACACGGGACAATGCAACAATACCCCTCCAAACATGGGACACCACATCTATATCTCTACAAACACGAGACAGTGCACCAATACACCTCCAAACATGGGACACCGCCCCAATACACCTCCAAACATGGGACACCGCACTAATACACCTCCAAACATGGGACACCACATCAATACTCCTCCAAACACAGGACACCACACCAATACCTCTACAAACACGGGACACAGCACCAATACACCTCCAAACACAGGACACTGGAAAAATACACCTCCAAACATGGTACACACACCAATAACACTGAAAACATGGGACACAGCACAATAACCCTCCAAACATGGGACACCGCACCAATCACCATCTAAACATGGGTTACCGCACCAATACCCCTCCAAACACGGGACACAGCACCAATACACCTCCAAACATGGGACACCGCACAAATAACCCTTCAAACACAGGACACAGCACCAATAACCCTCCAAACATGGGACACCACACCAATACACCTCCAAACACAGGACACTGCACAAATACACCTCCCAACATGGTACAGAGCACCAATCACCCTGCAAACACAGGATACTGCACAATAACCCTCCAAACATGGGACACCGTACAAATACCCCTCCAAACATGGGACACAGCACCAATCACCATTAAAACAAGGGACACCGAAACAATCAACATCAAAACATGGGACACCGCACCAATTCTCCTGCAAACACAGGACACCACACCAATACCCCTCCAAACATGGAACACCGCATCTCTGCCTCTACAAACACTGGACACTGCACCAATACGTCTCCAGACACGAGACACTGCACCAATACACCTCCAAACACGGGACACAGCACCAATACACCTCCAAACATGGAACAACGCGCCAAAACTCTACAAACACTGGACACTGCACCAAAACGTCTCCAGACAAGAGGTACCGCACCAATACCTCTCCAAACATGAGACACCGCACTAATACGCCTCCAAACATGGGGCATAGCACCAATATGGCTCCAATCATGGAACACTACACCAATAACACTCGAGACATGGGACACTGCACCAATACCCCTCCAAACATGAGACACCACACCAATACGCCTCCAAACATGAGACACAGCACCAATGCATTTCCAAACATGGGGCACCGCAACAATACGTCTCCAAACATGGGATACCACCCCAATACCCCTCCAAACATGGGACACAGCACCAATACACCTCCAAACATGGGACACCACATCAATACTCCTCCAAACACAGGACACCGCACCAATACCTCTACAAACACGGGACACAGCACCAATACTCCTCCAAACATGGGACACCGCACCAATACACCTCCAAACACAGGACACAGCAAAAATACACCTCCAAACATGGTACACAGCAGCAATAACCCTGCAAACACGGGACACCGCACAATAACCCTCCAAACATGGGATACCGCACCAATCACCATCGAAGCATGGGACACCACACCAATACTCCTCCAAACACACGCCACAGTGCCAATACCGCTCCAACTATGGGACATGGCACCAATAACCCTGCAAACACGGGACACCGCACAATAACCCTCAAAACATGGGACACCACACCAATACTCCTGCAAACACGGGACACTGCACTAATAACCCTCCAAACACGGGGCACAACACCAATAACCTTCCAAATACAGGACACCACAGAAATACCCCTCCAAAACCGGGACACCACACCAATACCCTTTCAAACATGCAACACAGCACCAATACCCCTCCAAACATGGGGGTCCACACCAATACATCTCTAAACATGGGACACCGCCCCTATACCTCTACAAACACCACACACTGCACCAATAACTCTCCAAACATGAGGCACCGCACCAATACCGATCCAAACATGGGACACCACACCAGTAACCTGCAAACATGGGACACCACAACAATACCCCACCAAGCACGAAACACTGCACCAATACCCCTCCAGACACGGGACCGCACACCAATAGACCTCCAAACATGCCACACTGCCCCTTTACCTCTCCAAACACAGGACACTGCTTCAATACCTCTTCAAACACGAGACACCGCACCAATACACCTCCAAACCCGGGCCAAAGCACCAATAACCCTGTTAACATGGGACACCACATCAGTAACACTCCAAACATGGGGCACCGCACAATAACTCTCCAAACATGGGACACCGCACCAATACTCCTGCAAACACGGGACACTGCATTAATACCCCTCCAAACACAGGGCAAAGCACCAATAACCCTCCAAACACGGGGCAAGAACCAATCCCCCTCCAAATATGTGACACCATAGAAATACCCCTCCAAAACCAGGACACCACACCAATACCCCTTCAACATGCAACACAGCATCAATACCCCTCCAAACACGGGGCTCCACACCAATACCTCTCTAAATATGGGACACCACCCCTATACCTCTACAAACACTAAACACTTCACCAATAACTCTCCAAACACGAGGCACAGCACCAATACCGATCCAAACAAGGAACACCACACCAATACCTCGCCAAACATGGGACACAGCACCGATACACCTCCAAACATGGGACACCACACCAATACCCCTCCAAATATGGAACACCGCCCCTATGCCTCTACAAACACTGGACACTGCACCAATACGTCTCCAGCCACGAGACACTGCACCAATACACCTCCAAACATGGGACACAGCACCAATACACCTCCAAACATGGAACAACGTGCCTATAACTCTACAAACACTGGACACTGCACCAAAACATCTCCAGACACGAGACACCGCACCAATACCTCTCCAAACATGAGATACCACACTAATATGCCTCCAAACATGGGACACAGCACCAATATGGCTCCAAACATGGAACACCACACCAATAATACTCGAGACATGGGACACGGCACCAATACCCCTGAAACACTGGACACCACACCACTACCCCTCCAATCATGGCAGTCTACACCAATACCTCTCCAAACATGAGACACCAAACGAATATGCCTCCAAACATAAGACACAGTGCCAATGCATTTCCAAACACGGGGCACTGCAACAATATGTCTCCAAACATGGGATACCACTGCAATACCCATCCAAACACGGGACACAGCACCAATACCACTCCAAACACGGGACACAGCACCAATACCCCTCCAAACATGGGACACCACCCCTATATCTCTACAAACACGAGACACTGCACTAATACACTCCAAACACAGGGCTAAGCACCAAAAACCCTCCAAACACAGGGCAAAGCACCAATCCCCCTCCAAATACGCGACACCACAGATATACCCCTCCAAAACCGGGAAAGAACATCAATGCCCCTCCAAACATGGGACACAGCACCAATCACCATCAAAACATGGGACACCACACCAATACCACGCCAAACATGGGACACCACTCCTATACCTCTACAACCACTTGACATTGCAACAAAAACTCTACAAACATGAGACACTGCACCAATACCCCTCCAAACATGGGACACAGCAACCAATACCCCTCCAAACATGAGAGGCCGCACCAATACCCCTCCAAAAATGGGACACAGCACCAATACCCCTCCAAACACGGGACACAGCACAAATAAACCTGCAAATATGGGCCACCGCACCAATATCTCTCCAAATATGGGATTCCACACCAATACACATCCAAACATGGGTCGCAGCACCAATAACCCTCCAAACATGGGACACCACCCCTATACCTCTACAAACACTGGACACTGCACCACAAACTCTCCAAACATGAGACACCGAACCAATACAGATCCAAACACGGGACACAGCACCAATAACCCTGCAAACATGGGACACTGTGAAAATAACCCTCCAAACATGGGACACCACACCAATAACCCTCCAAACATGGGGCACCAGACCAATACACCTCCAAACACGGGGCACCACACCAGTACCCAAAAAAACACGGGACAACATACCAATAAATCTCCAAACACAGGACACCACACCAATAACTCTACAAACACCAGACACCACGCCAATACGCCTCCAAGCACGGGACACAGAACAAATAACTCTCCAAACATGCGAAACCACAGCAATATCCCTCCAAACACGAGACACTGCACCAATACCCCTCCAGACATGGGACAGCACACCAATAGACCTCCAAACATGCCACACCGCCCCTTTACCTTTCCAAAAACTGGACACTGCACCAATACGTCTCCAAACATGGGACACCGCACCAATACACCTCCAAGCCGGGCCAAAGCACCAATAACCTTGCAAACATGGGACACCGCACCAATAACCCTCCAAACATGGGACAGCACACCAATTTCGCTCCAAACACGGGAGAGAACTTCAATACCCCTCCAAACGTGGGGCACCACACCAATACCTCTCAAAACATGGGACACAACACCAATACACCTCCAAACATGGACACCAACGCTATACCTCTACAAACACGGCACACTGCACTAATACCCCTCCAAACACAGGGCAAAGCACCAATAACCCTCCAAACACGGGTCACAGCACCAATCCCCCTCCAAATACGGGACACCACAGAAATATCCCTCCAAAACCGGGACAGAACATCAATACTCCTTCAAATATGGGGCAGCGCACCAATACCTCTCCAAATATGGGATTCCACACCAATACACCTCCAAACATAGGTCACCGCAGCAATAACCCTCCACACATGGGACACCACACCAATACCCCTCCAAACATGGGACACCATCCCTATAGCTCTACAAACACTTGACATTGAAGGAAACTCTACAAACATGAGACACTGCACCAATACACCTCCAAACATGGGACACAGGAACCAATACCCCTCCAAACACGAGATGCCGCACCAATATCCGGCCAAAAATGGGACACTGCACCAATACCCCTGCAAACACGGGACACAACACCAATACCCGTCCAAACATGGGACACCGCTCCTATACCTCTACAAACACTGCACGCGGCACCAATACATCTCCAGACATGAGACACCGCACAAGTATACCTCCAAACACAGGACACAGCACCAATAACCCTCCAAACATGGGACACCACACCAATACACCTCTGAACACGGGACACAGCACGAAAACACCTCCAAACACGGGGCTCCACACCAATACCTCTCTTAACATGGGACACAACACCAATACCCCTCCAAACATGGGACACCACCGCAATACCTTTACAAATACTGGACACTGCACCAATAACTCTTCAAACACGAGACACTACAACAATACCCCTCCAAACATGGGACACCGCACCAATACCTCTCCAAACATGGGACACAACACCAATATGGCTCCAAACATTGGACACAGCAACAATACCCCTCCAAACACGGGACACCACACCAATACCCCTCCAAGCATTGGACACCACACCACTATCTCTCCAATCATGGCATACTACACCAATACCTCTCCAAACACGAGACACCGCAGCAATTCCCCTCCAAATACGGAACACCGCACCAATACCCCTCCAAACATGAGACACCACAACAAAACACCTCCAAACATGAGACACAGCGCCAATCCATTTCCAAACACGGGGCAACGCAACAATACGTCTCCAAACATGGGATACCACACTAATACACGGCCAAACACTGGACACTGCACCAAAACCCCTCCAAACATGAGACACAGCAGCAATAATGCTCCAAACATGGAAAACCACACCAATAATTCTCCAAACACGGAAAACCACACCAATAATTCTCCAAACACGAAACAAAACACCAATACCTCTCCAAACATGGGACACAGCACCAATACGCCTCCAAACATGGGACCCCACCCGTATACCTCTACAAAAACGGCACACTGCACCAAAACCCCTCCAAACACGGGACACAGCACCAATACACCTCCAAACACGGGACACAGCACCAATACACCTCCAAACATGGGACTCCACCCCTTTACCTCAACAAACACTGCACACGGCACCAATACATCTCCAGACATGAGACACCACACCAATACACCTCCAAACACGGGACACAGCACCAATAACCCACCAAACATGGAACATCAAACCAATACACCTCCAAACATGGGACACCACCGCTATACCTCGACAAACACTGGACACTGCACAAATAACTCTCCAAACATGAGACACCTCACCAATACCTCTCCAAACATGGGACACAGCACCAATACCCCTCCAAACACGAGATGCCGCACCAATATCCGGCCAAAAATGGGACACTGCACCAATACCCCTGCAAACACGGGACACAACACCAATACCCGTCCAAACATGGGACACCGCTCCTATACCTCTACAAACACTGCACGCGGCACCAATACATCTCCAGACATGAGACACCGCACAAGTATACCTCCAAACACAGGACACAGCACCAATAACCCTCCAAACATGGGACACCACACCAATACACCTCTGAACACGGGACACAGCACGAAAACACCTCCAAACACGGGGCTCCACACCAATACCTCTCTTAACATGGGACACAACACCAATACCCCTCCAAACATGGGACACCACCGCAATACCTTTACAAATACTGGACACTGCACCAATAACTCTTCAAACACGAGACACTACAACAATACCCCTCCAAACATGGGACACCGCACCAATACCTCTCCAAACATGGACACAACACCAATATGGCTCCAAACATTGGACACAGCAACAATACCCCTCCAAACACGGGACACCACACCAATACCCCTCCAAGCATTGGACACCACACCACTATCTCTCCAATCATGGCATACTACACCAATACCTCTCCAAACACGAGACACCGCAGCAATTCCCCTCCAAATACGGAACACCGCACCAATACCCCTCCAAACATGAGACACCACAACAAAACACCTCCAAACATGAGACACAGCGCCAATCCATTCCAAACACGGGGCAACGCAACAATACGTCTCCAAACATGGGATACCACACTAATACACGGCCAAACACTGGACACTGCACCAAAACCCCTCCAAACATGAGACACAGCAGCAATAATGCTCCAAACATGGAAAACCACACCAATAATTCTCCAAACACGGAAAACCACACCAATAATTCTCCAAACACGAAACAAAACACCAATACCTCTCCAAACATGGGACACAGCACCAATACGCCTCCAAACATGGGACCCCACCCGTATACCTCTACAAAAACGGCACACTGCACCAAAACCCCTCCAAACACGGGACACAGCACCAATACACCTCCAAACACGGGACACAGCACCAATACACCTCCAAACATGGGACTCCACCCCTTTACCTCAACAAACACTGCACACGGCACCAATACATCTCCAGACATGAGACACCACACCAATACACCTCCAAACACGGGACACAGCACCAATAACCCACCAAACATGGAACATCAAACCAATACACCTCCAAACATGGGACACCACCGCTATACCTCGACAAACACTGGACACTGCACAAATAACTCTCCAAACATGAGACACCTCACCAATACCTCTCCAAACATGGGACACAGCACCAATACCCCTCCAAACATGGAATACCACAGCCATAACACTCCAGACAACGCACCAATACTTCTCCAAACATGGGACGCCGCACTAAAACACCTCCAAACAGTGGACACAGCACCAATACGGATCCAAACATGGAATACCACACCCATAACACTAGAGACATGGGACACAGCACCAATACCCCTCCAAACACGGGACACCACACCACTACCCCTCCAATCATGAGACAGAGCGCCAATGCATTTCCAAACACGGGGTACCGCAACAATACGTCTCAAAACATGGGATACCACCCCAATACCCCTCCAAACACGGGACACTGCACCAATAGCCCTCCAAACATGGCACACTACACCAATACACGTCCAAACACAGGACACAGCACCAATACCCCTCCGAACACGGGACACAGCAGCAATACCCATCCAAACATGGGCCACAGCACCAATACGCCTCCAAACATGGAATACTACAGCCATAGCACTCCTGGCACCGCACCAATACCTCTCCAAACATGGGACACAGCACCAATACTCCTCCAAACATGGAATACCACAGCCATAACACTCCAGACACTGCACCAATACTTCTCCAAACATGGGACACAGCACCAATACCCCTCCAAACATGGAATACCACAGCCATAACACTCCAGACACTGCACCAATACTTCTCCAAACATGGGACGCCGCACTAAAACACCACCAAACAGTGGACACAGCACCAATACGGATCCAAACATGGAACACCACACCCATAACACTAGAGACATGGGACACAGCACCAAAACCCCTCCAAACACGGGACACCACACCACTACCCCTCCAATCATGAGACAGAGCGCCAATGCATTTCCAAAAATGGGGTACTGCAACAATACGTCCCAAAACATGGGATACCACCCCAATACCCCTCCAAACACAGGACACTGCACCAATAGCCCTCCAAACATGGCACACTACACCAATACACCTCCAAACACAGGACACAGCACCAATACCCCTCCGAACACGGGACACAGCAGCAATACCCATCCAAACATGGGCCACAGCACCAATACGCCTCCAAACATGGAATACTACAGCCATAGCACTCCTGGCACCGCACCAATACCTCTCCAAACATGGGACACAGCACCAATACTCCTCCAAACATGGAATACCACAGCCATAACACTCCAGACACTGCACCAATACTTCTCCAAACATGGGACACAGCACCAATACGCCTCCAAACATGGAATACCACAGCCATAACACTCCAGACACCGCACCAATACCTCTCCAAACATGAGACACAGCAGCAATAACGCTGCAAACAAGGAACACCACACCAATAATTCTCCAGACATGGGACACCACACCAATAATTCTCCAGGCATGGGACGACGCACCAATACCTTGTCACACCAGGACACCACACCACTACCGCTCCATTCATGGGACACAGCACCAATACCTCTCCAAACACGAGACGCCACACCAATACGCCTCCAAACATGGGACACAGCACCAATACCTCTCCAAACACGAGACACCGCACCAATACGCCTCCAAACATGGGACACAGCACCAATACCTCTCCAAACACGAGACACCGCACCAATACGCCTCCAAACATGGGACACAGCACCAATACCTCTCCAAACACGAGACGCCACACCAATACGCCTCCAAACATGGGACACAGCACCAATACCTCTCCAAACACGAGACACCGCACCAATACGCCTCCAAACATGGGACACAGCACCAATACCTCTCCAAACACGAGACACCGCACCAATACGCCTCCAAACATGGGACACAGCACCAATGCCCCTCCAAACATGGGACACCGCACCAATACCACTCCAAACACGAGACGCCACACCAATACGCCTCCAAACATGGGACACAGCACCAATACCTCTCCAAACACGAGACACCGCACCAATACACCTCCAAACATGGGACACAGCGCCAATGCCCCTCCAAACATGGGACACCGCACCAATACCACTCCAAACACGGGATACCGCAACAATACCCCTCCAAACATGGGACACCACAACAATACCCCTCCAAACATGGGACACCGCACCAATACCACTCCAAACACGGGATACCGCACCAATACCCCTCCAAACATGGGACACAGCACCAATACCCCTCCAAACATGGGATACCGCAACAATACCCCTCCAAACATGGGATACCGCAACAATACCCCTCCAAACATGGGATACCGCAACAATACCCCTCCAAACATGGGACACTGCACCAATACCTCTCCGAAAATGAGATACTGCACCAATGCACCTCCAAACACGGGACACAGCACCAATAACCCTCCAACATGGGACACATCGCCAATACACCTCCAAACACGGGGCTCCACACCAATATCTCTCTAAACATGGGACACTGCACCAATAACCCTCCAAACATGGGACACCACCGCTATACCTCTACAAACACTGGACACTGCACCAATAACTCTCCAAACATGAGACACCAAATCAATACCGATTGAAACATGGGACACCGCACCACTACCCCAACAAACACGGAACAACGCCCCAATATCTCTCCGAACATGGAACACAGCACCAATACCCCTCCAAACACGAGACACCAAACCAATACCTCTCCAAACATGGGGCACAGCACCAATACCCCTCCAAACACGGGACACAGCACCAATACCTCTCCAAACATGGGGCACAGCACCAATACCCCTCCAAACACGGGACACTGCACCAATACACCTTCAAACACGGGACTCCACCCCTTTACCTCAACAAACACTGCACACGGCACCAATACATCTCCAGACATGAGACACCACACCAATACACCTCCAAACACGGGACACAGCACCAATAACCCACCAAACATGGAACATCAAACCAATACACCTCCAAACATGGGACACAGCACCAATAACCCACCAAACATGGGACATCAAACCAATACACCTCCAAACACGGGGTTCCACACCAATACCTCTCTAAACATGGGACACAGCACCAATAACCCACCAAACATGGGACACAACACCAATACCCCTCCAAACATGGGACACCACCGCTATACCTCGACAAACACTGGACACTGCACAAATAACTCTCCAAACATGAGACACCTCACCAATACCTCTCCAAACATGGGACACAGCACCAATAACCCACCAAACATGGGACATCAAACCAATACACCTCCAAACATGGGACACAGCACCAATCACCATCCAAACACGGGGTTCCACACCAATACCTCTCTAAACATGGGACACAGCACCAATAACCCACCAAACATGGGACACAGCACCAATACACCTCCAAACACAGGGTTCCACACCACTACCTCTCTAAACATGGGACACAACACCAATACCCCTCCAAACGTGGGACACCACCGCTATACCTCGACAAACACTGGACACTGCACAAATAACTCTCCAAACATGAGACACCTCACCAATACCTCTCCAAACATGGGACACAGCACCAATACCCCTCCAGACATGGAATACCACACCCATAACACTCCAGACACTGCACCAATACTTCTCCAAACATGAGACGCCGCACTAAAACACCTCCAAACAGTGGACACAGCACCAATACGGATCCAAACATGGAACACCACACCCATAACACTAGAGACATGGGACACAGCACCAATACCCCTCCAAACACGGGACACCACACCACTACCCCTCCAATCATGAGACAGAGCGCCAATGCATTTCCAAACATGGGGTACCGCATCAATACGTCTCAAAACATGGGATACCACCCCAATACCCCTCCAAACACAGGACACTGCACCAATAGCCCTCCAAACATGGCACACTACACCAATACACCTCCAAACACAGGACACAGCACCAATACCCCTCCGAACACGGGACACAGCAGCAATACCCATCCAAACATGGGCCACAGCACCAATACGCCTCCAAACATGGAATACTACAGCCATAGCACTCCTGGCACCGCACCAATACCTCTCCAAACATGGGACACAGCACCAATACTCCTCCAAACATGGAACACCACAGCCATAACACTCCAGACACTGCACCAATACTTCTCCAAACATGGGACGCCGCACTAAAACACCACCAAACAGTGGACACAGCACCAATACGGATCCAAACATGGAACACCACACCCATAACACTAGAGACATGGGACACAGCACCAAAACCCCTCCAAACATGGGATACCGCAACAATACCCCTCCAAACATGGGACACCACAACTATATCTCTACAAACAATGGACACTGCCCTAATATCTCTCCGAACATGAGACACTGCACCAATACACCTTCAAACATGGGACACAGCACCAATAAACACACAAACATGGGACAGCACACCAATACCCCTCCAAACATGGGACACAGCACCAATAAACCCACAAACATGGGACAGCACACCAATACCCCTCCAAACATGGGACACAGCACCAATAAACCCACAAACATGGGACAGCACACCAATACCCCTCCAAACATGGGCCACGGCACCAATACCTCTCCAAATATGGGATTCCACACGAATAAACCTCCAAACATGGGTCACAGCAGCAATAACCCTCCAGACACCGGACAACACACCATTAATCCTCCAAACATGGGACACCACCCCTATACCTCAACAAACACTGGACACTGCACCAAAAACTCTCCAAACATGAGACACTGCACCAATACCGATCCAAACACGGGACACAGCACCAATAACCCTGCAAACATGGGACACCGTGACAATAACCCTCCAAAGACGGGACACCACACCAAAACCGATCCAAACATGGGACACCACACCAAAACCGATCCAAACACGGAACACCGCACCAATACCTCTCCAAACATGGGACACAGCACCAATACGCCTCAAAACATGGGACCCCACCTGTATACCTCTACAAACACTGCACACGGCACCAATACATCTCCAGACATGAGACACTGCACCAATACACCTCCAAACACGGGACACAGCACCAATACCACTCCAAACATGGGACACAGAACCAATAACCCTCCAACATGGGATACCACACCAATACACCTCCAAACACGGGACACAGCGCCAATACACCTCCAAACATGCGGCTCCACAGCAATATCTCTCTAAACATGGGACACAACACCAATACTCCTCCAAACATGGGATACCACAGCTATACCTCTACAAACACTGGACACTGCACCAATAACTCTCCAAACATGAGACACCACATCAATACCGATTGAAACATGGGACACCGCACCACTACCCGACCAAACACGGAACAACACCCCAATACCTCTCCAAACAGAGAACACAGCACCAATACCCCTCCAAACAGGAGACATCACACCAAAAACTCTCCAAACACAGAACAACGCACCAATACCCCTCCAAACAAGAGACACCACACCAATACCTCTCCAAACATGGGGCACAGCACCAATACCCCTCCAAACATGGGACACAGCACCAATACGCCTCCAAATATGGAATACCACAGCCATAACACTCCAGACTCCGCACTAATACCTCTCCAAACATGGGACACAGCAGCAATAACGCTCCAAACATGGAACACCACACCAATAACACTCAAGACATGGGACACAGCACCAAGACCCCTCCAAACACGGGACACCACACCAATACCCCTCCAAACATTCGACACCACACCACTACCCCTCCAATCATGAGACACAGCGCCAATGCATTTCCAAACACGGGGCACTGCCACAATACGTCTCCAAACATGGGATACCACCCCAATAACCCTCCAAACATGGGACACTGCACCAATAGCCCTCCAAAAATGGGACACCACACCAATACACCTCCAAACACGGGACACAGCACCAATACCCCTCCAAACACCGGGCACCGCAACAATACCCCTCCAAATATGGGACACCAACCCTATGTCTCTACAAACACGAGGCACTGCACCAATCCTCCTCCAAACACGGGACATAGCACCAATAAACCTACAAACAAGGGACAGCACACCAATACCCCTCCAAACACGAGACACCGCACCAATACCCCTACAAACACAGGACACAGCACCAATACTCCTCCAAACACGAGACACCGCACCAATATACCTCCAAACACAGGACACAGAACCAATAAGCTTCCAAACACGAGACACCGCACCAATACACCTCCAAATACAGGACACAGCACCAATAAACCTCCAAACATGGTACACCGAACCAATACACCTCCAAACACAGGACACAGCACCAATAAACCGCCAAACATGGGACACCGAACCAATACACCTCCAAACATTAGACACTGCACCAATAACCGTTGAAACAAGGGGCACCGCACCAATACCCCTTCAAACACGGGACACAGCACCAATACGCCTCCGAATGTGGAATACCACAGCCATAACACTCCAGACTCCGCAGTAATACCCCTCCAAACATGGGACACAGCAGCAATAACGCTCCAAACATGGAACACCACACCCATAACACTCGAGACATGGGACACAGCACCAAGACCCCTCCAAACACGGGACACCACACCAATACCCCTCCAAACATTCGACACCACACCACTACCCCTCCAATCAGGAGACACAGCACCAATGCATTTCCAAACACGGGGCACTGCCACAATATGTCTCCAAACATGGGATACCACCCCAATAACCCTCCAAACACGGGACACTGCACCAATAGCCCTCCAAAAATGGGACACCACACCAATACACCTCCAAACACGGGACACAGCACCAATACCACTCCAAACACTGGACACAGCACCAATTCTCCTCCAAACACCGGGCACCGCAACAATACCCCTCCAAATATGGGACACTAAACCCTATATCTCTACACACACGAGGCACTGCACCAATACTCCTCCAAACAAGGGACATAGCACCAATAAACCTACAAACATGGGATACCACACCAATACACCTCCAAACACGGGACACAGCGCCAATACACCTCCAAACATGCGGCTCCACAGCAATATCTCTCTAAACATGGGACACAACACCAATACTCCTCCAAACATGGGATACCACAGCTATACCTCTACAAACACTGGACACTGCACCAATAACTCTCCAAACATGAGACACCACATCAATACCGATTGAAACATGGGACACCGCACCACTACCCGACCAAACACGGAACAACGCCCCAATACCTCTCCAAACAGAGAACACAGCACCAATACCCCTCCAAACAGGAGACATCACACTAAAAACTCTCCAAACACAGAACAACGCACCAATACCCCTCCAAACAAGAGACACCACACCAATACCTCTCCAAACATGGGGCACAGCACCAATACCCCTCCAAACATGGGACACAGCACCAATACGCCTCCAAATATGGAATACCACAGCCATAACACTCCAGACTCCGCACTAATACCTCTCCAAACATGGGACACAGCAGCAATAACGCTCCAAACATGGAACACCACACCCATAACACTCAAGACATGGGACACAGCACCAAGACCCCTCCAAACACGGGACACCACACCAATACCCCTCCAAACATTCGACACCACACCACTACCCCTCCAATCATGAGACACAGCGCCAATGCATTTCCAAACACGGGGCACTGCCACAATACGTCTCCAAACATGGGATACCACCCCAATAACCCCTCCAAACATGGGACACTGCACCAATAGCCCTCCAAAAATGGGACACCACACCAATACACCTCCAAACACGGGACACAGCACCAATACCCCTCCAAACACCGGGCACCGCAACAATACCCCTCCAAATATGGGACACCAACCCTATGTCTCTACAAACACGAGGCACTGCACCAATCCTCCTCCAAACACGGGACATAGCACCAATAAACCTACAAACAAGGGACAGCGCACCAATACCCCTCCAAACACGAGACACCGCACCAATACCCCTACAAACACAGGACACAGCACCAATACGCCTCCAAATATGGAATACCACAGCCATAACACTCCAGACTCCGCACTAATACCTCTCCAAACATGGGACACAGCAGCAATAACGCTCCAAACATGGAACACAACACCCATAACACTCAAGACATGGGACACAGCACCAAGACCCCTCCAAACACGGGACACCACACCAATACCCCTCCAAACATTCGACACCACACCACTACCCCTCCAATCATGAGACACAGCGCCAATGCATTTCCAAACACGGGGCACTGCCACAATACGTCTCCAAACATGGGATACCACCCCAATAACCCTCCAAACATGGGACACTGCACCAATAGCCCTCCAAAAATGGGACACCACACCAATACACCTCCAAACACGGGACACAGCACCAATACCCCTCCAAACACCGGGCACCGCAACAATACCCCTCCAAATATGGGACACCAACCCTATGTCTCTACAAACACGAGGCACTGCACCAATCCTCCTCCAAACACAGGACACAGCACCAATAAACCGCCAAACATGGGACACCGAACCAATACACCTCCAAACATTAGACACTGCACCAATAACCGTTGAAACAAGGGGCACCGCACCAATACCCCTTCAAACACGGGACACAGCACCAATACACCTCCGAATGTGGAATACCACAGCCATAACACTCCAGACTCCGCAGTAATACCCCTCCAAACATGGGACACAGCAGCAATAACGCTCCAAACATGGAACACCACACCCATAACACTCGAGACATGGGACACAGCACCAAGACCCCTCCAAACACGGGACACCACACCAATACCCCTCCAAACATTCGACACCACACCACTACCCCTCCAATCAGGAGACACAGCACCAATGCATTTCCAAACACGGGGCACTGCCACAATATGTCTCCAAACATGGGATACCACCCCAATAACCCTCCAAACACGGGACACTGCACCAATAGCCCTCCAAAAATGGGACACCACACCAATACACCTCCAAACACGGGACACAGCACCAATACCACTCCAAACACTGGACACAGCACCAATTCTCCTCCAAACACCGGGCACCGCAACAATACCCCTCCAAATATGGGACACTAAACCCTATATCTCTACAAACACGAGGCACTGCACCAATCCTCCTCCAAACAAGGGACATAGCACCAATAAACCTACAAACAAGGGACAGCGCACCAATACACCTCCAAACACGAGACACCGCACCAATACCCCTACAAACACAGGACACAGCACCAATACTCCTCCAAACACGAGACACCGCACCAATATACCTCCAAACATTGGACACTGCACCAATAAGCGTTGAAACAAGGGGCACCGCACCAATACCCCTTCAAACACGGGACACCACACCAATACGCCTCCAAACACGGGACACCACACCAATACACCTCTAAACAAGGGACATAGCACCAATACGCCTCCAAAAATGGAATACGACAGCCATATAACTCCAGACACCGCACCAATACCTTCCAAACATGAGAACAGCTGCAATAACGCTCCAAACACGGAAAACCACACCAATAATTCTCCAAACACGGAACACCACACCAATAATTCTCCAAACACGGAAAACCACACCAATAATTCTCCAAACACGGAACACCACGCCAATAATTCTCCAAACACAGAACACCACAACAATAATTCTTCAAATACGGAACACCACACCAATACCTCTCCAAACATGGGACACAGCACCAATACGCCTCCAAAAATGCGACCCCACCCGTATACCTCTACAAACACTGCACACGGCACCAATACATCTCCAGACATGAGACACCACACCAATACACCTCCAAACACGGGACACAGCACCAATAACCCACCAAACATGGAACATCAAACCAATACACCTCCAAACATGGGACACAGCACCAATAACCCACCAAACATGGGACAACACACCAATACACCTCCAAACACGGGACACAGCATCAATAACCCTCCAAACATGGGACACAGCATCAATAACCCTCCAAACATGGGACACAGAACCAATACCCTCCAACATGGGACAACACACCAATACACCTCCAAACACGGGGCTCCACACCAATATCTCTCTAAACATGGGACACTACACCAATACCCCTCCAAACATGGGACACCACCGCTATACCTCTACAAACACTGGACACTGCACCAATAACTCTCCAAACATGAGACACCACATCAATACCGATCGAAACATGGGACACCGCACCATTACCCCACCAAACACGGAACAACGCCCCAATACCTCTCCAAACACAGAACAACGCACCAATACCCCTCCAAACAAGAGACACCACACCAATACCTCTCCAAACATGGGGCACAGCACCAATACCCCTTCAAACACGGGACACAGCACCAATACTCCTCCAAATATGGAATACCACAGCCATAACACCCCAGACTCCGCACTAATAGGTCTCCAAACATGGGACACAGCAGCAATAATGCTCCAAACATGGAACACCACACCCATAACACTCGAGACATGGGACACAGCACCAAGACCCCTCCAAACACGGGACACCACACCAATACCCCTCCAAACATTCGACACCACACCACTACCCCTCCAATCAGGAGACACAGCGGGGCACTGCCACAATACGTCTCCAAACATGGGATACCACCCCAATAACCCTCCAAACACGGGACACTGCACCAATAGCCCTCCAAAAATGGGACACCACACCAATACACCTCCAAACACGGGACACAGCACCAATACCACTCCAAACACTGGACACAGCACCAATACCCCTCCAAACACCGGGCACCGCAACAATACCCCTCCAAATATGGGACACTACCCCTATATCTCTACAAACACGAGGCACTGCACCAATACTCCTCCAAACACGGGACATGGCACCAATAAACCTACAAACATGGGACAGCGCACCAATACCCCTCCAAACACGGGACACCACACCAATGCACCTCCAAACAGAGGACACAGAACCAATAAGCATTGAAACACGAGACACCGCACCAATGCACCTCCAAAGACAGGACACAGAAGCAATAAGCTTCCAATCATGAGACACCGCACCAATACACCTCCAAACACAGGACACAGAACCAATAAGCTTCCAAACATGAGACACCGCACCAATACATCTCCAAACACAGGACACAGAACCAATAAGCTACCAAACACGAGACACCGCACCAAAACACCTCCAAACATTGGACACCGCACTAATAACCGTCAAAACAAGGGGCACCGCACCAATACCCCTTCAAACACGGGACACCAAACCAATACCCCTCCAACCACAGGACACCGCACCGATACCTCTACAAACACGGGACACCGCATCATTACCCCTCCAACCACAGGACACCACACCGATACCTCTACAAACATGGGACACCACATCAATATCCCTCCAAACACAGGACACCGCACCAATACCACGACAAACACGAGACACCACACCAATACGCCTCCAAGCACGGGACACAGCACAAATAACTCTCCAATCATGGGAACCCACACCAATACCCCACCAAGCACGAGACACTGCACCAATGCCCCTCCAGACATGGGTCAGCACACCAATAGACCTTCAAACATGCCACACTGCCCCTTTATGTCTCCAAACACTAGACACTGCCCCAATACCTCTCCAAACACGAGACACCACACCAATACACCTCCAAACCCGGGCCAAAGAACCAATAACCCTGCAAACATGGGATAGCGCACCAGTAACATTCCAAACATGGTACACTGCACAATACACCTCCAAACATGGGACGCCACATCAATCACCATCAAAACATGGGACACCGCACCAATACTCCTGCAAACACGGGACACTGCACTAATAGCCCTCCAAACACAGGGCAAAGCACCAATAACCGTCCAAACACAGGGTACAGCACCAATCCCCCTCCAAATATGGGAAACCACAGAAATACCCCTCCAAAACCGGGACAGAACATCAATACCCCTCCAAACACGGGACAAAGCACCAATCACCATCAAAACATGGGACACCACACTAATACCCCTGCAAACATGGGACACCAACCCTATACCTCTACAAACACTACACACTGCACCAATAATTCTCCAAACACGAGACAGCACACCAATACCGATCCAAACATCGTACCACCGTACCACTACCCCTCCAAACACGGAACACCACAACAATACCTCTCCAAACATGGGACACCACACCAATAATTCTCCAGACATGGGACGACGCACCAATACCATGTCACACCAGGACACCACACCACTACCGCTCCATTCATGGCATACAGCACCAATACCTCTCCAAACACGAGACGCCACACCAATACGCCTCCAAACATGGGACACAGCGCCAATGCCCCTCCAAAAATGGGGCACCACAACAATACATCTCCAAACATGGGATACTGCAACAATACCCCTCCAAACATGGGACACCATAACTATATCTCTACAAAAAATGGACACTGCAGCAATACCTCTCCAAACATGAGACACTGCACCAATACCCCTCCAAACACCGGACACCACAACAAGACCCCTCCAAACATGGGACACCACACCAATACCCCTCCAGACATGGGACAGCAGAACAATAACCCTCCAAACACGGGACACCGCACCAATACCCCTCCAAACATGGGACACCACAACAATACCCCTCCAAACACGGGACAATGCACAAATAATGCTCCAAATATCGGACGCAGGAACAATACACATCCAAATATGGGATAAAGCAACAATACCCCTGCAAACACGGGACATAGGCCACCACACCAATATCTCTCCAAATATGGGATTCCACAACAATACACCTCCAAACACGGGTCACAGCACCAATAACCTTCCAAACACAGGACACCGCACCAATACCTCTTCAAACATGGGACACAGCACCAATACGCCTCCAAACATGGAATACCACAGCCATAACACTCCAGACACTGCACCAATACTTCTCCAAACATGAGACGCCGCACTAAAACACCTCCAAACAGTGGACACAGCACCAATACGGATCCAAACATGGAATACCACAGCCATAACACTCCAGACACCGCACCAATACCTCTCCAAACATGGGACACAGCACCAATACTTCTCCAAACATGAGACGCCGCACTAAAACACCACCAAACAGTGGACACTGCACCAATACTTCTCCAAACATGAGACACAGCAGCAATAACGCTGCAAACACGGAACACCACACCAATAATTCTCCAGACATGGGAAACCACAACAATACCCCTCCAAACATGGGACAATGCACAAATGACGCTCCAAATATTGGACACAGGAACAATACACATCCAAATATGGGATAGAGCAACAATACCCCTGCAAACATGGGACATAGCACTAACACATGACACAGCACAAATACCCCTCCAAACATGGGGCACCGCAACAATACGTCTCCAAACATGGGACACCACAACGATATCTCTACAAACAATGGCCACTGCACCAATACCTCTCCAAACACGAGACACTGCACCAATACACCTCCAAATACGGGACACAGCATCACTAAACCTACAAACATGGGACAGCGCACCAAAGAACTCTCCAAACACGGGAGAGAACACCAATACCCGTCCAAACATGGGCCACAACACCAATACCTCTCCAAATATGGGATTCCAGAACAATACACCTCCAAACACGGGTCACAGCACCAATAACCTTCCAAACACAGGACACCACACCAATACCCCTCCAAACATTGGACACCACCCCAATACCTCTAGAAACACTGGACACTGCACCAAAAACTCTCCAAACACGAGGCACCGCACGAATACATCTCCAAACACGGGACACAGCACCAATAACCATCCAAACATGGGACAACACACCAATTTCATTCCAAACACGGGAGAGAACATCAGTACCCCTCCAAACATGGGGCACCACACCAACACATCTCCAAATATGGGATTCCACACCAGTACACCTCCAAACACAGGTCACAGCACCAATAACCCTCCAAACACGGGACACTGCACCAATACCCCTCCAAATATGTGACACCATCCCTATAGCTCTACAAACACTTGACATTGCAACGAAAAATCTACAAACATGATACACTGCACCAATACCCCTCCAAACATGGTACACTACACAAATACATCTCCAAACACAGAACACCGCAACCATACCCATCCAAACATGGGACACCGCACCAATAAACCTCCAAACACGGGACACAGCATCAATACCTCTCCAAACACAGGACACCACACCAATACACTTCCAAACACGTGAAACAGCACCAAAACCCCTCCAAACATGGGACACCACACCAATACCCCTCCAAACATGGGACACTTCACCAATACCCCTCCAAACACTGAACAAAGCAACAATACACCTCTAAACAACGGACACTGCACCTGTGACCTTCCAAAGATGGGGCCCCGCATCAATAAATGTCCAACCATGAGACGCCGCTTGAATACCCCTCCAAACATGGGGCACAGCACCAATACCTGTCCAAATACGGGGCGCCACACCAAAATCCCTCCAAACATGGGACACCGCACCAACACCCCTCCAAACACGGGGCACAGCACCAATACCCCTTCAAATACGGGGCACCACACCAAAACCCCTCCAATCATGGGTCACCACACCTATATCCATACAAACACTGGACACCGCGCCAATAACTCTCCAAACAGGAGACACTGCATCAATATCCCACCAAACATGGGACACAGCACCAATACACATCCAAACACGGGACACAACACCAATAACCCCCCAAACATGGGACACCGCACCAATACACCTCCAAACACGGGACACAGCACCAATAATCCTCCTAACATGGGACAATGCATGAATACCTATACATCTCCAAACACAAAACGCCACACCAATACACCTCCAAACACGGGACATGACGGCAATGCCACTTCAAACACAGTACACAGCAAAAAACCCCTCCAAACACGGGGCACAGCACCAATACCCCTGCAAACATGGGGCACAGCAGCAATACCCCTCCAAAAACTGGACACAGCACCAATCGCCCTCCAAACACCAGACACCGCACTAACACCCTTCCAAACAATGGAAACTGCACCAATACACCTCCAAACATGGGACACTGCACCAATACCCCTCCAAGGATGGGACACAAAATCATAACCCTCCAAAAACGGGACACAGCACTAATTTCCTCCAAACATGGGACACCGCATCAATACATCTAGAAACACGGGACACAGCACCAATACCCCTCCAAAAACTGGACCCAGCACCAATATCTCTCCAAACACGGGACACCGCACCAATACACCTCCAAACACCCGACAAGCACCAATCCCCCTCCAAACACCGGACACCACACTAAAACTGTTCCGAACGATGTAAACCGCACCAATGCCCCTCCTCACACATGACACAAAACCACTAACCCTCCACACACGGGACACAGCACCAATACCCCTCCACACACGGGACACTGCACCAATGCCCCTCCACACATGGGACACAGCAGCATTACCCCTTCAAACACGGGACACAGCACCAAAACCCCTCCAAACATGGGACACGAACCCTAAATATATATACAAACATTGGACACTACACCAATACCTCGCCAAACAGGAGACACTGCACTAATACACCACCAAACATGGGACACAAAACCAATAACCCCCCAAATATGGGACAACACGCTGATATCCCTCCAAACACGGGACACAGCACCACTACACCTCTAAACACGGGGCACTGCACCAATACCCCTCCAAACATGGGACACCACACCAATACCCCTCCAAACACGGGACACCATACCAATACCCCTCCAAACACGAGACACTGCACCAATACCCCTCCAAACACGGGACACAGCACCAATACACCTAGAAAGACGGGACACAGCAATAATACCCCTCCAAACACGGGCCACCGCACCAATATCCCTGGAAACATGGGCCACAACACCAATACCTCTCCAAATATGGGATTCCACAACAATACACCTCCAAACACGGGTCACAGCACCAATAACCTTCCAAACACAGGACACCGCACCAATACCCCTCCAAACATTGGACACCACCCCAATACCTCTAGAAACACTGGACACTGCACCAAAAACTCTCCAAACACGAGGCACCGCATGAATACATCTCCAAACACGGGACACAGCACCAATAACCATCCAAACATGGGACAACACACCAATTTCGTTCCAAACACGGGAGAGAACATCAATACCCCTCCAAACATGGGGCACCACACCAATACATCTCCAAATATGGGATTCCACACCAGTACACCTCCAAACACAGGTCACAGCACCAATAACCCTCCAAACACGGGACACTGCACCAATACCCCTCCAAACACGGGACACCGCACCAATACCCCTCCAAACATGGGACACCACAACAATACCCCTCCAAACACGGGACAATGCACAAATAATGCTCCAAATATCGGACGCAGGAACAATACACATCCAAATATGGGATAAAGCAACAATACCCCTGCAAACACGGGACATAGGCCACCACACCAATATCTCTCCAAATATGGGATTCCACAACAATACACCTCCAAACACGGGTCACAGCACCAATAACCTTCCAAACACAGGACACCGCACCAATACCTCTTCAAACATGGGACACAGCACCAATACGCCTCCAAACATGGAATACCACAGCCATAAACACTCCAGACACCGCACCAATACTTCTCCAAACATGAGACGCCGCACTAAAAACACCTCCAAACAGTGGACACCGCACCAATACGGATCCAAACATGGAATACCACAGCCATAACACTCCAGACACCGCACCAATACCTCTCCAAACATGAGACACAGCAGCAATAACGCTGCAAACAAGGAACACCACACCAATAATTCTCCAGACATGGGACGACGCACCAATACCTTGTCACACCAGGACACCACACCACTACCGCTCCATTCATGGGACACAGCACCAATACCTCTCCAAACACGAGACGCCACACCAATACACCTCCAAACATGTGACACAGCACCAATGCCCCTCCAAAAATGGGGCACCGCAACAATACGCCTCCAAACATGGGACACAGCACCAATGCCCCTCCAAACACGGGACACTGCAGCAATACCCCTCCAAACACGGGACACTGCACCAATACCCCTCCAAACATGGGACACCACAACTATATCTCTACAAAAAATGGACACTGCACCAATACCCCTCCAAACACGGGACACTGCAGCAATACCCCTCCAAACATGGGAAACCACAACAATACCCCTCCAAACATGGGACACCACAACTATATCTCTACAAAAAATGGACACTGCACCAATACCCCTCCAAACACGGGACACTGCAGCAATACCCCTCCAAACATGGGAAACCACAACAATACCCCTCCAAACATGGGACAATGCACAAATAACGCTCCAAATATTGGACACAGGAACAATACACTTCCAAATATGGGATAGAGCAACAATACCCCTGCAAACATGGGACATAGCACTAACACATGACACAGCACAAATACCCCTCCAAACATGGGGCACCGCAACAATACGTCTCCAAACATGGGACACCACAACGATATCTCTACAAACAATGGCCACTGCACCAATACCTCTCCAAACACGAGACACTGCACCAATACACCTCCAAATACGGGACACAGCATCACTAAACCTACAAACATGGGACAGCGCACCAAAGAACTCTCCAAACACGGGAGAGAACACCAATACCCGTCCAAACATGGGCCACAACACCAATACCTCTCCAAATATGGGATTCCACAACAATACACCTCCAAACACGGGTCACAGCACCAATAACCTTCCAAACACAGGACACCACACCAATACCCCTCCAAACATTGGACACCACCCCAATACCTCTAGAAACACTGGACACTGCACCAAAAACTCTCCAAACACGAGGCACCGCACGAATACATCTCCAAACACGGGACACAGCACCAATAACCATCCAAACATGGGACAACACACCAATTTCATTCCAAACACGGGAGAGAACATCAGTACCCCTCCAAACATGGGGCACCACACCAACACATCTCCAAATATGGGATTCCACACCAGTACACCTCCAAACACACGACACAGCACCAATAGCCCTCCAAACACGGGACACTGTGCCAATACACCTCCAAATATGTGACACCATCCCTATAGCTCTACAAACACTTGACATTGCAACGAAAAATCTACAAACATGATACACTGCACCAATACCCCTCCAAACATGGTACACTACACAAATACATCTCCAAACACAGAACACCGCAACCATACCCATCCAAACATGGGACACCGCACCAATAAACCTCCAAACACGGGACACAGCATCAATACCTCTCCAAACACAGGACACCACACCAATACACTTCCAAACACGTGAAACAGCACCAAAACCCCTCCAAATATGGGACACCACACCAATACCCCTCCAAACATGGGACACTTCACCAATACCCCTCCAAACACTGAACAAAGCAACAATACACCTCTAAACAACGGACACTGCACCTGTGACCTTCCAAAGATGGGGCCCCACATCAATAAATGGTCCAACCATGAGAAGCCGCTTGAATACCCCTCCAAACATGGGGCACAGCACCAATACCTGTCCAAATACGGGGCGCCACACCAAAATCCCTCCAAACATGGGACAGAGCACCAATACCCCTCCAAACATGGGACACCGCACCAACACCCCTCCAAACACGGGGCACAGCACCAATACCCCTTCAAATACGGGGCACCACACCAAAACCCCTCCAATCATGGGTCACCACACCCTATATCCATACAAACACTGGACACCCGCGCCAATAACTCTCCAAACAGGAGACACTGCATCAATATCCCACCAAACATGGGACACAGCACCAATACACCTCCAAACACTGGACACAACACCAATAACCCCCGAAACATGGGACACCGCACCAATACACCTCCAAACACGGGACACAGCACCAATAATCCTCCTAACATGGGACAATGCATGAATACCTATACATCTCCAAACACAAAACGCCACACCAATACACCTCCAAACACGGACACGACGGCAATGCCACTTCAAACACAGTACACAGCAAAAAAACCCCTCCAAACACGGGGCACAGCACCAATACCCCTGCAAACATGGGGCACAGCAGCAATACCCCTCCAAAAACTGGACACAGCACCAATCGCCCTCCAAACACCAGACACCGCACTAACACCCTTCCAAACAATGGAAACTGCACCAATACACCTCCAAACATGGGACACTGCACCAATACCCCTCCAAGGATGGGACACAAAATCATAACCCTCCAAAAACGGGACACAGCACTAATTTCCTCCAAACATGGGACACCGCATCAATACATCTAGAAACACGGGACACAGCACCAATACCCCTCCAAAAACTGGACCCAGCACCAATATCTCTCCAAACACGGGACACCGCACCAATACACCTCCAAAACACCCGACAAGCACCAATCCCCTCCAAACACCGGACACCACACTAAAACTGTTCCGAACGATGTAAACCGCACCAATGCCCCTCCTCACACATGACACAAAACCACTAACCCTCCACACACGGACACAGCACCAATACCCCTCCACACACGGGACACTGCACCAATGCCCCTCACACATGGGACACAGCAGCATTACCCCTTCAAACACGGGACACAGCACCAAAACCCCTCCAAACATGGGACACGAACCCTAAATATATATACAAACATTGGACACTACACCAATACCTCGCCAAACAGGAGGACACTGCACTAATACACCACCAAACATGGGACACAAAACCAATAACCCCCCAAATATGGGACAACACGCTGATAATCCCTCCAAAACACGGGACACAGCACCCACTACACCTCTAAACACGGGGCACTGCACCAATACCCCTCCAAACATGGGACACCACACCAATACCCCCACCAAACACGGGACACCATACCAATACCCCTCCAAACACGAGACACTGCACCAATACCCCTCCAAACACGGGACACAGCACCAATACACCTAGAAAGACGGGACACAGCAATAATACCCCTCCAAACACGGGCCCACCGCACCAATATCCCTGGAAACATGGGCCACAACACCAATACCTCTCCAAATATGGGATTCCACAACAATACACCTCCAAACACGGGTCACAGCACCAATAACCTTCCAAACACAGGACACCGCACCAATACCCCTCCAAACATTGGACACCACCCCAATACCTCTAGAAACACTGGACACTGCACCAAAAACTCTCCAAACACGAGGCACCGCATGAATACATCTCCAAACACGGGACACAGCACCAATAACCCTCCAAACATGGGACAACACACCAATTTCGTTCCAAACACGGGAGAGAACATCAATACCCCTCCAAACATGGGGCACCACACCAATACATCTCCAAATATGGGATTCCACACCAGTACACCTCCAAACACAGGTCACAGCACCAATAACCCTCCAAACACGGGACACTGCACCAATACCCCTCCAAACACGGGACACCGCACCAATACCCCTCCAAACATGGGACACCACAACAATACCCCTCCAAACACGGGACAATGCACAAATAATGCTCCAAATATCGGATGCAGGAACAATACACATCCAAATATGGGATAAAGCAACAATACCCCTGCAAACACGGGACATAGGCCACCACACCAATATCTCTCCAAATATGGGATTCCACAACAATACACCTCCAAACACGGGTCACAGCACCAATAACCTTCCAAACACAGGACACCGCACCAATACCTCTTCAAACATGGGACACAGCACCAATACGCCTCCAAACATGGAATACCACAGCCATAACACTCCAGACACCGCACCAATACTTCTCCAAACATGGGACGCCGCACTAAAACACCTCCAAACAGTGGACACAGCACCAATACGGATCCAAACATGGAATACCACAGCCATAACACTCCAGACACCGCACCAATACCTCTCCAAACATGAGACACAGCAGCAATAACGCTGCAAACAAGGAACACCACACCAATAATTCTCCAGACATGGGACGACGCACCAATACCTTGTCACACCAGGACACCACACCACTACCGCTCCATTCATGGGACACAGCACCAATACCTCTCCAAACACGAGACGCCACACCAATACACCTCCAAACATGTGACACAGCACCAATGCCCCTCCAAACACGAGACACCGCACCAATACACCTCCAAACATGTGACACAGCACCAATGCCCCTCCAAAAATGGGGCACCGCACCAATACGCCTCCAAACATGGGACACAGCACCAATGCCCCTCCAAACACCGGGCACCGCAACAATACGTCTCCAAACATGGGATACCGCACAAAAACCCCTCCAAACATGGGGCACCACAACAATACCCCTCCAAGCATGGGACACCACAACTATATCTCTACAAAAAATGGACACTGCACCAATACCTCTCCAAACACGGGACACTGCAGCAATACCCCTCCAAACACGGGACACTGCACCAATACCCCTCCAAACACGGGACACTGCACCAATACCCCTCCAAACATGGGAAACCACAACAATACCCCTCCAAACATGGGACAATGCACAAATAACGCTCCAAATATTGGACACAGGAACAATACACATCCAAACACAGGATAGAGCAACAATACACCTGCAAACATGCGATATAGCACTAACGCATGACACAGCACAAATACCCTCCAAACATGGGGCACCGCAACAATACGTCTCCAAACATGGGACACCACAACGATATCTCTACAAACAATGGCCACTGCACCAATACCTCTCCAAACACGAGACACTGCACCAATACACCTCCAAATACGGGACACAGCATCACTAAACCTACAAACATGGGACAGCGCACCAAAGAACTCTCCAAACACGGGAGAGAACACCAATACCCGTCCAAACATGGGCCACAACACCAATACCTCTCCAAATATGGGATTCCAGAACAATACACCTCCAAACACGGGTCACAGCACCAATAACCTTCCAAACACAGGACACCGCACCAATACCTCTTCAAACATGGGACACCACCCCAATACCTCTAGAAACACTGGACACTGCACCAAAAACTCTCCAAACACGAGGCACCGCACGAATACATCTCCAAACACGGGACACAGCACCAATAACCATCCAAACATGGGACAACACACCAATTTCATTCCAAACACGGGAGAGAACATCAGTACCCCTCCAAACATGGGGCACCACACCAACACATCTCCAAATATGGGATTCCACACCAGTACACCTCCAAACACAGGTCACAGCACCAATAACCCTCCAAACACGGGACACTGCACCAATACCCCTCCAAATATGTGACACCATCCCTATAGCTCTACAAACACTTGACATTGCAACGAAAAATCTACAAACATGATACACTGCACCAATACCCCTCCAAACATGGTACACTACACAAATACATCTCCAAACACAGAACACCGCAACTATACCCATCCAAACATGGGACACCGCACCAATAAACCTCCAAACACGGGACACAGCATCAATACCTCTCCAAACACAGGACACCACACCAATACACTTCCAAACACGTGAAACAGCACCAAAACCCCTCCAAATATGGGACACCACACCAATACCCCTCCAAACATGGGACACTTCACCAATACCCCTCCAAACACTGAACAAAGCAACAATACACCTCTAAACAACGGACACTGCACCTGTGACCTTCCAAAGATGGGGCCCCACATCAATAAATGTCCAACCATGAGAAGCCGCTTGAATACCCCTCCAAACATGGGGCACAGCACCAATACCTGTCCAAATACGGGGCGCCACACCAAAATCCCTCCAAACATGGGACAGAGCACCAATACCCCTCCAAACATGGGACACCGCACCAACACCCCTCCAAACACGGGGCACAGCACCAATACCCCTTCAAATACGGGGCACCACACCAAAACCCCTCCAATCATGGGTCACCACACCTATATCCATACAAACACTGGACACCGCGCCAATAACTCTCCAAACAGGAGACACTGCATCAATATCCCACCAAACATGGGACACAGCACCAATACACCTCCAAACACTGGACACAACACCAATAACCCCCGAAACATGGGACACCGCACCAATACACCTCCAAACACGGGACACAGCACCAATAATCCTCCTAACATGGGACAATGCATGAATACCTATACATCTCCAAACACAAAACGCCACACCAATACACCTCCAAACACGGGACACGACGGCAATGCCACTTCAAACACAGTACACAGCAAAAAACCCCTCCAAACACGGGGCACAGCACCAATACCCCTGCAAACATGGGGCACAGCAGCAATACCCCTCCAAAAACTGGACACAGCACCAATCGCCCTCCAAACACCAGACACCGCACTAACACCCTTCCAAACAATGGAAACTGCACCAATACACCTCCAAACATGGGACACTGCACCAATACCCCTCCAAGGATGGGACACAAAATCATAACCCTCCAAAAACGGGACACAGCACTAATTTCCTCCAAACATGGGACACCGCATCAATACATCTAGAAACACGGGACACAGCACCAATACCCCTCCAAAAACTGGACCCAGCACCAATATCTCTCCAAACACGGGACACCGCACCAATACACCTCCAAACACCCGACAAGCACCAATCCCCCTCCAAACACCGGACACCACACTAAAACTGTTCCGAACGATGTAAACCGCACCAATGCCCCTCCTCACACATGACACAAAACCACTAACCCTCCACACACGGGACACAGCACCAATACCCCTCCACACACGGGACACTGCACCAATGCCCCTCCACACATGGGACACAGCAGCATTACCCCTCCAAACATGGGACACAGCACCAAAACCCCTCCAAACATGGGACACGAACCCTAAATATATATACAAACACTGGACACTGCACCAATACCTCGCCAAACAGGAGACACTGCACTAATACACCTCCAAACATGGGACACAACACCAATAACCCCCCAAATATGGGACAACACGCTGATATCCCTCCAAACACGGGACACAGCACCACTACACCTCTAAACACGGGGCACTGCACCAATACCCCTCCAAACATGGGACACCACACCAATACCCCTCCAAACACGGGACACCATACCAATACCCCTCCAAACACTAGACACCGCACCAATACCCCTCCAAACACGGGACACAGCACCAATACACCTAGAAAGACGGGACACAGCAATAATACCCCTCCAAACACGGGCCACCGCACCAATATCCCTGGAAACATGGGACACTGCACCAATACCTCTCCAAAGAGGAGAACCCGCACCAAGACCCCTCCAAACACAGTACACCGCACCTATACATCTCCAAACACAAAACGCCACACCAATACACCTCCAAACACGGGACACCGCACCAATACCACTCCAAACACGGGACATGATGACAATGCCACTTCAAACACAGTACCCAGCAAAAAACCCCTCCAAACACGGGGCACAGCACCAATACCCCTCCAAAAACTGGACACAGCACCAATACGCCTCCAAACATGGGACACTGCAGCAATACCCCTGGAAACACAGGACACAGAACCAATACCCCTGTAAACATGAGGCACTGCAGCAATACCCCTGGAAACGCGGGACAAAGCACCAATTCCCCTGTAAACATGGGAGATCGCACCACTACCCCTGGAAACACGGGACACAGCACCAATACCCCTCCAAAAACTGGACACAGCACCAATACCCCTCCAAACATGGGGCACTGCAGCAATACCCCTGGAAACACGGGACACAGCACCAATCGCCCTCCAAACACCGGACACCACACTGACACCCTTCCGAACAATGGAAACTGCACCAATACCCCTCCAAGGATGGGACACCGCACCAATACACCTAGAAACACGGGACACAGCACCAATACCCCTCCAAAAACTGGACCCAGCACCAATACTTCTCCAAACACGGGACACTGCACCAATACACCTCCAAACACCCGACACAGCACCAATTCCCCTCCAAACACCAGACACCGCACTAACACCCTTCTGAACAATGGAAACTGCACCAATACACCTCCAAACATGGGACACTGCACCAATACCCCTCCAAGGATGGGACACAAAATCATAACCCTCCAAACACGGGACACAGCATTAATACCCCTCCAAACATGGGACACCTCATCAATACACCTAGAAACACGGGACACAGCACCAATACCCCTCCAAAAACTGGACCCAGCACCAATACCTCTCCACACACGGGACACTGCACCAATGCCCCTCCACACATGGGACACAGCAGCATTACCCCTCCAGACACGGGACACAGCACCAATGCCCCTCCACACACGGGACACCGCACCAATACACCTCCAAACACAGGACACAGCACCAATAATCCTCCTAAAATGGGACAATGCATGAATACCTCTCCAAACACGGGACAGAGCACCAATAAACCTCCCAACACGGGACACAATGACAATGCCATTCCAAACACGGTACTTAGAACCAATACCCCTGCAAACATGGGATACCTCACCAATACCCCTCCAAACATGGGACACTGCAATAACAGTGTTCAAAACACGGGACACAGAACCAATACCCCTCCAAACACGGGACACCACAACAATGCACTTCCAAACATGGGATCCAGGATGAACACACCACCAAACATGGGACACAGCACCAATACCTCTCCAAACACGGGACACTGCACCAATACCTCTCCAAACACGCGACACAGAACCAATACCCCTCCAAACACGGGACACAGAACCAATACCCCTCCAAACACGGGACACAGAACCAATACCCCTCCAAACACGGGACACAGAACCAATACCCCTCCAAACACGGGACACCACAACAATGCACTTCCAAACATGGGATCCAGGATGAATACACCGCCAAACACGGGACACAGCACCAATACCCCTCCAAACACGGGACACAGAACCAATACACCTCCAAACACGGGACACCACAACAATGCACTTCCAAACATGGGATCCAGGATGAATACACCGCCAAACACGGGACACAGCACCAATACCCCTCCAAACACGGGACACTGCACCAATAAAACTCCAAACACGAGACAGAACACCAATACACCTCCAAACACGGGACAATGCACCAATACCCCTCCAAACACGGGACACTGCACCAATAAAACTCCAAACACGAGACAGAACACCAATACACCTCCAAACACGGGACAATGCACCAATACCCCTCCAAACACGGGACAATGCACCAATACCCCTCCAAACACGGGACACAGCACCAATACCTCTCCAAACACAGGACACTGCACCAATAAAACTCCAAACACGAGACAGAACACCAATACACCTCCAAACACGGGACAATGCACCAATACCCCTCCAAACACGGGACACAGCACCAATACACCTCCACACACGGGACAATGCACCAATACCCCTCCAAACACAGGACACAGCACCAATACACCTCCAAACACGGGACAGAGCACCAATACCCCTGTAAACATGGGACCATGCACCAAAACACCTCCAAACACGGGACACAGCACCACTACACCTCCAAACACGGGACAATGCACTAATACACCTCCAAACATGGGACAATGCACTAATACACTTCCAAACTTGGGACACCACAATAATAGTCTTCAAAATACGATACATCACACCAATACACCTCCAAACACGGGTCACAGCACCAATACCCCTCCAAATACGAGACACCACACCAATACCCCTCCAAATATGGGCAACCGCGCCAATGATCCTCCAAACATGGAACACAGCACCATTACCCCTCCAAACAAATGACACCTCACCAATACTCCTTCAAATATGGCACACCGCCCGTATACATTTCCAAACACTGGACAAGGTACCAATACATCTCCAGATACAAGAAACCGCACCAATACGTCTCCAGACACGAGACACCGCACCAATACGTCTCCAGACACGGGAAACTGCACCAATACATCTCCAGACATGAGACACTGCACCAATACGTCTCCAGACATGAGACACCGCACCAATACATCTCCAGACACGAGACACCACACCAATACATCTCCAGACACGAGACACCGCACCAATACGTCTCCAGACACGGGAAACTGCACCAATACATCTCCAGACATGAGACACTGCACCAATACGTCTCCAGACATGAGACACCGCACCAATACATCTCCAGACACGAGACACCGCACCAATACATCTCCAGACATGAGACACCACACCAATATGTCTCTAGACATGAGAAACCGCACCAATACACCGCCAAACACGGGATACAGCACCAATACACCACCAAACACGGGACACAGCACCAATACACCGCCAAACATGGGACACAGCACCAATACACCTCCAAACACAGGACACAGCACCAATACACCTCCAAACACGGGACACAGCACCAATACACCTCCAAACACGGGACACAGCACCAATACACCTCCAAACACGGGACACAGCACCAATACACCGCCAAACATGGGACACAGCACCAATACACCGCCAAACATGGGGCACAGCACCAATCACCATCCAAACACGGGACAAAGCACCAATACCGCCACAAACTCGGGACACCACACCAATACCCCTCCAAACACAGGACACAGCACCAATACCCCTCCAAACACGGGACACAGCACCAATAACCCTCGAAACATGGGACACCACACCAATACACCTCCATCCACGGGACACAGCACCAATAACCCTCCAAAACGGGACACAGCAACAATACCCCTCCAAAAACTCTACCCAGCACCAATACCTCTCCAAACACGGGACACCTCACTAAAACAGTTCCGAATGATGTAAACCGCACCAATGCCCCTCCACAAACGGGACACAGCACCAATAACCCTCCACACGGGACACAGCACTAATACCCCTCCACACACGGGACACTGCACTAATGCCCCTCCACACATGGGACACAGCAGCATTACCCCTCCACACACGGGACACAGCACCAATGCCCCTCCACACACGGGACACCGCACCAATACACCTCCAAACACGGGACACAGCACCAATAATCCTCCTAACATGGGACAATGCATGAATATTTCTCCAAACATGGGACAGAGCACCAATACCTCTCCAAACACTGGACACTGCACCAATAAAACTCCAAACACGAGACAAAACACCAATACACCTCCAAACACGGGACAATGCACCAAAACTCCTCCAAACACGGGACACAGCACCAATACACCTCCAAACACGGGACAATGCACCAATACCCCTCCAAACACGGGACACAGCACCAATACACCTCCAAACACGGGACACAGCACCAATACCCCTGTAAACATGGGACCATGCACCAATACACCTCCAAACACGGGGCACAGCACCACTACACCTCCAAACACGGGACAATGCATTAATACACCTCCAAACATGGGACAATGCACTAATACACTTCCAAACTTGGGACACCACAATAACAGTCTTCAAAATACGATACACCGCACCAATATACCTCCAAACATGGGACACAGCACCAATACCCCTCCAAATACGAGACACCACACCAATACCCCTCCAAATATGGGCAGCCGTGCCAATGATCTTCTAAACATGGAACACAGCACCATTACCCCTCCAAACAAATGACACCTCACCAATACTCCTTCAAATATGGCACACCGCCCCTATACATTTCCAAACACTGGACAAGGTACCAATACATCTCCAGATACAAGACACCGCACCAATACGTCTCCAGACACGAGACACCACACCAATACGTCTCCAGACACGAGACACCGCACCAATACGTCTCCAGACATGAGACACCGCACCAATACGTCTCCAGACATGAGACACCGCACCAATACGTCTCTAGACATGAGAAAACGCACCAGTACACCGCCAAACACGGGACACAGTACCAATACACCTCCAAACACGGGACACAGCACCAATACACCTCCAAACACGGGACACAGCACCAATACACCTCCAAACACGGGACACAGCACCAATACACCTCCAAACACGGGACAGAGCACCAAAACATCTCCAAACACGGGACACCGCACCAATACACCGCCAAAAATGGGACACAGCACCAATACACCGCCAAACATGGGGCACAGCACCAATCAACATCCAAACACGGGACAAAGCACCAATAACGCCACAAACTCGGGACACCACACCAATACCCCTCCAAACACGGGACACAGCACCAATAACCCTCGAAACATGGGACACCACACCAATACACCTCCAAACACGGGACACAGCACCAATAACCCTCCAAACATGGGACCCAGCACCAATACACTCCAAACCTGGGCCAAAGCACCAAAACATCTCCAAACACGGGACACCGCACCAATACACCGCCAAAAATGGGACACAGCACCAATACACCGCCAAACATGGGGCACAGCACCAATCAACATCCAAACACGGGACAAAGCACCAATAACGCCACAAACTCGGGACACCACACCAATACCCCTCCAAACACGGGACACAGCACCAATAACCCTCGAAACATGGGACACCACACCAATACACCTCCAAACACGGGACACAGCACCAATAACCCTCCAAACATGGGACCCAGCACCAATACACTCCAAACCTGGGCCAAAGCACCAATAACCCTGCAAACATCGGACACCACACCGGAAACACTCCAAACATGGGACACCGCACCAATAACCCTCCAAACATGGGACACCACACCAATACCCCTCCAAACACACGACACAGCACCAATACACCTCCAAACACCGGACACCGCACTAACACCATTCCAAGCATGGGACCCCGCACCAATACCCCTCCAAACACGGGACACTGCGACAATAACCCTCCAAACATGGGACACAGCAGGAACACTCTTCCAAAAATTTCCACCGGACCAATACACTTCCAAACACAGGACACTACACCAATACCACTCCAAACACCAGACACTGCACCAATACCCCTCCAAACACCGGACACCACACCTATAGCCTTCCAAACACTGGACACCACACCAATACCTCTCCAAACATGGGACACAGCTGCAATATGCCTCCAAACATGGGGCAATGCAACAATAACCCTCCAAACATGGGACACCACACCAATACCCCTCCAAACACGGGACACAGCACCAAAACCCCTCCAAACATGGGACACGAACCCTAAATATATATACAAACACTGGACACTGCACCAAAACCTCTCCAAACAGGAGACACTGCACTAATAGACCTCCAAACATGGGACACAACACCAATAACCCACCCAAATATGGGACAACACGCTGATATCCCTCCAAACACGGGACACAGCACCACTACACCTCTAAACACGGGGCACTGCACCAATACCCCTCCAAACATGGGACACCATACCAATACCCCTCCAAACACGGGACACTACACCAATACCCCTCCAAACACGGGACACCACACCAATACCCGTCCAAACACGGGACACAGCACCAATACACCTAGAAAGACGGGACACAGCAATAATACCCCTCCAAACACGGGCCACCGCACCAATATCCCTGGAAACATGGGACACTGCACCAATACCTCTCCAAAGAGGAGAACCCGCACCAAGACCCCTCCAAACACAGTACACCGCACCTACACATCTCCAAACACAAAACGCCACACCAATACACCTCCAAACACGGGACACCGCACCAATACCACTCCAAACACGGGACACGATGGCAATGCCACTTCAAACACAGTACACAGCAAAAAAACCCTCCAAAAACTGGACACAGCACCAAAACCCCTCCAAACATGGGGCACTGCAGCAATACCCCTAGAAACACGGGACACAGCACCAATCGCCCTCCAAACACCGGACACCACACTAACACCCTTCCAAACAATGGAAACTGCACCAATACCCCTCCAAGGATGGGACACCGCACCAATACACCTAGAAACACGGGACACAGCACCAATACCCCTCCACACACGGGACACAGCACCAATACCCCTCCAAAAACGGGATACAGCACCAACAACCCCCTAAACATGGGACACCACCCCATAATCCTCCAAATATGACACCCCGCTCCAATACCCCTCTAGACACATGACACAGCACCAATACCCCTCCAAACATGGGACATGGCACCAATATATCTGCAAATATGGGACACAGCATCGATCACCCTCCAAACACCAGACACCTCACTAACACCCTTCCGAGCAATGGACACCACATCAATACCCCTCCAAACATGGGACACTGCACCAGTACCCCTCCAAACACGAGACACAGCACCAATAGCCCTCCAAACATGGGACACCACACCAATAACCCTACAAACACGGCACACCACACCAATAAATTTTCAAACATGGGACACCACGCCAATGCCCCTCCAAACACGGGACACAGCACCAATCACCATCCAAACATGGGACACCGCACCAATACACCTGCAAATATGGGACACAGCACCTCTCCCCCTCCAAACACCAGACACTGCACTAACACCCTTCCGACCAATGGACACTGCACCAATATCACTCCAAGCATGGGACACTGCGACAATACCCCTCCACACATGGGACACCACAGCAGTGCCCCTCCAAACACGGGACAAAGCACCAATAAACTTCAAAACATGGCACACCACATCAACAATGCTACAAACATGGGACAATGCACCAATACCCCTGCAAACACAGGACACGGCACCAATCACCATCCAAACATGGGACACCAAACAAATACACCTACAAACATGGGACACGGCACCAATACCCATACAAACAACGGTCACAGCACCAATCCCCATCCAAACACGGGACACCATAGCAATACTCCTCTAAAACATGGGACACAGCGACAATACCCCTCCAAACATGGTAAACCGCACCAGTACACCTCAGAACACGGGACAAAGCACCAATAACCCTCGAAACATGGGACACTACACCAATAACATTCCAAACATGGGACACCAAACTAACAACCCTACAAACACGGGGCACCACACCAATACCCCTGGAAAAACGGGACACAGCACTAATATCTCTCCAAATCCGTGACACCACACCAATACCCCTCCAAACACGGGACAAAGCACCGTTAACCCTCCAAACATGGGACACCACACCAATAACCCTCCAAACACGGGTCAAAGCACCATTAACCCTCCAAACATGGGACACCGCACCAATACCCCTCCAAACACGGGACAAAGCACCGTTAACCATCCAAACATGGGACACCACACCAATAACCCTCCAAACACGGGTCAAAGCACCATTAACCCTCCAAACATGGGACACCACATCAATACCCCTCCAAACATGGGACACTATGACAATAGCCCTCCAAACATGGGACACCACACAAATAACCGACAAACACGGGACACCACACCAATAAACTTTCAAACATGGGACACAGCACCAGTGCCCCTCCAAACACGGTACACAGCACCAATAACCATCCAAACATGGGACACCGCACCAATACACCTCCAAACACGGGACAGGGCACTAACACCCTTCTAAACAATGGAAAATGCACCAATGCCCCTCCATACATGGGACACAACACCAATACCCCTCCAAACATGGGACACTACACCAATACCCCTCCAAACATGGTAAACTTTGACAATACCCCTCCAAACAGATGACACCATACCAGTACCCCTCCAAACACGGGACACAGCACCAATACCCCTCCAAACACGGGACATCGCACTAACACACTTCCAAACATTGTCCACCGCACCAATATCCTTCCAAACACGGGACACCGCATCAATAACCCACCAAACACGGGAAACAGTACGATTAACTCTCCAAAACTGGGAAGCCACACCAATACCCCTCCAAACACGGGACACTTCACCAAAACCCCTCCAAACATGGGACACAGCACCAATACCCCTCCAAACACCGGACACTGCACCAATACCTCTCCAAACACGGGACACTGCACCAATAAATCCCCAAACATGAGACACAGCAAAAATACACCTCCAAACATGGGATACAGCATGAATAACTCTCCAAACATGGGACACCGCACCAATAACCCTCAAAACATGAGACACCACAGTAATACACTTCCAAATACGGCTCACAGCACCATATACCCCCAAACATGGGACACCACACCAATAAAACTCCAAACACGAGACACCGCACAAAAACTCTTTGAAACATGGGACATAGCACCAATATCCCTCCAAACAATGGACACCACACCAATACCCCTCCAAACACGGGACACCGCACCAATACCCCTCTACACACGGGGCAAAGCACCAATACCCCTCCAAACACCGGACAGCGCACCTATAACCTTCCAAACACTGGACACCACACCAATACCTCTCCAAACATGGGACACAACCCCAATATGCCTCCAAATATGGGGCACTGCAACAATAACTCTCCAAACATGGGACACCACACCAATAACCCGCCAAACACGGGACAAAGCACCAAAACCCCTCCAAACATGGGACACTGCACCAATACCTCTCCAAACATGAGACACCGCACCAATAAAACTCCAAACACGAGACACCGCACAAAAACTCTTCAAAACATGGAACATAGCACCAATATCCCTCCAAACAATGGACACCACACCAATACCCCTCCAAACACGGGACACCACACCAATACCCCTCAACACACGGGACAAAGCACCAATACCCCTCCAAACACCGGACACCGCACCTATAACATTCTAAACACTGGACACCACACCAATACCTCTCCAAACATGGGACACAACACCAATATGCCTCCAAACATGGGGCACTGCAACAATAACTCTCCAAACATGGGACACCACACCAATACCCCTCCAAACACGGGACACAGCACCAAAACCCCTCCAAACATGGGACACGAACCCTAAATATATATACAAACACTGGACACTGCACCAATACCTCTCCAAACAGGAGACACTGCACTAATACACCTCCAAACATGGGACACAACACCAATAACCCCCCAAATATGGGACAACACGCTGATATCCCTCCAAACACGGGACACAGCACCACTACAGCTCTAAACACGGGGCACTGCACCAATACCCCTCCAAACATGGGACACCACACCAATACCCATCCAAACACGGGACACAGCACCAATACACCTAGAAACACGGGACACAGCAATAATACCCCTCCAAACACGGGCCACCGCACCAATATCCCTGGAAACATGGGACACTGCACCAATACCTCTCCAAAGAGGGGAACCCGCACCAAGACCCCTCCAAACACAGTACACCACACCTATACATCTCCAAACACAAAACGCCACACCAATACACCTCCAAACACGGGACACCGCACCATTACCCCTCTACACGCAGGACACAGCACCAATACCCCTCCACACACGGGACACAGCACCAATACCCCTGCAAAAACGGGATACAGCACCAACAACCCCCTAAACATGGGACACCACCCCATAACCCTCCAAATATGACACCCCACTCCAATACCCCTCTAGACACACGACACAACACCAATACCCCTCCAAACATGGGACATGGCACCAATATATCTGCAAATACGGGACACAGCATCGATCACCCTCCAAACACCAGACACCTCACTAACACCCTTCCGAGCAATGGACACCACACCAATACCCCTCCAAACATGGGACACTGCACCAGTACCCCTCCAAACACGAGACACAGCACCAATAGCCCTCCAAACATGTGACACCACACCAATAACCCTACAAACACGGGACACCACACCAATAAATTTTCAAACATGGGACACCACGCCAATGCCCCTCCAAACACGGGACACAGCACCAATCACCATCCAAACATGGGACACCGCACCAATACCCCTGCAAATATGGGACACAGCACCTCTCCCCCTCCAAACACCAGACACTGCACTAACACCCTTCCAACCAATGGACACTGCACCAATATCACTCCAAGCATGGGACACTGCGACAATACCTCTCCACACATGGGAAACCACAGCAGTGCCCCTCCAAACACGGGACAAAGCACCAATAAACATCGAAACATGGCACACCACACCAACAATGCTACAAACATGGGACAACGCACCAATACCCCTGCAAACACGGGACACGGCACCAATCACCATCCAAACATGGGACACCAAACAAATACACCTGCAAACATGGGACACGGCACCAATACCCATCCAAACACGGGGCACCATAGCAATACTCCTCTAAAACACGGGACACAGCGACAATACCCCTCCAAACATGGTAAACCGCACCAGTACACCTCAGAACACGGGACAAAGCACCAATAACCCTCGAAACATGGGACACTACACCAATAACATTCCAAACATGGGACACCACACTAACAACCCTACAAACACGGGGCACCACACCAATACCGCTGGAAAAACGGGACACAGCACTAATATCTCTCCAAATCCGTGACACCACACCAATACCCCTCCAAACACGGGACAAAGCACCGTTAACCCTCCAAACATGGGACACCACACCAATAACCCTCCAAACACGGGACAAAGCACCATTAACCCTCCAAACATGGGACACTATGACAATACCCCTCCAAACATGGGACACCACACAAATAACCGACAAACACGGGACACCACACCAATAAACTTTCAAACATGGGACACAGCACCAGTGCCCCTCCAAACACGGTACACAGCACCAATAACCATCCAAACATGGGACACCGCACCAATACCCCTCCAAACACCGGAAAGGGCACTGACACCCTTCTAAACAATGGAAAATGCACCAATGCCCCTCCATACACGGGACACAGCACCAATACCACTCCAAGCACGGGACACTGCACCAATACCCCTCCAAACATGGTAAACTTTGACAATACCCCTCCAAACAGATGACACCATACCAGTACCCCTCCAAACATGGGACACAGCACCAATACCCCTCCAAACACGGGACATCGCACTAACACACTTGCAAACATTGTACAACTCACCAATATCCTTCCAAACACGGGACACCGCATCAATAACCCACCAAACACGGGACACAGTACGATTAACTCTCCAAAACAGGGACACCACAACAATACACCTGCAAATACGCAACATAGCACCAATACCCCTCCAAACACGGGAAATCGCACCAATACACCTCCAAACTCGGGACATAGCTCCAATCCCCCTCAACACACCAGACACCTCACTAACTCCCTTCCGAGCAATGGAAATCACACCAATGACCCTCCACACACTGGACACAGCACCAATGCCCCACCACACACGGGACACAGCACCAATACCCCTCCAAAAACGGGACACCACACCAACATCCCCCAAACATGGGAAAATGCCCCTATAACCATCCAAATATGAGACACCGCACCAATACCCCTCCAGACACACGACGCAGCACCAATACCCCTCCAAACATGGGACATGACACCAATACATCTGCAAATATGGGAACAGCACGAATCCCCCTCCAAACACCGGACATATCACTAACACAATTCCGAGTAATGGACACCGCACCAATACCCCTCCAAACACTGGACACTGCGCTAATAACCCTCCAAACCCGGGACACCGCACCAATACCCCTCCAAACACTGGACACTGCGCCAATAACCCTCCAAACACGGGACACAGCACCAATACCCCTCCAAACACTGGACACTGCGCCAATAACCCTCCAAACATGGGACACCGCACCAGTACACCTCCAAACATGGGACACAGCACCAAAAACCCTCCATACATGGGAAAATGCACCAATAAACTTTCAAACATGGGACACAGCACCAATACACCTCCAAACACGGGACACAGCACCAATCACCATCCAAACATGGGGCACAGCATCAATCTCGCTCCAAACACGGGACACGGTACCAATACCACTACATACACAGGACACAGCACCAATACACCTCCAAACAAGGGACACAGCACCAATCGCCCTCCAAACATCAGACACAGCACCAATACCCCTTCAAACACAGCACCAATACCCCTCCAAACACCGGACATCGCAACAATACCCCTCCAAACACATGACACAGCACCAATCACCATCTAACATGGGACACAGCGCTAACACCCTTCCGAGCAATGGACACCGCACCAATACCCCTCCAAACATGGGACACTGTGACAATACCCCTCCAAACAGGTGACACCACACCAGTACCCCTCCAAACACGAGACACCGCACTAACACAATTCCAAACATTGTACACCGCACCAATATCCTTCCACACACGGGACACCGCACCAATAACCCTCCAAACAGGGGACAAAGCATGAATACCTCTCCAAACACGGGACTCCGCACCAATACACCTGCAAACACGGCACACAGAACCAATACCCCTCCAAACACAGGAAATCGCACCAATACCCCTCCAAACAAGGGACAATTCACCAATACACCTCCAAACACCCGACACAGCACAAATACCTCTCCAAACACCGGAAACCGCGCTAACACCCTTCCGAACAATGGAAACTGCACCAATGCCCCTTCACACACGCGACACAGTACCAATACACCTCCAAACACGAGAAAAAGCACCATTAACCTTCCAAACATGGGACACCACACCAATAACCCTACAAACACCGGACACCACACCAAGAAACTTTCAAACATGGGACACCACACCAGCGCCACTCCAAACATGGGACACAGCACCAGTCACCATCCAAACATGGGACACCGCAACAAAACACCTGCAAATACGGGACACAGCACCAATCACCCTCCAAGCACCGGACGCTGCACTAACATCCTTCTGAGCAATGGAAACAGCACCAAAGCCCCTTCACACACGGGACACAGCACCAATACCCCTCCAAACACAGGACAAAGCACCATTAACCTTCCAAACATGGGGCACCACACCAATAACCCTACAAACATGGGACACGGCACCAGTCACCATCCAAACATGGGACACAGCACCAATACCCTAACAAACACCGGTCACTTCACCAATACAAATCCAAACACGGGGCACAGCACCAATCCCCCTCCAAACACGGGACACCATAGCAACACACCTCTAAAACACGGGACATTGCGACAATACCCCTCCAAACATGGGACGCCGCACCAGTACACCTCAGAACATGGGACAAACCACCAATAACGCAGGAAACATGGGACTCCACACCAACAACACTACAAACATGGGACTCCACACCAACAAATCTACAAACATGGGACATCGCACCAATAACCCTCAAAACACGGGACCCAGCACCAATACCACACCAAACACGGGACACCGCACTAACACAATTCCAAACATTGTAAACCGCACCAATATGCTTCCAAACACAGGACACCACACCAATATACCTCCAAGCACGGGACACAACATGAATACCACTCCAAAAACGGGACAAAACAACAATGCCACTCCAAACACGGGACACAGCACCAATCACCATCCAAACATAGGACACCGCACCAATACCCCTGCAAATATGGAACAGAGCACCAGTCCCTCTCCAAACACTGGACACTGCACTAACACCTTTCCGAACAATTGAAAACGCACCAATGCCCCTCCATACACGGGACACAGCACCAATACCCCTCCAAACACGGGACACTGCACTAATACACCTCCAAACACCGGACACCGCACCAATATACCTCCAAACACATGACACAGCACCAATCACCATCTAAACATGGGACACCGCACTAACACCTTTCTGAGCAATGGACACCACACCAATACCCATCCAAACATGGTAAACTTTGACAATAACCCTCCAAACAGATGACACCACACCAGTACCCCTCCAAACACGGGACACAGCACTAATACCCTATCCAAACACGGGACATTGCACTAACACACTTGCAAACATCGTACACTGCACCAATATCCTTCCAAACACAGGACACCACATCAGTAACCCACCAAACACGGGACACAGTATGATTAACTCTCCAAAACCGGGACACCGCAACAATACACCTGCAAACACGCAACACAGCACCAATACCCCTCAAACATGGGAAATCACACCAATACACCTCCAAACACGGGACACAGCTCCAATACACCTCCAAACACCCGACACAGCACCAATACCCCTCAACACACCAGACACCTCACTAACTCCTTTCCGAGCAATGGAAATCACACCAATGCCCCTCCACACACGGGACACAGCACCAATGCCCCTCCACGCACGGGACACAGCACCAATAACCCTAAAAACATTGGACACTGCACCAATAGACTTTCAAACATGGGACCCCACACCAATACACCTCCAAACACGGGACATAGAACCAATACAAATCCAAATATGGGACACAGCACCAATACACCTTCAAACACGGGACACCGCACTAACACCCTTCCGAGCAATAGACACAGCACCAATACACCTCCAAACAAGGGGCACAGCACCAATCACCCTCCAAGCATGGGACACCGCAACAATACCCCTCCAAACACACGACACAGCACCAACCACCATCTAACATGGGACACGGTGCTAACACCCTTCCAAGCAATGGACACCGTACCAATACCCCTCCAAACATTGGACTCTGTGACAATACCCCTCCAAACAGGTGACACCGCACCAATATCCTTCCAAACATGGGACAAAGCATGAATAACTCTCCAAACATGGGACACCGCACCAATACACCTGCAAACACGGGACACAGAACCAATACCCCTCCAAACACGGGAAATCGCACCAATACCCCTCCAAATATGGGATAATGCACCAATACACCTCCAAACACCCGAGACAGCACGAATACCTCTCCAAACACCGGACACCGCGCTAACAACCTTCCGAACAATGGAAACCACACCAATGCCCCTTCACACACACGACACAGTACTAATACCCCTCCAAACACGAGACAAAGCACCATTAACCCTCCAAACATGGGACACCACACCACTAACCCTACAAACACGGGACAGCACACCAATAAACTTTCAAACATGGGACACGACACCAGTGCCACTCCAAACACCAGGACACAGCACCAGTCACCATCCAAACATGGGACACCTCAACAAAACACCTGCAAATACGGGAAACAGCACCAATCGCCCTCCAAGCACTGGACACGGCACTAACATCCTTCTGAGCAATGGACACCACACCAATACCCCTCCAAACACAGGAAAAAGCAGCATTAACCCTCCAAACATCGGACACCACACCAATAACCGTACAAACACGGGACATGGCACCAATCACCATCCAAACATGGAACACTGCACCAATACACCTGCAAACACCGGTCACTGCACCAATACAAATCCAAACACGGGGCAAAACACCAATCCCCATCCAAACACGGGACACCATAGCAATACACCTCTAAAACACGGGACATTGCGATAATACACCTCCAAACATGGGACACCACACCAGTACACCTCAGAACACGGGACAAAGCACCAATAACCCTCGAAACATGGGACTCCACACCAACAACCCTACAAACATGGGACTCCACACCAACAACCCTACAAACATGGGACTCCACACCAACAACCCTACAAACATGGGACTCCACACCAACAACCCGACAAACATGAGACACCACAACGATAAACCTCAAAACACAGGAAACAGCACCAATACTACACCAAACACGGGACACCACACTAACACACTTCCAAACATTGTACACCGCACCAACATGCTTCCAAACACAGGACACAACACCAATATAACTCCAAGCATGGGACACAGCATGAATACCACTCCAAAAACGGGTCAAAACAACAATGCCACTCCAAACACGGTACACAGCATCAATACCCCACCAAAGATGGGAAATCGCTCCAATACACCTCCAAACATGGGACACAGCACCAATCTCCTTCCAAACATGGGACACCGCACCAATAACCCTGAAAATATGGAACACAGCACCAATCCCTCTCCAAACACCGGACACTGCACTAACACCTTTCCGAACAAAGGAAAAAGGACCAATACCCCTCCAAACACATGACACAGCACCAATCACCATCTAAACAAGGGACACCGCACTAACACCCTTCTGAGCAATGGACACCACACCAATACCCCTCCAAACATGGTACACTTGACAATACCCCTCCAAACAGATGAAACCACACCAGTACCCCTCCAAACACGGGACACAGCACTAATACCCCTCCAAACACGGGACACAGTACGAATACCTCTCCAAACCCGGGACACCGCAACAATACACCTGCAAACACGCAACACAGCACCAATACACCTCCAAACATGGGAAATCGCACCAATACACGTCCAAACAGGGGACACAGCACCAATACACCTCCAAACACACAACAAAGCACCAATCCCCCTCAAGACACCGGACACCACACTAACTCCCTTCCGAGCAACGGAAATCACACCAATGCCCCTCCACACACTGGACACAGCACCAATGTGCCTCCACACACGGGACACAGCACCAATACCCCTCCAAAAACGGGACACCACACCAACATTCCTCTAAACATGGGACACCACCCCTATAACCCTCCAAATATGACACACCGCACCAATAACCCTCCAGACAAACAACGCAGCACCAATACCCCTCCAAACATGGGACATGACACCAATACATCTGCAAATATGGGAAACAGCACGAATCCCCCTCCAAACACCAGACAGCTCACTAACAAAATTCCGAGCAATGGACGCCGCACCAATACCCCTCCAAACACTGGACACTGCGCCAATAACCCTCCAGACATGGGACACAGCACCAATACCCCTCCAAACACTGGACACTGCGCCAATAACCCTGCAAACATGGGACACCGCACCAGTACACCTCCAAACACGGGACACAGCACCAATAACACTCCAAACATGGGACACCGCACCAGTACACCTCCAAACACGGGACACAGCACCAATAACCCTCCAAACATGGGACACCACACCAATAACCCTACAAACATGGGACATGATGACAATGCCACTTCAAACACAGTACACAGCGAAAAACCCCTCCAAACACGGGACACAGCACCAATACCCCTCCAAAAACTGGACACAGCACCAATTACCCCTCCAAACATGGGGCACCGCACCAATATGCCTGTAAACATGGGGTAGAGCACCAATCACCCTCCAAATAATGGACACCGCACTAACACCCTTCCAAACAATGGAAGACGCACCAATACCCCCCCCAAACACGGGACACTGCACCAATACCCCACCAAAGATGTGACACTGCACCAGTAACCCTCCTAACACGGGACACAGCACTAATACCCCTCCAAACATGGGACACCACACCAATAAACCTACAAACATGGGACACCACACCAATAAATCTTCAAACATGGGACACCACGCCAATGCCCCTCCAAACACGGGACACAGAACCAATCACCATCCAAACATGGGACAGCACATCAATAACCCTGCAAATATGGGACACAGCACCAAGCACCATCCAAACACCAGACACTGCACTAACACCCTTCCGAGCAATGGACACCATACTAATACCACTCCAAGCACGGGACACCACAGCAGTACCCCTCCAAACACGGGACAAAGCACCAATAACCTTCGAAACATGGGACACCACACCAATAACATTCCAAGCATGGGACACCACACCAACAACGCTACAAACATGGGACACCATACCAATAACCTTCCAAACATGGGACACCACACCACTTACATTCCAAACATTGGACACCACACCAACAATGCTACAAACATGGGAGACCACACCAATAACCCTCCAAACATGGGACACCGCACCAATACCCCTGCAAACACGGGACACAGCACCAATCACCATCCAAACATGGGACACCGAACCAATAAGCCTGCAAACATGGGACATGGCACCAATACCCCTACAAGCACGGGGCACAGCACCAATACACATCCAAACACGGGGCACAGCACCAATCCGCCTCCAAAGATGGGACACCACACCTGTACCCCTCCAAACACGGGTCAAAGCCCCAATAACCTCTAAACATGGGACACCACACCAACAACCCTACAAACATGGGGAACCGCACCAATGCTGCTGAAAAAACGGGACACAGCACTAAGACCTCTCCAAATCCGTGACACCACACCAATACACCTACAAACACGCAACACAGCACCAATACACCTCGAAACACGGGACACAGCACCAATACACGCACAAACACCGGACACCGCACCAATACCCCTCCAACCACGGGACAAAGCACCATTAACCCTCCAAACATGGGACACCAAACCAACAACCCTACAAACACCGGGTACAGCACCAATACCGCTGGAAAAACGGGACACAGCAGTAATAACTCTCCAAATCTGTGACACCACACCAATACACCTACAAACACGCAACAGAGAATCAATACCATCCAAACACAGGACACAGCACCAATACACGCACGAACACCGGACACCGCACTAATACCCCTCCAAACACAGGACAAAGCACCATTAACCCTCCAAACATGGGACACCACACCAATACCCCTCCAAACACGGGACACTATGACAATACCACTCCAAACATGGGACACCACACCAATAACCCTACAAACACGGGACACCACATCCATAAACTTCCAAACATGGGACACAGCACCAGTGCCCCTTCAAACATGGGACACAGCACCAATCACGATCCAAACATGGGCCACCGCACCAATACCCCTCCAAACACCGAACACTGCACTAACACCCTTCCAAACAATGGAAAATAGACCAATGCCCCGCCATACACGGGACACAGCACCAACACCCTTCCAAACACGGGACACTGCACCAAAAACCTTTGAAACATGGGACACCACACCAATAAAATTCCAAACATGGGACACCACACCAATAAAATTCCAAACACGGGACACAGCACCAGTTACCATCCAAACTTGGGAAACAGCACCAATACACCTCCAAACACGGGGCACAGCATCAGTTTCACTCCAAACATGGGACACGGTACCAATACCACTACAAACAAAGGACACGGAACCAATACACCTGCAAACAAGGAGCAGAGCACCAATCGCCCTCCAAACATGGGACACAGCACCAATACCCCTCCAAACACAGCACCAATACAGCTCCAAACATGGGGCACAGCATCAATCTCACTCCAAACACGGGACATGATACCAATACCACTACAAACACAGGTCCCAGCACCAATACACCTCCAAACATGGGGCACAGCACCATTACACATCCAAACACAGCACCAGTGCCCCTCCAAACACGGGACACAGCACCAATCACGATCCAAACATGGGCCACCGCACCAATACCCCTCCAAACACCGGACACTGCACTAACACCCTTCCAAACAATGGAAAATGGACCAATGCCCCGCCATACACGGGACACAGCACCAACAACCTTCCAAACACGGGACACTGCACCAAAAACCTTCCAAACATGGGACACCACACCAATAAAATTCCAAACATGGGACACCACACCATTAAAATTCCAAACACGGGACACAGCACCAATTACCATCCAAACACGGGACACAGCACCAATACACCTCCAAACACGGGGCACAGCATCAATTTCACTCCAAACACGGGACACGGTACCAATACCACTACAAACAAAGGACACAGAACCAATACACCTGCAAACAAGGAGCACAGCACCAATCGCCCTCCAAACATGGGCCACTGCACCAATACCCCTCCAAACACCGGTCATTGCACTAACATCCTTCCGAACAATGGAAAACGCACCAATGCCTCTCCATACACGGGACACAGCACCAATACCCCTCCAAACACGGGGCACCATAGCAATACTCCTGTAAAACATGGGACATTGTGACAATACACCTCCACAAATGGGACAGCGCACCAGTACCACTCAGAACACGGGACAAAGCACCAATAAACCTCAAAACATGGGGCACCACACCAACAACCCTACAAACACCGGGTACAGCACCAATACCGCTGGAAAAAACGGGACACAGCAGTAATAACTCTCCAAATCTGTGACACCACACCAATACACCTACAAACACGCAACAGAGAATCAATACCATCCAAACACAGGACACAGCACCAATACACGCACGAACACCGGACACCGCACTAATACCCCTCCAAACACAGGACAAAGCACCATTAACCCTCCAAACATGGGACACCACACCAATACCCCTCCAAACACGGGACACTATGACAATACCACTCCAAACATGGGACACCACACCAATAACCCTACAAACACGGGACACCACACCATAAACTTCCAAACATGGGACACAGCACCAGTGCACCTTCAAACATGGGACACAGCACCAATCACGATCCAAACATGGGCCACCGCACCAATACCCCTCCAAACACCGGACACTGCACTAACACCCTTCCAAACAATGGAAAATGGACCAATGCCCCGCCATACACGGGACACAGCACCAACACCCTTCCAAACACGGGACACTGCACCAAAAACCTTTGAAATATGGGACACCACACCAATAAAATTCCAAACATGGGACACCACACCAATAAAATTCCAAACACGGGACACAGCACCAGTTACCATCCAAACTTGGGACACAGCACCAATACACCTCCAAACACGGGGCACAGCATCAGTTTCACTCCAAACATGGGACACGGTACCAATACCACTACAAACAAAGGACACGGAACCAATACACCTGCAAACAAGGAGCAGAGCACCAATCGCCCTCCAAACATGGGACACAGCACCAATACCCCTCCAAACACAGCACCAATACAGCTCCAAACATGGGGCACAGCATCAATCTCACTCCAAACACGGGACATGATACCAATACCACTACAAACACAGGTCCCAGGACCAATACACCTCCAAACATGGGGCACAGCACCAGTGCACCTTCAAACATGGGACACAGCACCAATCACGATCCAAACATGGGCCACCGCACCAATACCCCTCCAAACACCGGACACTGCACTAACACCCTTCCAAACAATGGAAAATGGACCAATGCCCCGCCATACACGGGACACAGCACCAACACCCTTCCAAACACGGGACACTGCACCAAAAACCTTCCAAACATGGGACACCACACCAATAAAATTCCAAACATGGGACACCACACCAATAAAATTCCAAACATGGGACACCACACCATTAAAATTCCAAACACGGGACACAGCACCAGTTACCATCCAAACACGGGACACAGCACCAATCACCATCCAAACACGGGGCACAGCATCAATCTCACTCCAAACACGGGACACGGTACCAATACCACTACAAACACAGGACACAGAACCAATACACCTGCAAACAGGAGCAGAGCACCAATCGCCCTCCAAACATGGGACACAGCACCAATACCCCTCCAAACACAGCACCAATACAGCTCCAAACATGGGGCACAGCATCAATCTCACTCCAAACACGGGACATGATACCAATACCACTACAAACACAGGTCCCAGCACCAATACACCTCCAAACATGGGGCACAGCACCATTACACATCCAAACACAGCACCAATACCCCTCCAAACACGGGACACAGCACCAATCACGATCCAAACATGGGCCACCGCACCAATACTCCTCCAAACACCGGTCATTGCACTAACACCCTTCCAAACAATGGAAAATGGACCAATGCCCCGCCATACACGGGACACAGCACCAATACCCCTCCAAACACGGGACACTGCACCAAAAACCTTCCAAACATGGGACACCACACCAATAAAATTCCAAACATGGGACACCACACCAATAAAATTCCATACACGGGACACAGCACCAATTACCATCCAAACACGGGACACAGCACCAATACACCTCCAAACACGGGGCACAGCATCAATTTCACTCCAAACACGGGACACGGTACCAATACCACTACAAACAAAGGACACAGAACCAATACACCTGCAAACAAGGAGCACAGCACCAATCGCCCTCCAAACATGGGCCACTGCACCAATACCCCTCCAAACACCGGTCATTGCACTAACATCCTTCCGAACAATGGAAAACGCACCAATGCCTCTCCATACACGGGACACAGCACCAATACCCCTCCAAACACGGGGCACCATAGCAATACTCCTGTAAAACATGGGACATTGTGACAATACACCTCCACAAATGGGACAGCGCACCAGTACCACTCAGAACACGGGACAAAGTACCAATAAACCTCAAAACATGGGGCACCACACCAACAACCCTACAAACACCGGGTACAGCACCAATACCGCTGGAAAAACGGGACACAGCAGTAATAACTCTCCAAATCTGTGACACCACACCAATACACCTACAAACACGCAACAGAGAATCAATACCATCCAAACACAGGACACAGCACCAATACACGCACGAACACCGGACACCGCACTAATACCCCTCCAAACACAGGACAAAGCACCATTAACCCTCCAAACATGGGACACCACACCAATACCCCTCCAAACACGGGACACTATGACAATACCACTCCAAACATGGGACACCACACCAATAACCCTACAAACACGGGACACCACACCCATAAACTTCCAAACATGGGACACAGCACCAGTGCCCCTTCAAACATGGGACACAGCACCAATCACGATCCAAACATGGGCCACCGCACCAATACCCCTCCAAACACCGGACACTGCACTAACACCCTTCCAAACAATGGAAAATAGACCAATGCCCCGCCATACACGGGACACAGCACCAACACCCTTCCAAACACGGGACACTGCACCAAAAACCTTTGAAACATGGGACACCACACCAATAAAATTCCAAACATGGGACACCACACCAATAAAATTCCAAACATGGGACACCACACCAATAAAATTCCAAACAAGGGACACAGCACCAGTTACCATCCAAACTTGGGAAACAGCACCAATACACCTCCAAACACGGGGCACAGCATCAGTTTCACTCCAAACACGGGACACGGTACTAATACCACTACAAACAAAGGACACGGAACCAATACACCTGCAAACAAGGAGCAGAGCACCAATCGCCCTCCAAACATGGGGACACAGCACCAATACCCCTCCAAACACAGCACCAATACAGCTCCAAACATGGGGCACAGCATCAATCTCACTCCAAACACGGGACATGATACCAATACCACTACAAACACAGGTCCCAGGACCAATACACCTCCAAACATGGGGCACAGCACCATTACACATCCAAACACAGCACCAGTGCCCCTCCAAACACGGGACACAGCACCAATCACGATCCAAACATGGGCCACCGCACCAATACCCCTCCAAACACCGGTCATTGCACTAACACCCTTCCAAACAATGGAAAATGGACCAATGCCCCGCCATACACGGGACACAGCACCAACAACCTTCCAAACACGGGACACTGCACCAAAAACCTTCCAAACATGGGACACCACACCAATAAAATTCCAAACATGGGACACCACACCAATAAAATTCCAAACACGGGACACAGCACCAATTACCATCCAAACACGGGACACAGCACCAATACACCTCCAAACACGGGGCACAGCATCAATTTCACTCCAAACACGGGACACGGTACCAATACCACTACAAACAAAGGACACAGAACCAATACACCTGCAAACAAGGAGCACAGCACCAATCGCCCTCCAAACATGGGCCACTGCACCAATACCCCTCCAAACACCGGTCATTGCACTAACATCCTTCCGAACAATGGAAAACGCACCAATGCCTCTCCATACACGGGACACAGCACCAATACCCCTCCAAACACGGGGCACCATAGCAATACTCCTGTAAAACATGGGACATTGTGACAATACACCTCCACAAATGGGACAGCGCACCAGTACCACTCAGAACACGGGACAAAGCACCAATAAACCTCAAAACATGGGGCACCACACCAACAACCCTACAAACACCGGGTACAGCACCAATACCGCTGGAAAAACGGGACACAGCAGTAATAACTCTCCAAATCTGTGACACCACACCAATACACCTACAAACACGCAACAGAGAATCAATACCATCCAAACACAGGACACAGCACCAATACACGCACGAACACCGGACACCGCACTAATACCCCTCCAAACACAGGACAAAGCACCATTAACCCTCCAAACATGGGACACCACACCAATACCCCTCCAAACACGGGACACTATGACAATACCACTCCAAACATGGGACACCACACCAATAACCCTACAAACACGGGACACCACACCCATAAACTTCCAAACATGGGACACAGCACCAGTGCACCTTCAAACATGGGACACAGCACCAATCACGATCCAAACATGGGCCACCGCACCAATACCCCTCCAAACACCGAACACTGCACTAACACCCTTCCAAACAATGGAAAATGGACCAATGCCCCGCCATACACGGGACACAGCACCAACACCCTTCCAAACACGGGACACTGCACCAAAAACCTTTGAAATATGGGACACCACACCAATAAAATTCCAAACATGGGACACCACACCAATAAAATTCCAAACACGGGACACAGCACCAGTTACCATCCAAACTTGGGACACAGCACCAATACACCTCCAAACACGGGGCACAGCATCAGTTTCACTCCAAACATGGGACACGGTACCAATACCACTACAAACAAAGGACACGGAACCAATACACCTGCAAACAAGGAGCAGAGCACCAATCGCCCTCCAAACATGGGACACAGCACCAATACCCCTCCAAACACAGCACCAATACAGCTCCAAACATGGGGCACAGCATCAATCTCACTCCAAACACGGGACATGATACCAATACCACTACAAACACAGGTCCCAGCACCAATACACCTCCAAACATGGGGCACAGCACCATTACACATCCAAACACAGCACCAATACCCCTCCAAACACGGGAAACAGCACCAATCACGATCCAAACATGGGCCACCGCACCAATACCCCTCCAAACACCGGTCATTGCACTAACACCCTTCCAAACAATGGAAAATGGACCAATGCCCCGCCATACACGGGACACAGCACCAACAACCTTCCAAACACGGGACACTGCACCAAAAACCTTCCAAACATGGGCCACTGCACCAATACCCCTCCAAACACCGGTCATTGCACTAACACCCTTCCAAACAATGGAAAATGGACCAATGCCCCGCCATACACGGGACACAGCACCAATACCCCTCCAAACACGGGGCACCATAGCAATACTCCTGTAAAACACGGGACATTGTGACAATACCCCTCCAAACATGGGACACAGCACCAGTACCCCTCAGAACACGGGACAAAGCACCAATAACCCTCAAAACATGGGACACTACACCAATAACCCTACAAACACGGGGTACAGCACCAATACCGCTGGAGAAACGGGACACAGCAGTAATAACTCTCCAAATCCGTGACACCACACCAATATACCTACAAACACGCAACAGAGAATCAATACCATCCAAACACAGGACACAGCACCAATACACGCACAAACACCAGACACTGCACCAATACCCCTCCAAACAGAGGACAAAGCATTATTAACCCTCCAAACATGGGACACCACACCAATACCCCTCCAAACACGGGACACTATGACAATACCCCTCGAAACATGGGACACCACACCAATAAACATACAAACACGGGACACCACACCAATAAACTTTCAAACATGGGACACAGCATCAGTGCCCCTCCCAAACATGGGACACAGCACCAAACACCATCCATACATGGGACACCGCACCAATACCCCGCCAAACACCGGACACTGCACCAATATACCTCCAAACACACGACACAGCACCAATCACCATCTAAACATGGGACACCGCACTAACACCCTTCTGAGCAATGGACACCACACCAATACCCCTCCAAAGATGGTACACTTTGACAATACCCCTCCAAACAGATGACACCACACCAGTACCCCTCCAAACACGGGACAAAGCACCAATCACATTCGAAACATGGGACACCACACCAATAAAATTCCAAACATGGGACACCACACCAATGCCCCCCCAAACACGGGACACAGCATCAATTTCACTCCAAACATGGGACACGGTACCAATACCAATACAAAGGACACAGAACCAATACACCTCCAAACAAGGAGCACAGCACCAATCGCCCTCTAACCATGGGACACAGCACCAATACCTCTCCAAATACAGCACCAATACAGCTCAAAACATGGGGCACAGCATGAATCTCACTCCAAACACGGGACATCGTACGAATACCACTACAAACACAGGACCCAGCACCAATACACCTCCAAACATGGGGCACAGCACCATTACACATCCAAACACAGCACCAATACCCCTCCAAACACGGGGCACCGCAGCAATACCGCTGGAAAAAGGGGACACAGCACTAATACCCCTCCAAACACCGGACATCACAACAATACCCCTCCAAACACACGACACAGCACCAATTACCAACTAACATGGGACACGGCTCTAACACCCTTCCGAGCAATGGACACCGCACCAATACCTCTCCAAACATGGGACATAGCATGAATACCTCTCCAAACACGTGACAAAGCAGCATTAACCCTCCAAACATGGGACACCACACCAATACCCCTCCAAACACAGGACACTATGACAATACCCCTCCAAACATGGGACACCACACCAATAACCCTACAAACACGGGACACCACACCAATAAACTTTCAAACATGGGACACAGCACCAGTGCCCCTCCAAGCACATAACACAGCACCAAACACCATCCAAACATGGGACACCGCACCAATACCCCTCCAAAGACCGGACACTGCACTAACACCCTTCTGAACAATGGAAAATGCACCAATGCCTCTCCAAACACGGGGCACAGCATCAATCTCACTCCAAACACGGGACATCATACGAATACCACTACAAACACAGGACCCAGCACCAATACACCTCCAAACATGGGGCACAGCACCATTACACATCCAAACACAGCACCAATACCCCTCCAAACACGGGACAGAGCATCAATACCCCTCCAAACACGGGGCACCGCAGCAATACCGCTGGAAAAAGGGGACACAGCACTAATACCCCTCCAAACACCGGACACCACAACAATACCCCTCCAAACACACGACACAGCACCAATTACCAACTAACATGGGACACGGCTCTAACACCCTTCCGAGCAATGGACACCGCACCAATACCTCTCCAAACACGTGACAAAGCAGCATTAACCCTCCAAACACGGGACACCACACCAATAACCCTACAAACACGGGACACCACACCAATAAACTTTCAAACATGGGACACAGCACCAGTGCCCCTCCAAGCACATAACACAGCACCAATAACCATCCAAACATGGGACACCGCACCAATACCCCTCCAAAGACCGGACACTGCACTAACACCCTTCTGAACAATGGAAAATGCACCAATGCCTCTCCAAACACGGGACACAGCACCAATACCCCTCCAAACACGGGACACCATAGCAATACTCCTCTAAAACACGGGACATTGCGACAATACCCCTCCAAATATGGGACACAGCACCAATACCCCTCCAAACACGGGACACCATAGCAATACTCCTCTAAAACACTGGGCACTGCGACAATACCCCTCCAAACATGGGACACCGCACCTGTACCCCTCAGAACATGGTACAAACCACCAATATCCCTCGAAACATGGGACACCACACCAACAACCCTACAAACACGGGGCCCCGCACCAGTACCGCTGGAAAAATGGGACACAGCACTAATACCTCTCCAAATCCATGACACCACACCAATACATCTACAAACACGCAACACAGAATCAATACCCCTCCAAACACGGGACACGGCACCAATACATGCACAAACACCGGACACCACACCAATACCCCTCCACACACCGTACAAAGCACCATTAATCCTCCAAACATGGGACACTGCACCAAAAACCCTCCAAACACGGGACAAAGCACCATTAACCCTCCAAACATGGGACCCCACACCAATAACCCTACAAACATGGGACACCACACCAATAAAATTCCAAACATGGGACACAGCACCAATATAAATCCAAACATGGGGCACAGCACCAATACAAATCCAAACAGGGGACACCGCACCAGTACCCCTCCAAACACGTGACAAATCACCAATAACCTTCGAAACATGGGACACCACACCAATAAAATTCCAAACATAGGACACCACACCAATGCCCCCCCAAACACGGGACACAGCAACAATACACCTCCAAACACGGGGCACAGCATCAATCTCACTCCAAACACGGGACACGGTACCAATACCACTACAAACACAGGACACAGAACCAATACACCTCCAAACAGGAGCAGAGCACCAATCGCCCTCCAAACATGGGACACAGCACCAATACCCCTCCAAACACAGCAGCAATACAGCTCCAAACATGGGGCACAGCATCAATCTCACTCCAAACACGGGACATGATACCAATACCACTACAAACACAGGTCCCAGCACCAATACACCTCCAAACACGGGACACAGCACCATTACACATCCAAACACAGCACCAGTGCCCCTCCAAACACGGGACACAGCACCAATCACGATCCAAACATGGGCCACCGCACCAATACCCCTCCAAACACCGGACACTGCACTAACACCCTTCCAAACAATGGAAAATGGACCAATGCCCCGCCATACACGGGACACAGCACCAACAACCTTCCAAACACGGGACACTGCACCAAAAACCTTCCAAACATGGGACACCACACCAATAAAATTCCAAACATGGGACACCACACCAATAAAATTCCAAACACGGGACACAGCACCAATTACCATCCAAACACGGGACACAGCACCAATACACCTCCAAACACGGGGCACAGCATCAATTTCACTCCAAACACGGGACACGGTACCAATACCACTACAAACAAAGGACACAGAACCAATACACCTGCAAACAAGGAGCACAGCACCAATCGCCCTCCAAACATGGGCCACTGCATCAATACCCCTCCAAACACCGGTCATTGCACTAACATCCTTCCGAACAATGGAAAACGCACCAATGCCTCTCCATACACGGGACACAGCACCAATACCCCTCCAAACACGGGGCACCATAGCAATACTCCTGTAAAACATGGGACATTGTGACAATACACCTCCACAAATGGGACAGCGCACCAGTACCACTCAGAACACGGGACAAAGCACCAATAAACCTCAAAACATGGGGCACCACACCAACAACCCTACAAACACCGGGTACAGCACCAATACCGCTGGAAAAACGGGACACAGCAGTAATAACTCTCCAAATCTGTGACACCACACCAATACACCTACAAACACGCAACAGAGAATCAATACCATCCAAACACAGGACACAGCACCAATACACGCACGAACACCGGACACCGCACTAATACCCCTCCAAACACAGGACAAAGCACCATTAACCCTCCAAACATGGGACACCACACCAATACCCCTCCAAACACGGGACACTATGACAATACCACTCCAAACATGGGACACCACACCAATAACCCTACAAACACGGGACACCACACCCATAAACTTCCAAACATGGGACACAGCACCAGTGCACCTTCAAACATGGGACACAGCACCAATCACGATCCAAACATGGGCCACCGCACCAATACCCCTCCAAACACCGGACACTGCACTAACACCCTTCCAAACAATGGAAAATGGACCAATGCCCCGCCATACACGGGACACAGCACCAACACCCTTCCAAACACGGGACACTGCACCAAAAACCTTTGAAATATGGGACACCACACCAATAAAATTCCAAACATGGGACACCACACCAATAAAATTCCAAACACGGGACACAGCACCAGTTACCATCCAAACTTGGGAAACAGCACCAATACACCTCCAAACACGGGGCACAGCATCAGTTTCACTCCAAACATGGGACACGGTACCAATACCACTACAAACAAAGGACACGGAACCAATACACCTGCAAACAAGGAGCAGAGCACCAATCGCCCTCCAAACATGGGACACAGCACCAATACCCCTCCAAACACAGCAGCAATACAGCTCCAAACATGGGGCACAGCATCAATCTCACTCCAAACACGGGACATGATACCAATACCACTACAAACACAGGTCCCAGCACCAATACACCTCCAAACATGGGGCACAGCACCATTACACATCCAAACACAGCACCAATACCCCTCCAAACACGGGACACAGCACCAATCACGATCCAAACATGGGCCACCGCACCAATACTCCTCCAAACACCGGTCATTGCACTAACACCCTTCCAAACAATGGAAAATGGACCAATGCCCCGCCATACACGGGACACAGCACCAACAACCTTCCAAACACGGGACACTGCACCAAAAACCTTCCAAACATGGGACACCACACCAATAAAATTCCAAACATGGGACACCACACCAATAAAATTCCATACACGGGACAGAGCACCAATTACCATCCAAACACGGGACACAGCACCAATACACCTCCAAACACGGGGCACAGCATCAATTTCACTCCAAACACGGGACACGGTACCAATACCACTACAAACAAAGGACACAGAACCAATACACCTGCAAACAAGGAGCACAGCACCAATCGCCCTCCAAACATGGGCCACTGCACCAATACCCCTCCAAACACCGGTCATTGCACTAACATCCTTCCGAACAATGGAAAACGCACCAATGCCTCTCCATACACGGGACACAGCACCAATACCCCTCCAAACACGGGGCACCATAGCAATACTCCTGTAAAACATGGGACATTGTGACAATACACCTCCACAAATGGGACAGCGCACCAGTACCACTCAGAACACGGGACAAAGCACCAATAAACCTCAAAACATGGGGCACCACACCAACAACCCTACAAACACCGGGTACAGCACCAATACCGCTGGAAAAACGGGACACAGCAGTAATAACTCTCCAAATCTGTGACACCACACCAATACACCTACAAACACGCAACAGAGAATCAATACCATCCAAACACAGGACACAGCACCAATACACGCACGAACACCGGACACCGCACTAATACCCCTCCAAACACAGGACAAAGCACCATTAACCCTCCAAACATGGGACACCACACCAATACCCCTCCAAACACGGGACACTATGACAATACCACTCCAAACATGGGACACCACACCAATAACCCTACAAACACGGGACACCACACCCATAAACTTCCAAACATGGGACACAGCACCAGTGCCCCTTCAAACATGGGACACAGCACCAATCACGATCCAAACATGGGCCACCGCACCAATACCCCTCCAAACACCGGACACTGCACTAACACCCTTCCAAACAATGGAAAATAGACCAATGCCCCGCCATACACGGGACACAGCACCAACACCCTTCCAAACACGGGACACTGCACCAAAAACCTTTGAAACATGGGACACCACACCAATAAAATTCCAAACATGGGACACCACACCAATAAAATTCCAAACATGGGACACCACACCAATAAAATTCCAAACAAGGGACACAGCACCAGTTACCATCCAAACTTGGGAAACAGCACCAATACACCTCCAAACACGGGGCACAGCATCAGTTTCACTCCAAACACGGGACACGGTACTAATACCACTACAAACAAAGGACACGGAACCAATACACCTGCAAACAAGGAGCAGAGCACCAATCGCCCTCCAAACATGGGACACAGCACCAATACCCCTCCAAACACAGCACCAATACAGCTCCAAACATGGGGCACAGCATCAATCTCACTCCAAACACGGGACATGATACCAATACCACTACAAACACAGGTCCCAGGACCAATACACCTCCAAACATGGGGCACAGCACCATTACACATCCAAACACAGCACCAGTGCCCCTCCAAACACGGGACACAGCACCAATCACGATCCAAACATGGGCCACCGCACCAATACTCCTCCAAACACCGGACACTGCACTAACACCCTTCCAAACAATGGAAAATGGACCAATGCCCCGCCATACACGGGACACAGCACCAACAACCTTCCAAACACGGGACACTGCACCAAAAACCTTCCAAACATGGGACACCACACCAATAAAATTCCAAACATGGGACACCACACCAATAAAATTCCAAACACGGGACACAGCACCAATTACCATCCAAACACGGGACACAGCACCAATACACCTCCAAACACGGGGCACAGCATCAATTTCACTCCAAACACGGGACACGGTACCAATACCACTACAAACAAAGGACACAGAACCAATACACCTGCAAACAAGGAGCACAGCACCAATCGCCCTCCAAACATGGGCCACTGCACCAATACCCCTCCAAACACCGGTCATTGCACTAACATCCTTCCGAACAATGGAAAACGCACCAATGCCTCTCCATACACGGGACACAGCACCAATACCCCTCCAAACACGGGGCACCATAGCAATACTCCTGTAAAACATGGGACATTGTGACAATACACCTCCACAAATGGGACAGCGCACCAGTACCACTCAGAACACGGGACAAAGCACCAATAAACCTCAAAACATGGGGCACCACACCAACAACCCTACAAACACCGGGTACAGCACCAATACCGCTGGAAAAACGGGACACAGCAGTAATAACTCTCCAAATCTGTGACACCACACCAATACACCTACAAACACGCAACAGAGAATCAATACCATCCAAACACAGGACACAGCACCAATACACGCACGAACACCGGACACCGCACTAATACCCCTCCAAACACAGGACAAAGCACCATTAACCCTCCAAACATGGGACACCACACCAATACCCCTCCAAACACGGGACACTATGACAATACCACTCCAAACATGGGACACCACACCAATAACCCTACAAACACGGGACACCACACCCATAAACTTCCAAACATGGGACACAGCACCAGTGCACCTTCAAACATGGGACACAGCACCAATCACGATCCAAACATGGGCCACCGCACCAATACCCCTCCAAACACCGAACACTGCACTAACACCCTTCCAAACAATGGAAAATGGACCAATGCCCCGCCATACACGGGACACAGCACCAACACCCTTCCAAACACGGGACACTGCACCAAAAACCTTTGAAATATGGGACACCACACCAATAAAATTCCAAAACATGGGACACCACACCAATAAAATTCCAAACACGGGACACAGCACCAGTTACCATCCAAACTTGGGACACAGCACCAATACACCTCCAAACACGGGGCACAGCATCAGTTTCACTCCAAACATGGGACACGGGTACCAATACCACTACAAACAAAGGACACGGAACCAATACACCTGCAAACAAGGAGCAGAGCACCAATCGCCCTCCAAACATGGACACAGCACCAATACCCCTCCAAACACAGCACCAATACAGCTCCAAACATGGGGCACAGCATCAATCTCACTCCAAACACGGGACATGATACCAATACCACTACAAACACAGGTCCCAGCACCAATACACCTCCAAACATGGGGCACAGCACCATTACACATCCAAACACAGCACCAATACCCCTCCAAACACGGGAAACAGCACCAATCACGATCCAAACATGGGCCCACCGCACCAATACCCCTCCAAACACCGGTCATTGCACTAACACCCTTCCAAACAATGGAAAATGGACCAATGCCCCGCCATACACGGGACACAGCACCAACAACCTTCCAAACACGGGACACTGCACCAAAAACCTTCCAAACATGGGCCACTGCACCAATACCCCTCCAAACACCGGTCATTGCACTAACACCCTTCCAAACAATGGAAAATGGACCAATGCCCCGCCATACACGGGACACAGCACCAATACCCCTCCAAACACGGGGCACCATAGCAATACTCCTGTAAAACACGGGACATTGTGACAATACCCCTCCAAACATGGGACACAGCACCAGTACCCCTCAGAACACGGGGACAAAGCACCAATAACCCTCAAAACATGGGACACTACACCAATAACCCTACAAACACGGGGTACAGCACCAATACCGCTGGAGAAACGGGACACAGCAGTAATAACTCTCCAAATCCGTGACACCACACCAATATACCTACAAACACGCAACAGAGAATCAATACCATCCAAACACAGGACACAGCACCAATACACGCACAAACACCAGACACTGCACCAATACCCCTCCAAACAGAGGACAAAGCATATTAACCCTCCAAACATGGGACACCACACCAATACCCCTCCAAACACGGGACACTATGACAATACCCTCGAAACATGGGACACCACACCAATAAACATACAAACACGGGACACCACACCAATAAACTTTCAAACATGGGACACAGCATCAGTGCCCCTCCCAAACATGGGACACAGCACCAAACACCATCCATACATGGGACACCGCACCAATACCCCGCCAAACACCGGACACTGCACCAATATACCTCCAAACACACGACACAGCACCAATCACCATCTAAACATGGGACACCGCACTAACACCCTTCTGAGCAATGGACACCACACCAATACCCCTCCAAAGATGGTACACTTTGACAATACCCCTCCAAACAGATGACACCACACCAGTACCCCTCCAAACACGGGACAAAGCACCCAATCACATTCGAAACATGGGACACCACACCAATAAAATTCCAAACATGGGACACCACACCAATGCCCCCCCAAACACGGGACACAGCATCAATTTCACTCCAAACATGGGACACCGGTACCAATACCAATACAAAGGACACAGAACCAATACACCTCCAAACAAGGAGCACAGCACCAATCGCCCCTCTAACCATGGGACACAGCACCAATACCTCTCCAAATACAGCACCAATACAGCTCAAAACATGGGGCACAGCATGAATCTCACTCCAAACACGGGACATCGTACGAATACCACTACAAACACAGGACCCAGCACCAATACACCTCCAAACATGGGGCACAGCACCATTACACATCCAAACACAGCACCAATACCCCTCCAAACACGGGGCACCGCAGCAATACCGCTGGAAAAAGGGGACACAGCACTAATACCCCTCCAAACACCGGACATCACAACAATACCCCTCCAAACACACGACACAGCACCAATTACCAACTAACATGGGACACGGCTCTAACACCCTTCCGAGCAATGGACACCGCACCAATACCTCTCCAAACATGGGACATAGCATGAATACCTCTCCAAACACGTGACAAAGCAGCATTAACCCTCCAAACATGGGACACCACACCAATACCCCTCCAAACACAGGACACTATGACAATACCCCTCCAAACATGGGACACCACACCAATAACCCTACAAACACGGGACACCACACCAATAAACTTTCAAACATGGGACACAGCACCAGTGCCCCTCCAAGCACATAACACAGCACCAAACACCATCCAAACATGGGACACCGCACCAATACCCCTCCAAAGACCGGACACTGCACTAACACCCTTCTGAACAATGGAAAATGCACCAATGCCTCTCCAAACACGGGGCACAGCATCAATCTCACTCCAAACACGGGACATCATACGAATACCACTACAAACACAGGACCCAGCACCAATACACCTCCAAACATGGGGCACAGCACCATTACACATCCAAACACAGCACCAATACCCCTCCAAACACGGGACAGAGCATCAATACCCCTCCAAACACGGGGCACCGCAGCAATACCGCTGGAAAAAGGGGACACAGCACTAATACCCCTCCAAACACCGGACACCACAACAATACCCCTCCAAACACACGACACAGCACCAATTACCAACTAACATGGGACACGGCTCTAACACCCTTCCGAGCAATGGACACCGCACCAATACCTCTCCAAACACGTGACAAAGCAGCATTAACCCCTCCAAACACGGGACACCACACCAATAACCCTACAAACACGGGACACCACACCAATAAACTTTCAAACATGGGACACAGCACCAGTGCCCCTCCAAGCACATAACACAGCACCAATAACCATCCAAACATGGGACACCGCACCCAATACCCCTCCAAAGACCGGACACTGCACTAACACCCTTCTGAACAATGGAAAATGCACCAATGCCTCTCCAAACACGGGACACAGCACCAATACCCCTCCAAACACGGGACACCATAGCAATACTCCTCTAAAACACGGGACATTGCGACAATACCCCTCCAAATATGGGACACAGCACCAATACCCCTCCAAACACGGGACACCATAGCAATACTCCTCTAAAACACTGGGCACTGCGACAATACCCCTCCAAACATGGGACACCGCACCTGTACCCCTCAGAACATGGTACAAACCACCAATATCCCTCGAAACATGGGACACCACACCAACAACCCTACAAACACGGGGCCCCGCACCAGTACCGCTGGAAAAATGGGACACAGCACTAATACCTCTCCAAATCCATGACACCACACCAATACATCTACAAACACGCAACACAGAATCAATACCCCTCCAAACACGGGACACGGCACCAATACATGCACAAACACCGGACACCACACCAATACCCCTCCACACACCGTACAAAGCACCATTAATCCTCCAAACATGGGACACTGCACCAAAAACCCTCCAAACACGGGACAAGCACCATTAACCCTCCAAACATGGGACCCCACACCAATAACCCTACAAACATGGGACACCACACCAATAAAATTCCAAACATGGGACACAGCACCAATATAAATCCAAACATGGGGCACAGCACCAATACAAATCCAAACAGGGGACACCGCACCAGTACCCCTCCAAACACGTGACAAATCACCAATAACCTTCGAAACATGGGACACCACACCAATAAAATTCCAAACATAGGACACCACACCAATGCCCCCCCAAACACGGGACACAGCACCAATTACCATCCAAACTTGGGACACAGCAACAATACACCTCCAAACACGGGGCACAGCATCAATCTCACTCCAAACACGGGACACGGTACCAATACCACTACAAACACAGGACACAGAACCAATACACCTCCAAACAGGAGCAGAGCACCAATCGCCCTCCAAACATGGGACACAGCACCAATACCCCTCCAAACACAGCACCAATACAGCTCCAAACATGGGGCACAGCATCAATCTCACTCCAAACACGGGACATGGTGCCAATACCACTACAAACACAGGACACTATGACAATACCCCTCCAAACATGGGACACCACACCAATAACCCTACAAACACGGGACACCACACCAATAAACTTTCAAACATGGGACACAGCACCAGTGCCCCTCCAAACACGGTACACAGCACCAAACACCATCCATACATGGGACACCGCACCAATACCCCTCCAAACACCGGACACCGCACCAATACCCCTCCAAACACACGACACAGCACCAATCACCATCTAAACATGGGACACCGCGCTAACACCCTTCTGAGCAATGGACACCACACCAATACCCATCCAAACATGGTACAATTTGACAATACCCCTCCAAACAAGCTGACACCACACCAGTACCCCTCCAAACATGGGACACAGCACCAATAACCCTCCAAACATGGGACACTGCACCAGCACACCTCCAAACACGTGACACAGCACCAATAACCCTACAAACATGGGACACTGCACCAATAAACTATCAAACATGGGACACCACACCAATGCCCTTCCAAACACGGGACACAGCACCAGGCACCATCCAAACATGGGACCCCACACCAATACACCTGCAAACACGGGACACAGCACCAATACAAATCCAAACACGGGGCACAGCACCAATACAAATCCAAACATGGGACACTGCAACAATACCCCTCCAAACAGGGGACATCGGAACAGTACCCCTCCAAACACGGGACAAAGCACCAATAACCTTCGAAACATGGGACACCACACCAATAACATTCCAAACATGGGACACCGCACCAATAACATTCCAAACATGGGACACCGCACCAATGCCCCACCAAACATGGGACACAGCACCAATCACCATCCAAAATTGGGACACAGTACCAATACACCTCCAAGCATGGGGCACAGCATCAATCTCACTCCAAACACGGGACACGGTATCAGTACCACTACAAACACAGGACACAGAACCAATACACCTCCAAACAAGGGGCACAGCACCAATCGCCCTAAAAAGATGGGACACAGCACCAATCCCCTGCCAAACACAGCACCAATACCCCTCCGAACACGGGACAGAGCATCAATACCCCTCCAAACATGGGGTACTGCAGCAATACAGCTGGAAAAAGGGGACACAGCACTAATAACCCTCCAAATCCATGACACCACACCAATACACCTGCAAACACACAACACAGAATCAATATCCCTCCAAACATGGGACACCACACCAATACCCCTCCAAGCACCGGACATCGCAACAATACCCCTCCAAACACACACAGCACCAATCACCATCTAACATGGGACACGGCGCAAACACCCTTCTGAGCAATGGACACCACACCAATACCCCTCCAAACATGGGACACCATGACAATACCCCTCCAAACATGGGACACTGCATCAGTACCCCCTAAACAGGTGACACCACACCAGTACCCCTCCAAACACGGGACACCACACTAACACAATTCCAAACATTGTACACCGCACCAATATCCTTCCAAACACGGGACACCACACCAATAACCCTCCAAACACGGGACAAAGCATGAATACCTCTCCAAACATGGGACACCGCACCAATACACCTGCAAACATGGGACACAGAACCAATACCCCTCCAAACACGGGACAGAGCATCAATACCCCTCCAAACATGGGGCACCACAGCAATACCGCTGGAAAAAGGGGACACAGCACTAATACCCCTCCAAATCCGTGACACCACACCAATACACCTGCAGACACACAACACAGAATCAATATCCCTCCAAACATGGGACAACACACCAATACCCCTCCAAGCACTGGACACCATAACAATACCCCTCCAAACACACGACACAGCACCAATCACCATCTATCATGGGACACGGCGCTAACACACTTCCGAGCAATGGACACCGCACCAATACCCCTCCAAACATGGGACACTGTGACAATACCCCTCCAAACATGGGACACTGCACCAGTACCCCCCAAACAGGTGACACCACACCAGTACCCCTCCAAACACGGGACACCACACTAACACAATTCCAAACACTGTACACCGCACCAATATCCTTCCAAACATGGGACACCACACCAATACCCCTCCAAACACAGGACAAAGCACCATTAACCCTCCAAACATGGGACACCACACCAATAACCTACAAACACAGGACACGGCACCAATCACCATCCAAACATGGGACACCGCACCAATACATCTCCAAACACGGGACACAGCACCAATCACCATCCAAACATGGGACACCACACCAATACATCTCCAAACACGGGACACAGCACCAATCACCATCCAAACATGGGACACCACACCAATACACCTGCAAACATGGGACACTGCACCAATACCCCTCCAAACACGGGACATAGCACCAATACACCTCCAACAGAGGACATAGCACCAATGACCATCCAAACATGGGACACTGCACCAATACTCCTCCAAACATGGGACAAGGCACCAATACACCTCCAACACAGGACACAGCACCAATACACCTCCAAACACAGGGCCCAGCACCAAACCCCCTCCAGACACGGGACACCGCTGCAATACCCCTCCAAACACGGGACACAGCACGAATCCCCCTCCAAAAAGGGGACAGAGTATCAATACACCTCCAAACCCGGGGCACCACACTAATACCCCAGGAAACACGGGACAAAGCAATAATACCCCTGCAAATCCATGACACCACACTAATACCCCTGCAAACACGCAACACAGCGCCAATACGCCGCCAAACATGGGACACCACACCAATACAACTCCAAACACCGGACACCAAACCAGTCCCCATCCAAACACCGGACACAGCACCAATCACCATCTAAACATAGGACACTGCACCAATACACCTGCAAACACAGGACAGGGCACCAAGACTCCTACAAACAGAGGGCACAGCACCAATACACATCCAAACATGGATTACAGCACCAATCCCCCTCCAAACATGGGACACTGCAGCAATACCACTACAAACACAGGACACAGCACCAACACACCTCCAAACATGGGACACAGCACTAATCCCCCTCCAAACATCGGGACAAAGGATCAATACCCCTCCAAACAGGGGACACAGCACTAATACCCCTCCAAACACGGGACAGAGGATCAATACCCCTCCAAACACGGGGCACTGCACCAGTACCCCTGGAAACACGGCACACAGCACCAAAACTCCTCCAAATCCGTGACACCACACCAGTACACCTGCAAACACGCAACACAGCACCAATACCCTTCCAAACACGGGGCACTGCACCAATACCCCTGTAAACACGGAACACAGCACCAAAACTCCTCCAAATCCGTGACACCACACCAGTACACCTGCAAACACACAACACAGCACCAATACCCCTCCAAATACGGGGCACTGCACCAATACCCCTGGAAACACAGCACACAGCACCAAAACTCCTCCAAATCCGTGACACCACACCAGTACACCTGCAAACACGCAACACAGCACCAATACCCCTCCAAATACGGGGCACTGCACCAATACCCCTGGAAACACAGCACACAGCACCAAAACTCCTCCAAATCCGTGACATCACACCAACACACCTGCAAACACGCAACACAGCACCAATACCCCTCCAAACACGAGGAATTGCAGCAATAACCCTCCACCACAGGACACCACAACAATATTCCTCCAAACACACGACACAGCACCAATACCCCTCCAAAAATCGGACACCGCACTAACACCCTTCTGAGCAATGGACAACACACCAATACCCCTCCAAACAGGGGACACCGCACCAGTACCCCTCCTAACACACAACACAGCACCAATACCCCTCCTAACACAGGACATAGCACCAATACCTGAACAAACATGAGACAACGAACTAACACTCTTCAAAACATTGTACACCAGAACAATAAGCTTACAAACACGGGACACCACACCAATAACCCTCAAAACACGGGAGACAGCACGAATACCTCTCCAAACATGGGACACGGCACCAAAGCCACTTCAATAACATTACACAGCAAAAAACCCCCTCCAAACACGGGAGACCGCAGCAATCCCCTTCCAAACACGGTACACAGCACCAATCCCCCTCCAAACACCGGACACTGCACTAACACCGTTCTGAGCAATGGACACCGCACCAATACAATTCCAAACATGGGACAAAGCACCAATAACCCTCCAAACATGGGACACCACACCAACAACCCTACAAACATAGGACAGCACACCAATAACATTCCAAACATGGGGCACCGCACCAATGCCCATCCAAACATGGGACACAGCACCAGTCACCATCAAAACATGGGACATCACACCAATAACCCTGCAAACACGGGACCCAGCACCAATCACCATCCAAACATGGGACACAGCACCAATACACCTGCAAACATGGGACACAGCGTCAATACACCTCCAAACACAGGACACAGCATCAATCAAACTCCAAACATGGGACACGGCACCAATAACACTACAAAAACAGGACACAGCACTAATACACCTCCAAACACGGGTAAAGCATGAAAGCCCCTCCAAACATGGGACACCACAGCAATACCCCTCAAAACAAGGGACACCATAGCAATACCCCTCCAAACACAGGACAGAGTATCAATACCCCTCCAAACCCAGGCCACCACACCAATACCCCTGGAAACACGGGACAAAGCACCAATACACCTCCAAACACGGGACACCGCAGCAATACACCAACAAACACTGGACACACCAATCCCCTTCCAAACACTGGACACATCACCAATCACCATCTAAACATGGGACACAGCACCAATCACCATCCAAACATGGGACACCACACCAGTACCCCTGCAAACAGGGGACACTGCACCAATCCCCCTCCAAACACAGGACACAGCACCAATACACCTCCAAACACCTGACACAGCATCAATCCCCTTCCAAACACGGGACACCGCAGCAATACCCCTCCAAACAAAGGACACAGAACCAATACCCCTGAAGACACGGGACACTGCACTAATACCCCTCCAAACACGGGACACAGCAACAATACATCTGTAAACATGGGACACTGCACTAATACCCCTCCAAACACGGGACACCGCACCAATACCCCTCCAAACATGGCACACAGCACCAATACACCTCCAAACACAGGACACAGCACCAATACACCTGCAAACACGGGGCACAGCACCAATACCCCTCCAAACATGGGACACCGCAGCAATACACCTCCAAACACGGGACTTGGCACCAATACCCCTCCAAACACAGGACACAGCATCAATACCCCTCCAAACACAGGACACAGAACCAGTACACATCCAAACATGTGGCACAGCACCAATCCCCCACCAAACAAGGGGAAACGCAGCAATACAGCGACAAACACGGGACACAGCATCAATACCCCTCCAAACATGGGACACCACACCAATACCCCTGAAAATATCGGACACAGCATCAATACCCCTCCAAACACGGGACACAGTATCAATGCCCCTCAAAACACGGGGCACCGCACCAATACCCCTGAAAGCATGGGACACAGCATCAATACACAACCAGACATGGGACATCGAACCAATACCCCTCCAAACATGGGACATGGCACCAATACATCTCCAAACTCGGGACACAGAAACTATAAGCTTCCAAAAATGTGTCACCACACCAATTAACCTACAAACACGGGAACCACACCAATAACCGTCCAAACATGGGACACAGCACCAATACACCTCCAAACCAGGGATCCCGCACCAATACACCTGCAAACAGGTGAAATCATACGATACCCCTCCAAACACGGGACAACGCACCAATACCCCTCCAAACACATGACACAGCACCAATACACCTCCAAACATGGGACATGGCACCAATGAACCTCCAACCACGGGACACAGAAACAATAAGCTTAAAAACAAGATAAACCACACCAATACGCCTCCAAACATGGAACACCACACGAATAATCTTCCAAACATGGGACACCACACCAATACCCTTGCAAACATGGAACGCAGCACCAATACCCCTTTAAACAAGGGGTCCCACACAAATACACCTGCAAACAGGCAACACAGCACCAATACCCCTCCAACCATGGGGCAAAGCACCAATACCCCTCCAAACATGGGACATGGCACCAATATACTTGCAAAAACGGGACACAGAACCTATCTCTCTCCAAACACCGGACAGCACTACAATACACCTACAACCATGCAGCACAGGACCAATACCCTTACAAACACAGGAAATCGCACCAATACCCCTCCAAAAATGGGACACTGCACCAATAACCCTCCAACACATGACACAGCACCAATACCCCTCCAAACATGGGACATGGCAGCAATACACCTCCAAACATGGAGCACCTCAGCAATACCCCTGAAAACACGGGACACAGCAGCAATACCCTTCCAAAACTGGGAAACCACACCAATATACTGGCAAAAACGAAACACAGGAACAATATCCCTCCAAAACCGGGAAACCGCACCAACATACTGGCAAACACGAAACACAGCAACAATAACCCTCCAAACAGGGGAAATCGCACCAATACCCCTCCAAACATGGGGCACCGCACCAATACCCCTCCAAACACACGACACAGCACCAAAACCACTCCAAACATGGGACATGGCACCAATACCCATCCATACAAGGGACACTGAACCAATAAGCTTCCAAACATGCATCACCACACCAATACACCTCCAAACACGGGACACTGCAGCAATACCCATCCAAATACAGCGCACAGCACCAATACCCCTCCAAACATGGCACACCACACCAATACCCCTCCAAACATGGGACACCGCACCAATTCACTGAAAACACGGGACACAGCATCGATACCCCTCCAAACACGGGACACAGCACCAATCACAATCCAAACAAGGGACACTGCAACACTACCCCTCCAAACATGGGACACAGCACCAATTACCATCCAAACAAGGGACACCGCACCAATACCCCTCCAAACACACGACACAGCACCAATACCCCTCCAAACATGGGACATGGCACCAATACACCTCCAACCATGGGAAACAGAACCAATAAGCTTCCAAACAAGATAAACCACACCAATACCCCTCCAAACATGGAACACCACACGAATAATCTTCCAAACACGGGACACCACACTAATACCCCTCCAAACATGGGACACAGCACCAATCACCATCCAGACACGGGACACCACAGCAATACCCCTGCAAACATGGAATGCAGCACCAATACCCCTTTAAACCAGGGGTCTCGCACCAATACACCTGCTAACAGGCAACACAGCACCTATACCCCTCCAAACACAGGGCACAGCACCAATACCCCTCCAAACGTGGGACATGGCACCAATACACCTGCAAAAATGGGACACAGAACCAATCTCCCACCAAACACCGGACAGCACTACAATACACCTGCAACCATGCAGCACAGGACCAACACCCCTACAAACACAGGAAATTGCACCAATACACCTCCAAAAATGGGACACCGCACCAATAACCCTCCAACACATGACACAGCACCAATACTCCTCCAAACATGGAACATGGCACCAATACACCTCCAAACACAGAGCACCTCAGCAATACCCCTGAAAACACGGGACACAGCAGCAATACCCTTCCAAAACTGGGAAACCGCACCAATATACTGGCAAACACGAAACACAGGAACAATAACCCTCCAAACAGGGGAAACCGCACCAATATACTGGCAAAAATGAAACACAGGAACAATATCCCTCCAAAACCGGGAAACCGCACCAATATACTGGCAAACACGAAACACAGGAACAATAACCCTCCAAACAGGGGAAATCGCACCAATACCCTCCAAACATGGGGCACCGCACCAATACCCCTCCAAACACACGACACAGCACCAAAACCACTCCAAACATGAGACATGGCACCAATACCCATCCATACACGGGACACTGAACCAATACGCTTCCAAACATGCATCACCACACCAATACACCTCCAAACACGTGACACTGCACCAATACCCCTTCAAACACAGGAGAAAGCACCAATACACCTCCAAACACGGCGCACAGCACCTATCCACCTCCAAACACGGGACACCGCAGCAATACCCATCCAAACACAGCGCACAGCTCCAATACCCCTCCAAACATGGCACACCAGACCAATACCCCTCCAAACATGGGACACTGCACCAATTCACTGAAAACACGGGACACAGCACCAATACCCCTCCAAACCCGGGACACTGCACCAATACACCTGCAAAGATGCAACACAGCATCAATACCCCTACAAACACGGGACACAGCACCAATCACCATCCAAACAAGGGACACCAGACCAATACCCCTCCAAACAGGGGACACAGCACCAATCACCATCCAAACATGGGACACCGCACCAATACACCTCCAAACAGGGGACAATGCACCAATAACCCTGAAGCCACAGGGCACAGCACCAATACCCCTCCAAACAAGGGTCACCACACCAATACCCCTCCAAACACACGACACAGCAACAATACCCCTCCAAACATGGGACTTGGCACCAATAGACCTGCAAATACCGCACACAGTAACAATCCCCCTCCAAACTCCAGACACCTCACTAACAACCATCCGAGCAATGGACACCACACCAATATCCCTCCAAACATGGGGCACTGTGACAATACCCCATTAAACAGGGGACACCGCACCAGTACCCCCCAAACACGAGACACAGCAACAATAGCCCTCCAAACACGGGACACCACAATAACACTCTTCAAAACACTGTACACCGCACCAATAACCTTCCAAACACAGGACACTCTACCAGTACACCTCCAAACACAGGACACAGCACGAATACCTCTGCAAACACGGGACACAACAACAATGCCACTCCAAACACAGTACACAGCACTGACACCCCTACAAATATGGGACACCGCAACAATACACTTTCAAACATGGTAGCCAGCACCAGTGCCCCTCCAAACCCAGGGCACAGCAGCAATGCCACTCCAAAATCGGGACACTGCAACAATAACTCTCCAAACACGAGACACCGCATCCATACACCTCCAAACATGGGACACAGAACCAATAAGCTTCCCAACATGCGAAACAACACCAATAACCCTCCGAACATGGGACACCTCGACAAAACACCTCCAAAGATGGCACACCGCACTAATTTCCCTCCAAACACAGGACACAGCGCCAATACACCTCCAAAAACGGGACACCACAACAATACCCCTCCAAACACGGGACACAGCACTAATAGCCCTCCAAACACAGGACACAGCACCAATACACCACCAAACATGGGACACAACACCAATCACGATCCAAACATGGGATACAGCACCAAACCCCTCCAAACACGGGACACAGCACCAATACACCTCCAAACGCGGGACACAGCACCAATCCCTCTCCAAACACGGGTCACCAGACCAATACACCTGCAAACACGCAACACAGCAACAATACCCCTCCAAACATGGAAATCCCACCAATATGCCTCCAAACACGCGACACCGCACCAACACCTCAGAAAACATGGGACACAGCACCAACACATCTCCAAACCCGGGTCACCGCAACAATACATCTGCAAACATGGAACACAGCACCAATACCCCGCCAGACACAGGAAGTCGCACCAATACTCATCCAAACACAGGAGACCGCACCAATACCCCTCCAAACAAAATGACACAGCGACAATACCACTCCGAACTTGGGACATGGCATCAATACCCCAGCAAACACGGGAAACTGCAACCATACCCCACCAAACATGGAACGCCGCACCAATACCCCTCCAAACACGGGACACAGCACCAATACCCCTCCAAACACGGGACATAACACCAATACCCCTCCAAACACGGTACACAGCTGCAATACCCCTCCAAACACGGGATACAGCACCAATACCAGTCCAAACACGGGACACAGCACCAATACACCTGCATACATGGGGCACCGCACCAATACGCCTCCAAACAGGGGACACAGCACTAATTAGCATCCAAACAAGGGACACTGCACCAATACACCTCCAAACATGGGACAAAGCACCAATCACCATCCAAACATGGGGCACCGCACCATACCCCTCCAAACATGGGACACAGTCCCAATCACCATCCAAACATAGGACACCACACCAATTCGCCTCCAAACACGGGACACAGCACCAATCACCATCCAAACATGGGACACCGCACCAATATGCCTCCAAAAATGGGACACAGCACTAATCACCATCCAAACATGGGACACCGCACCAATACCCCTCCAAACACGGGACACAGCACCAATCACCATCCAAACATGGGACACTGCACCAATAACCCTCCAAACACGGGACAAGTCCCAATCACCATCCAAACATGGGGCACCGCACCATACCCCTCCAAACATGGGACACAGTCCCAATCACCATCCAAACATAGGACACTACACCAATTCGCATCCAAACACAGGATACAGCACCAATCACCATCCAAACATGGGACACCGCACCAATACGCCTCCAAAAATGGGACACAGCACTAATCACCATCCAAACATGGGACACCGCACCAATACCCCTCCAAACACGGGACACAGCACCAATCACCATCCAAACATGGGACACCGCACCAACACCCCTCCAAACACAGGACAAGTCCCAATCACCATCCAAGCATGGGGCACCGCACCAATACCCCTCCAAAACAGGACACAGCACCAATCACCATCCAAACATGGGACACCTCACCGATACCCCTCCAAACACGGGACACAGCACCAATCACCATCCAAACATGGGGCACCGCACCAAAACGCCTCCAAACACGGGACACAGCACTAATCACCATCCAAACATGGAACACCTCACCAATACACCTCCAAACACAGGACACAGCACCAATACCCCTCCAAACAAAATGACACAGCAACAATACCCCTCCGAACTTGGGACATGGCATCAATACCCCAGTAAACATGGGAAATTGCAACCATACCCCACTGAACATGGGACACCACACCAATATCACTCCAAACACGGGACACAGCACTAATCACCATCGAAACATGGGACACCACTCCAACACACCTCCAAACACGGGACACAGCACCAATCACCATCCAAACATGGGGCACCACACCAATACCCCTCCAAACATGGGACACAGCACCAATCACCATCCAAACATGGGACACAGTCCCAATCACCGTCCAAACATGGGACACAGCACCAATACCCCTCCAAACATGGGACACAGTCCCAATCACCGTCCAAACATGGGACACAGCACCAATATCCCTCCAAACATGGGACACAGCACCAATCACCATCGAAACATGAAACACCACATGAATACCCCTGCAAACACGGGACACAGCACCAATTACCATCCAAATATGGGGCACAGCACCAATACACCTCCAAACATGGGACACAGTCCCAATCACCATCCAAACATGGGACACCGCACCAATACCCCTCCAAACACGGGACACCGCACCAATACCTCTCCAAACATGGGACACCGCACCAATACACCTCCAAACACGGGACACAGCACCAATACCCCTCCAAACATGGAACACCGCATGAATACCCCTGCAAACACGGGACACAGCACCAATTACCATTCCAATATGGGACACCGCACCAATACACCTCCAAACAAGGCACACAGCGCCAATCACCATCCAATCTTGGGACACCGCACCAATACCCCTCCAAACACGGGACACAGTCCCAATCACCATCCAAACATGGGGCACCCGCACCAATACCCCTCCAAACAAGGGACACAGCACCAATCACCATCCAAACATGGGACACCACACCAATACCCCTCCAAACATGGGACACAGCACCAATAACCGTGAAAACAAGGGGCACAGCACCAATACCCCTCCTAACACAGGAAATCGCAACACTACCCCTCCAAACATGGGTCACCGCACCAATACCCCTCCAGACATACGACACAGCAACAATACCCCTCCAAACATGGGACTTGGCAATAATAGACCTGCAAATACGGCACACAGCAACAATCCCCCTCCAAACATCAGTCACCTCACTAACAACCATCCGAGCAATGGACACCGCACCAATATCCCTCCAAACATGGGGCACTGTGACAATACACCTCTAAACATGGGACACCACACCAGTACCCCTCCAAAAATGAGACACAGCAACAATAGCCCTCCAAACACGGGACACAGCACTAACACTCTTCCAAACATTGTACACCACACCAATAACCTTCGAAACATGGGACACCGCACCAATACACCTCCAAACATGGGACACAGCACGAATACACCTCCAAACACGGGACACAACAACAAAGCCATTCTAAACAGAGTACACAGCACCAACACTCCACCAAACAAGGGGCACCGAAACAATACACTTCCAAACACGGTACCCAGCACCAGAACCACTCCAAACCCGGGGCACAGGACCAATACAAGTCCCAACTCGGGTCACTGCAACAATACCTCTCCAAATACGGGACACAGCACCAATCAACATCCAAACATGGGACACTGCAGCAATACCCCTCCAAAAACAGGACACAGCACCAATACACCTCCAAACATGGGACACAGCACCAATCAACATCCAAACATGGGACACTACACCAATAACGCTGCAAACACGCGACACCACAGAAATACCCCTCCAAAAACAGGACACAGCACCAATACACCTCCAAACACGGGACACAGCACCAATCAACATCCAAACATGGGACACTGCACCAATACCCCCCCAAACACAGGACACAGCACCGATACACTTCCAAATACGGGGCACGGCACCAGACCCCCAGCAAACATGTGACAACGCAGCAATACCCCTCCAAACACGGAACACAGCAAAACAATAGACCTCCAAACAGGGGACACCGCAGTAAAACTCTTCCAAACATTGTACACCGCACCAATAATCTTCCAAACCTGGGACACCGCACCAATACACCTGCAAACACGCATCAATGCACCAATACTGCTCCAGACACGGGAAATCGCAACAATACCCCTCAAAACACAGTACACCGCACCAATTTCCCTCCAGACATGGGATATGGCACCAATACACCTGCAAATACGGGACACAGCACCAATCCCCCTGCAAACACCGGACACTACACTAATATCCTTCCGAGCAATGGACACCGCACCAATACACATCCAAACACGGCACACTGCGTCAATACTCCTCCAAACAGTGGACACCGCAGCAATACACATCCAAACATGGCACACTGAGACTATACCCCTCCAAACAGTGGACACCGCACCAGTACCCCCCAAACATGGGAGACAGCACTAACATTCTTCCAAATATTGTACACCAAACCAATAACCTTCCAAAAATGGGACACCGCACCAATACCCCTCCAAACACAGGATACAGTGCGAATGCCTATCCAAACATGAGACACAACAACAATGCCACTCCAAACAGAGTAAACAGCACCAACACACCTGCACAAATGGGACACCGCAACAATACACTTTCAAACATGGTAGCCAGCACCAGTACCCCTCCAAACCCGTCGCACAGCACTAATACCTCTCCAAACATGAGCCACCGCACCCATACACCTCCAAACACAGGACACAGAACCAATAAGCTTCCTAACATGCGAAACCACACCAATAACCCTCCGAACACAGGACACCACGACAAAACACCTCCAAAGACGGCACGCAGCACTAATACCCCTCCAAACACAGGACACAGAACCAATACACCTCCAAACACGGGGACAGCACCAATCACCATCCAAACATGGGACACAGCACCAATAATGCTCCAAACTGAGGACAACGCTCCAATACACCTCCAAACATGGGACACTGCACCAATACCCCTGCAAATATGGGACACTGCACCAATCCACATCCACACATGGGGCACCGCACCAATGCCCCTGAAAACATGGGGCTCCACACCATACACCTCCAAACACGCAACACAGCACCAAGACACCTCCAAACATGGGAAATCGCATCAGTACTCAACCACTCTCAGGACACAGCACCAACACCTCTGCAAACATGGGACCCAACAACAATGCAACTCCAAACACGGTACACAGCACCACACCCATCCAAACATGGGACAACACAACAATGCACTTCCAAACACGGGACACAGCACCAATACCCCTCCAAGCCCTGGACACAGCAATAATACACCTCCAAACTCGGGACACTGCACCAATACCTCTCCAAACACAAGACACCGTGACAATACACCTCCAAAGATAGGACACCGCACTATTACCCCTCCAAACACGGGACACAGCAACAACACTCATCCAAACATGGGACAACACAACAATATACTTACAAACACGGGAAAAAGCACCAATACCCCTCCAAACCCTGGACATAGCACTAATACCCCTCCAAATCCAGGACACTGCACCAATACCTCTCCAAACACAAGACACCAAGACAATACACCTACAAAGATGGGACACCGCACTATTACCCCTCCAAACATGGGACACAGCACCAATACCCCTCCAAACCTGGGACAGTGCACCAATACACAAGCAAAGATGCAACACAGCAGCAATACGCCTCCAAACACGGGAAATCGCACCAATACCCCTCCAAACACAGGACACCGCACCAATGCCCCTGAAAGCATGGGACACAGCACCAATACACCTCCAAACACGGGACACCACACCAATACAAACACAAAGATGCAACACAGCAGCAATATGCCTCCAAACACGGGACATCGCACCAATACCCCTCCAAGCATGCGGCACCGCACTAATGCCCCTGGAAACATGGGACACAGCAACAATAGACCTCCAAACCCGGGACACTGCAACAATACACAAGCAAACACACAACACAGGAGCAATACCACTCCAAACACGGGTAAATCGCACCAATACCCCTCCAAACATGGGGCAACGCACCAATACCCCTCCAATACACATCACAGCACCAATAGCCCTCCAAACAAGAGACATGGCACTAATACACCTCAAAAAACTTGACACAGGACCAATTAGCTTCCAAACATGCGACACCACACCAATAAACCTAAACACATGGAACATAACACGAATAAACTTCCAAACATGGGACACACCACCAATCACCATCCAAACATGGCACAACGCACCAATACCCCGGCAAACATGGGACACAGCACCAATACCCCTCCAAACATGGGACACCGCACCAAAACCCCTGCAAACACGGGACACAGCACCAATCACCATCCAAACATGGGACACCGCACCAATACCCCTTTAAACACGGGACACAGCACCAATACCCCTCCAAACACAGGACACAGCACCAATACACGTCCAAACATGGGGCACAGAACCAATCCCCCACCAAATAAGGGACACCGCAAGTATACCCCTTCAAACATGGGACAGAGCACCAATAACACTACAAAAACAGGACACAGCACCAATACACCTCCAAACACGGGGCAAAGCATGAAAGCCCCTCCAAACATGGGACACCACAGCAATACCCCTCAAAACAAGGGACACCATAGCAATACCCCTCCAAACCCAGGCCACCACACCAATACCCCTCCAAACCCAGGCCACCACACCAATACCCCTGGAAACACGGGACAAAGCACCAATACACCTCCAAACACGGGACACCGCAGCAATACACCAACAAACACTGGACACACCAATCCCATTCCAAACACTGGACACATCACCAATCACCATCTAAACATGGGACACAGCACGAATCACCATCCAAACATGGGACACCACACCAGTACCCCTGCAAACAGGGGACACTGCACCAATCCCCCTCCAAACACAGGACACAGCACCAATACACCTCCAAACACCTGACACAGCACCAATCCCCTTCCAAACACGGGACACCACAGCAATACCCCTCCAAACACAGGACACAGAACCAATACCCCTGAAGACACGGGACACTGCACTAATACCCCTCCAAACACGGGACACAGCAACAATACATCTGTAAACATGGGACACTGCACTAATACCCCTCCAAACACGGGACACCGCACCAATACCCCTCCAAACACGGGAGACTGCACCAATAATCCTCCAAACACAGGACACAGCACCAATAGCCCTCAAAACACGGGGCACAGCACCAATCCCAATCCAAACATGGGACACCTCAGCAATACCCCTCCAAACATGGGACACCACACCAATACCCCTCCAAACACGGGACACAGCATCAATACCCCTCCAAACACAGGACACAGAACCAGTACACATCCAAACATGTGGCACAGCACCAATCCCCCACCACAGTGGCACAGCACCAATCCCCCACCAAACAAGGGGAAACGCAGCAATACAGCTACAAACACGGGACACAGCATCAATACCCCTCCAAACATGGGACACCACACCAATACCCCTGAAAACATCGGACACAGCATCAATACCCCTCCAAACACGGGACACAGTATCAATGCCCCTCGAAACACGGGGCACCGCACCAATACCCCTGAAAGCATGGGACACAGCATCAATACACAACCAGACATGGGACATCGAACCAATACCCCTCTAAACATGGGACATGGCACCAATACATCTCCAAACTCGGGACACAGAAACTATAAGCTTCCAAAAATGCGTCACCACACCAATTAACCTACAAACACGGGACACCACACCAATACCCCTCCAAACACGGGACACAGCACTAATAGCCCTCCAAACACAGGACACAGCACCAATACACCACCAAACATGGGACACAGCACCAATCACGATCCAAACATGGGACACAGCACCAAACCCCTCCAAACACGGGACACAGCACCAATACACCTCCAAACGCGGGACACAGCACCAATCCCTCTCCAAACATGGGTCACCAGACCAATACACCTGAAAACACGGGACAGAGCACAAAGACACCTGCAAACACGCAACACAGCACCAATACCCCTCCAAACATGGAAATCCCACCAATATGCCTCCAAACACGCGACACCGCACCAATACCTCAGAAAACACGGGACACAGCACCAACACATCTCCTAACCCGGGTCACCGCAACAATACATCTGTAAACATGGGACACTGCACTGATACCCCTCCAAAAACGGGACACCGCACCAATACCCCTGCAAACATGGCACACAGCACCAATACACCTCCAAGCACAGGACACAGCACCAATACACCTGCAAACACGGGGCACTGCACCATACCCCTCCAAACACGGGATACAGCACCAATCACCATCCAAACATGGGACACCGCACCAATACGCCTCCAAAAATGGGACACAGCACTAATCACCATCCAAACATGGGACACCGCACCAATACCCCTCCAAACACGGGACACAGCACCAATCACCATCCAAACATGGGACACCGCACCAATACCCCTCCAAAAACGGGACAAGTCCCAATCACCATCCAAACATGGGGCACCGCAACAATACCCCTCCAAAATGGGACACAGCACCAATCACCATCCAAACATGGGACACCGCACCAATACCCCTCCAAACACAGGACACAGAAACAATAACCCTGAAGACACGGGACACTGCACTAATACCCCTCCAAACACAGGACACAGCAACAATACATCTGTAAACATGGGACACTGCACTAATACCCCTCCAAACACGGGACACCGCACCAATACCCCTCCAAACATGGCACACAGCACCAATACACCTCCAAACACAGGACACAGCACCAATACACCTGCAAACACGGGGCACAGCACCAATACCCCTCCAAACATGGGACACCGCAGCAATACACCTCCAAACACGGGACTTGGCACCAATACCCCTCCAAACACAGGACACAACATCAATACCCCTCCAAACACAGGACACAGAACCAGTACACATCCAAACATGTGGCACAGCACCAATCCCCCACCAAACAAGGGGAAATGCAGCAATACAGCTACAAACACGGGACACAGCATCAATACCCCTCCAAACATGGGACACCACACCAATACCCCTGAAAACATCGGACACAGCATCAATACCCCTCCAAACACGGGACACAGTATCAATGCCCCTCGAAACACGGGGCACCGCACCAATACCCCTGAAAGCATGGGACACAGCATCAATACACAACCAGACATGGGACATCGAACCAATACCCCTCCAAACATGGGACATGGCACCAATACATCTCCAAACTCGGGACACAGAAACTATAGGCTTCCAAAAATGCGTCACCACACCAATTAACCTACAAACACGGGACACCACACCAATACCCCTCCAAACACGGGACACAGCACTAATAGCCCTCCAAACACAGGACACAGCACCAATACACCACCAAACATGGGACACAGCACCAATCACGATCCAAACATGGGACACAGCACCAAACCCCTCCAAACACGGGACACAGCACCAATACACCTCCAAACACGGGACACAGCACCAATCCCTCTCCAAACATGGGTCACCAGACCAATACACCTGAAAACACGGGACAGAGCACAAAGACACCTGCAAACACGCAACACAGCACCAATACCCCTCCAAACATGGAAATCCCACCAATATGCCTCCAAACACGCGACACCGCACCAATACCTCAGAAAACACGGGACACAGCACCAACACATCTCCTAACCCGGGTCACCGCAACAATACATCTGTAAACATGGAACACTGCACTGATACCCATCCAAAAACGGGACACCGCACCAATACCCCTGCAAACATGGCACACAGCACCAATACACCTCCAAGCACAGGACACAGCACCAATACACCTGCAAACACGGGGCACTGCACCATACCCCTCCAAACACGGGATACAGCACCAATCACCATCCAAACATGGGACACCGCACCAATACGCCTCCAAAAATGGGACACAGCACTAATCACCATCCAAACATGGGACACCGCACCAATACCCCTCCAAACACGGGACACAGCACCAATCACCATCCAAACATGGGACACCGCACCAATACCCCTCCAAACACGGGACACAGCACCAATCACCATCCAAACATGGGACACCACACCAATACCCCTCCAAAAACGGGACAAGTCCCAGTCACCATCCAAACATGGGGCACCGCAACAATACCCCTCCAAAATGGGACACAGCACCAATCACCATCCAAACATGGGACACCGCACCAATACCCCTCCAAACACAGGACACAGAAACAATAACCCTGAAGACACGGGACACTGCACCAATACCCCTCCAAACACAGGACACAGCACCAATACCCCTGAAAACATGGGACACTGCACTAATACCCCTCCAAACACGGGACACAGCACCAATACCCCTCCAAACATGGCACACAGCACCAATACACCTCCAAACACAGGACACAGCACCAATACACCTGCAAACACGGGGCACAGCACCAATACCCCTCCAAACATGGGACACCGCAGCAATACACCTCCAAACACGGGACTTGGCACCAATACCCCTCCAAACACAGGACACAACATCAATACCCCTCCAAACACAGGACACAGAACCAATACACATCCAAACACGCGGCAGAGCACCAATCCCTCAACAAACACGGGGAAACACAACAATACATCTCCAAACACGGGACACAGCATCAATACCCCTCCAAACATGGGACACCACACCAATACCCCTGAAAACATCGGACACAGCATCAATACCCCTCCAAACACGGGACACAGTATCAATGCCCCTCGAAACACGGGGCACCGCACCAATACCCCTGAAAGCATGGGACACAGCATCAATACACAACCAGACATGGGACATCGAACCAATACCCCTCCAAACATGGGACATGGCACCAATACATCTCCAAACTCGGGACACAGAAACTATAGGCTTCCAAAAATGCGTCACCACACCAATTAACCTACAAACACGGGACACCACACCAATACCCCTCCAAACACGGGACACAGCACTAATAGCCCTCCAAACACAGGACACAGCACCAATACACCACCAAACATGGGACACAGCACCAATCACGATCCAAACATGGGACACAGCACCAAACCCCTCCAAACATGGGACAAAGCACCAATACACCTCCAAACACGGGACACAGCACCAATCCCTCTCCAAACATGGGTCACCAGACCAATACACCTGAAAACACGGGACAGAGCACAAAGACACCTGCAAACACGCAACACAGCACCAATACCCCTCCAAACATGGAAATCCCACCAATATGCCTCCAAACACGCGACACCGCACCAATACCTCAGAAAACACGGGACACAGCACCAACACATCTCCTAACCCGGGTCACCGCAACAATACATCTGTAAACATGGGACACTGCACTGATACCCCTCCAAAAACGGGACACCGCACCAATACCCCTGCAAACATGGCACACAGCACCAATACACCTCCAAGCACAGGACACAGCACCAATACACCTGCAAACACGGGGCACTGCACCATACCCCTCCGAACACGGGATACAGCACCAATCACCATCCAAACATGGGACACCGCACCAATACGCCTCCAAAAATGGGACACAGCACTAATCACCATCCAAACATGGGACACCACACCAATACCCCTCCAAACACGGGACACAGCACCAATCACCATCCAAACATGGGACACCGCACCAATACCCCTCCAAAAACGGGACAAGTCCCAATCACCATCCAAACATGGGGCACCGCAACAATACCCCTCCAAAACGGAACACAGCACCAATCACCATCCAAACATGGGACACCGCACCAATACCCCTCCAAACACAGGACACAGAAAAAATAACCCTGAAGACACGGGACACTGCACTAATACCCCTCCAAACACAGGACACAGCAACAATACATCTGTAAACATGGGACACTGCACTAATACCCCTCCAAACACGGGACACCGCACCAATACCCCTCCAAACATGGCACACAGCACCAATACACCTCCAAACACAGGACACAGCACCAATACACCTGCAAACACGGGGCACAGCACCAATACCCCTCCAAACATGGGACACCGCAGCAATACACCTCCAAACACGGGACTTGGCACCAATACCCCTCCAAACACAGGACACAACATCAATACCCCTCCAAACACAGGACACAGAACCAGTACACATCCAAACATGTGGCACAGCACCAATCCCCCACCAAACAAGGGGAAATGCAGCAATACAGCTACAAACACGGGACACAGCATCAATACCCCTCCAAACATGGGACACCACACCAATACCCCTGAAAACATCGGACACAGCATCAATACCCCTCCAAACACGGGACACAGTATCAATGCCCCTCGAAACACAGGGCACCGCACCAATACCCCTGAAAGCATGGGACACAGCACCAATACACAACCAGACATGGGACATCGAACCAATACCCCTCCAAACATGGGACATGGCACCAATACATCTCCAAACTCGGGACACAGAAACTATAAGCTTCCAAAAATGCGTCACCACACCAATTAACCTACAAACACGGGACACCACAACAATAACCGTCCAAACATGGGACACAGCACCAATACACCTCCAAACCAGGGATCCCGCACCAATACACCTGCAAACAGGTGAAATCATACGATACCCCTCCAAACACGGGACAACGCACCAATACCCCTCCAAACACATGACACAGCACCAATACACCTCCAAACATGGGACATGGCACCAATGAACCTCCAACCACGGGACACCACAACAATACCCCTGCAAACAGGCAACACAGCACCAATACCCCTCCAACCATGGTGCACAGCACCAATACCCCTCCAAACATGGGACATGGCACTAATATACTTGCAAAAATGGGACACAGAACCTATCTCCCTCCAAACACCGGACAGCATTACAATACACCTACAACCATGCAGCACAGGACCAATACCCTTACAAACACAGGAAATCGCACCAATACCCCTCCAAAAATGGGACACCGCACCAATAACCCTCCAACACATGACACAGCACCAATACACCTCCAAACATGGGACATGGCAGCAATACACCTCCAAGCATGGGACACTGCACCAATACCCCTGCAAACATGGGACACTGCACCAATACCCCTCCAAGCATGGGACACTGCACCAATACCCCTGCAAACATGGGACACTGCACCAATACCCCTCCAAACACAGGACAAAGCACCAATACACCTCCAAACCCAGTGCACCACACCAATAGCCTGGAAAACAAGGGATACAGCACCAAACCGGCTCCAAACCTTGGACAACGCTCCAATACACCTGCAAACATGGGACACTGCACCAATACCCCTGCAAACACAGGACACAGCACCAATACACCTCCAAACACAGGACACAGCACCAATCCACCTCCACACATGGGGCACCGCACCAATGCCCCTGAAAACACGGGGCTCCAACCATACACCTCCAAACACGCAACACAGCACCAAGACACCTCCAAACATGGGAAATCGCATCAATACTCAACCAAACACAGGACACAGCACCAACACCTCTGCAAACATGGGACCCAACAACAATGCAACTCCAAACACGGTACACAGCACCACACCCATCCAAACATGGGACAACACAACAATGCACTTCCAAACACGGGACACAGCACCAATACCCCTCCAAGCCCTGGACACAGCAATAATACACCTCCAAACACGGGACACAGCACCAATACCTCTCCCAACACAAGACACCGTGACAATACACCTCCAAAGATAGGACACCGCACTATTACCCCTCCAAACATGGGACACAGCAACAACACTCATCCAAACATGGGACAACACAACAATATACTTCCAAACACGGGAAAAAGCACCAATACCCCTCCAAACCCTGGACATAGCACTAATACCACTCCAAATCCAGGACACTGCACCAATACCTCTCCAAACACAAGACACCAAGACAATACACCTCCAAAGATGGGACACCGCACTAATACCCCTCCAAACCTGGGACAGTGCACCAATACACAAGCAAAGATGCAACACAGCAGCAATACGCCTCCAAACACGGGAAATCGCACCAATACCCCTCCAAACACAGGACACCGCACCAATGCCCCTGAAAGCATGGGACACAGCACCAATACACCTCCAAACACGGGACATCACACCAATACAAACGCAAAGATGCAACACAGCAGCAATATGCCTCCAAACACGGGACATCGCACCAATACCCCTCCAAGCATGCGGCACCGCACCAATGCCCCTGAAAACATGGGACACAGCAACAATAGACCTCCAAACCCGGGACACTGCAACAATACACATGCAAACACACAACACAGGAGCAATACCACTCCAAACACGGGTAAATCGCACCAATACCCCTCCAAACATGGGGCAACACACCAATACCCCTCCAATAAACATCACAGCACCAATAGCCCTCCAAACAAGAGACATGGCACTAATACACCTCAAAAAACTTGACACAGGACCAATTAGCTTCCAAACATGCGACACCACACCAATAAACCTAAACACATGGAACATAACACGAATAAACTTCCTAACACGGGACACACCACCAATCACCATCCAAACATGGCACAACGCACCAATACCCCGGCAAACACGGGACACAGCACCAATACCCCTGCAAACATGGGACACTGCACCAATACCCCTGCAAACACGGGACACAGCACCAATCACCATCCAAACATGGGACACCGCACCAATACCCCTTTAAACATGGGACACAGCACCAATACCCCTCCAAACACAGGACACAGCACCAATACACGTCCAAACATGGGGCATAGAACCAATCCCCCACCAAATAAGGGACACTGCAAGTATACCCCTCTAAACATTGGACAGAGCACCAATAACCCTCAAACACAGGACACAGCACCAATACCCCTCCAAACACCACGTAACTCACTAACATCTTTCTGAGCTATGGACACAGCACCAATACACGTCCAAACATGGGACACTGTGACAAAACCCCTTCAAACAGGGGACAGTGCACCAGTACCCCCCAAACACGGGACACAGCCCCAAAACCCCTCCAGACATGGGACACTGCACCAATACCTCTCCAAACAGGGGACACAGCAAGTATACCTCTCCAAACACAGGACACAACAAGAAGGCCACTCCAAACACAATACACAGCACCAACACCACTCCAAAAATGGGACACCGCAAAAATACACTTCTAAACCAGGGACACAGCACCAATACACCTCCAAAACAGGGACACTGCACCAATACATCTCCAAACACGGGGCACAGAAATAATGAGCTTCCAAACATGCAACACCACACCAAGAACCCTCCAAACATGGGAAACCGTGACAATACACCTCCAAAGAGGGCACAGAGCACTAGTACTCCTCCAAACACGGGGCACGGCACCAATACCCCTGAAAATACGGGACACAGCACCAAAACCCGTCCAAACACAGGACACTGCACCAATACACCTGCAAACACTTAACAAAGCACAAATACCCCTCCAAACACGGGACACCGCACAAATACCCCTCCAAACATGGGACATGGCAACAGTACACCTCCATACATGGGACACAGCACCAATAACCTTGCAAACATGGGACACCACACCAATACCCCTCCAAACACGGGACGCAGAACCAATCATCATCCAAACATGGGACACCACACCAATAAACCTGCAAACACGGGACATTGCACCAATACCCCTCCAAACACAGGACACAGCACCAATCCCCCACCAAACATGGGACACCACCACCAATATTCCACCAAACACGGGACACTGCACCAATACCTCTCCAAACACGGGACACAACAACAAAGCCACTCCAAACACGGGACACAGCACTAACACCCCTCCAAACATGGGACAACGCAACAATACACTTCCAAACACGGGACCGGGAACCAATACCCCTCCAAACACTGGACACAGCACTAATACCCCTCCAAATGCGGGAAGTTGCACCAATAACTCTCCAAACACACAGTATTGCAGCAATAATCCTCCAAACATGGGACATGGAACCAATGTACCTGCAAATATGGGACACAGCACCAATCCCCCACCAAACACCAGACACCACACTAACACCCTTCTGAGCAATGGCAACCGCACCAATACATCTCCAAACACAGCACATTGCGCCAATAACCCTCCAAACAGTGGACACCGCACCAATACACCTCCAAACACAGGACACCACACTAACAAGCTTCCAAATGTTGTACACTGCTTCAATAAACTTCCAAACACGGAACACCGCACCAATAGCCCTCCAAACAGGGGACACAGCACGAATACCTCTCCAAACACGGAACACAACAAAGACACTCCAAACACAAGACACAGCACCAACACCCCTCCAAAAATGGGACATGGCAACAATACACTTCCAAACCAGGGACACAGCACCAATACACATCCAAACCAGGGACACTGCACCAATACATCTCCAAACACAGGACACAGAACTAATGAGCTCCCAAACATGCAACAGCACAGTAATAACCCTCCAAAGATGGGACACCACGACAATACACCTCCAAAGAGGGCACACCACACTAATACTCCTCCAAACATGGGGCACGGCACCAATACCCCTGAAAACACGGGAGACAGTACCAAAACCCGTCCAAACACAGGACACTGCACCAATACACCTGCAAACACTTAAAAAAGCACAAATACCCCTCCAAACATGGGAAACCGCACCAATACACCTCCAAACACAGGACACCGCACCAATACCCCTCCAAACAAGGGACATGGCAACAATACCCCTCCAAACATGGGACATGGCAACAATACACCTCCATACACGGGACACAGAAGCAATAATCTGCCAAACATGCGTCACCAAACCCATAAACCAACAGACACGGGACACAGCACCAATAAAATTGCAAACATGTGATACCACACCAATACCCCTCCAAACACAGGACGCAGAACCAATCACCATCCAAACACGGGACACAGCACCAATACACCTGCAAACATGGGACATTGCACCAATACACCTCCAAACATCGGACACAGCACCAATACACTTCCAAACATGGGACACAGCACCAATAACCTTGCAAACATGGGACATCACAACAATACCCTTCCAAACATGTGACACAGAACCAATCACCATCCAAACATGGGACACCACACCAATAAACCTGCAAACACGGGACATTGCACCAATAATCCTCCAAACACAGGACACAGCACCAATCCCCCACCAAACATGGGACACTGCACCAATATTCCACCAAACATGGGACACAGCACCAATAGCTCTCCAAACACGGGACACAACAACAAAGCCACTCCAAGCACGGGACACAGCACCAACACCCCTCCAAAAATGGGACAACGCAACAATACACTTCCAAACACGGGACCTAGAACCAATACGCCTCCAAACACTGGACACAGCACTAATACCCCTCCAAATGCGGGACATTGCACCAATAACCCTCCAAAAACACGATATTGCACCAATAATCCTCCAAACATGGGACATGGAACCAATGTACCTGCAAATATGGGACACCGGACCAATCCCCCTCCAAACACCGGACACCACACTAACACCCTTCCGAGAAATGGCAACTGCACCAATACATCTCCAAACATGGCACATTGCGCCAATACCCCTCCAAACAGTGGACACCGCACCAATACATCTCCAAACACGGGACACCACACTAACACTCTTCCAAATATTGTACATTGCTCCAATAAACTTCCAAACACGGGACACCGCACCAATAGCCCTCCAAACAGGGGACACAGCATGAATACCTCTCCAAGCACGGAACACAACAAAGCCACTCCAAACACAGTACACATCACCAACACCCATCCAAACACGGGACACCGCAACAATACACTTCCAAACATGGGACCTGGCACCAATACACCTTCAAACACTGGAGACAGCACTAATGCCCCTGCACACTAGGGACACTGCACCAATACCTCTCCAAACATGAGACACCGCACCAATACACCTCCAAACACAGGACACAGAACCAATAAGCTTCCAAACATGTCACACCACAGCACTAACCCTCCAAACACGGGACAAGGTGACATTACACCTCCAAAGATGGGACACCACACTACTACCCCTCCAAACATGGGACACAGCACCAAAACACCTCCAAACCAGGGACACTGCAGCAATACACCTGCAAACACGCAACACAGCAAAAATACCCCTCCAAAAATGGGAAAGAGCACCAATACCCCTCCAAACACGGGACACCACACCAATACCCCTCCAAACATGGGACAGGGCAGCAATGCACCTGCAAATACAGGACACAGCACCAATTGCCCTCCAAACACCAGACACCTCACTAACATCCTTCCAAGCAATGGACAGCACCAATACCCCTCCAAACATGGGACACAGCACCAATAGCCCTCCAAACATGAGACTCAGCAACAATAGCCCTCCAAACATGAGACTAAGCAACAATAGCCCTCCAAACACGGGACACAGCAACAATAGCCCTGCAAACACGGGACACAGCACTAACACTCTTCCAAACATTGTACACCACACCAATAACCTTCCAAACATGGGAGACGACACCATTACAACTCCAAACACGGGAAACAGCACGAATGCCTCTCCAAACACGGGACACAACAACAATGCCACTCCAAACAGAGTACACAGCACCAACACTCCAACAAAAATGGGACACCACAACAATACACTTCCAAACACGGTACCTGGTACCAGTACCACTCCAAACCCGGGGCACAGCATCAATACCACTCCAAACTCAGGACACTGCAACAATACCTCTCCGAACACGAGACACCGCACCAATTAACCTCGAAACACGGGACACAGCACCAATCAACATCCAAACATGGGACACTACACCAATAACGCTGCAAACACGCGACACCACAGAAATACTCCTCCAAACACAGGACACAGCACCAATACACCTCCAAACACGGGACACAGCACCAATACACCTCCAAACACGGGACACAGCACCAATCAACATCCAAACATGGGACACTGCACCAATACCCCCCCAAACACAGGACACAGCACCGATACACTTCCAAATACGGGGCACGGCACCAGACGCCCACCAAACACGTGACAACGCAGCAATTCCGCTCCAAACACGGAACACAGCAAAACAATAGCCCTCCAAACACGGGACACCGCAGTAAAACTCTTCCAAACATTGTACACCGCACCAATAATCTTCCAAACCTGGGACACCGCACCTATACACCTGCATACACGCAACACAGCACCAATACTGCTCCAGACACGGGGAATCACAACAATACCCCTCAAAAAACAGTACACCGCACCAATTCCCCTCCAGACATGGGATATGGCACCAATACACCTGCAAATATGGGACACAGCACCAATCCCCCTGCAAACACCGGACACCGCACTAATATCCTTCTGAGCAATGGACACCACACCAATACACATCCAAACATGGCACACTGCATCAATACTCCTCCAAACAGTGGACACCGCAGCAATACACAACCAAACACGGCACAGTGAGACTATACCCCTCCAAACAGTGGACACCGCACCAGTACACCCCAAACACGGGACACTGCATCAATACTCCTCCAAACAGTGGACACCGCAGCAATACACATCCAAACACGGCACACTGAGACTATAACCCTCCAAACAGTGGACACCGCACCAGTACCCCCCAAACATGGGAGACAGCACTAACATTCTTCCAAATATTGTACACCAAACCAATAACCTTCCAAACATGGGACACCGCACCAATACCCCTCCAAACACAGGATACAGCGCGAATGCCTCTCCAAACACAAGACACAACAACAATGCCAATCCAAACAGAGTACACAGCACCAACACACCTCCAAAAATGGGACAACGCAACAATACACTTTCAAACATGGTAGCCAGCACCAGTACCCCTCCAAACCCGTCGAACAGCACTAATACCTCTCCAAACATGAGACACCACACCCATACACCTCCAAAGACTGGACACAGAACCAATAAGCTTCCTAATATGCGAAACCACACCAATAACCCTCCGAACACAGGACACCGCGACAAAACACCTCCAAAGACGGCACACAGCAGTAATACCCCTCCAAACAAAGGGACACAGAACCAATACACTTCCAAACATGGGACACAGCACCAATCACCATCCAAACATGGGATACAGCACCAATACTGCTCCAAACCGAGGACAACGATCCAATACACCTCCAAACATGGGACACTGCACTGATACCCCTGCACACACGGGACACAGCACCAATACCCCTCCAAACATGGGACACAGCACCAATACCCCTCCAAGCATGGGACACTGCACCAATACCCCTGCAAACATGGGATACTGCACCAATAATCCTTCAAACACAGGACACAGCACCAATACACCTCCAAACCCGGGACACAGCACCAATACCCCTCCAAGCATGGAACACAGCATCAATACCCTTCCAAACCCAGTGCACCACACCAATAGCCCAGAAAACAAGGGATACAGCACCAATACTGCTCCAGACCCAGGACAACGCTCCAATACACCTGCAAACATGGGACACTGCACCAATAATCCTGCAAAGACGGGACACAGCACCAATACCCCTCCAAACACAGGACACAGCAACAATACCTCTGCAAACATGGGACCCAACAACAATGCCACTCCAAACACGGTACACAGCACCAACGCTCATCCAAACATGGGATAACACAACAATACACTTCCAAACACGGGACACAGCACCAATACCCCTCCAAACCCTGGACACAGCACTAATACAACGCCAAACACGGGACACTGCACCAATACCTCTCCAAACACAAGACACCGTGACAATACACCTCCAAAGATGGGACACCGCACTATTACCCCTCCAAACACGGGACACAGCAACAACACTCATACAAACAAGGGACAACACAACAATACACTTCCAAACACGGGACACCGCACCAATATCCCTCCAAACCCTGGACATAGCACTAATACCCCTCCAAACCCAGGACATTGCACCAATACATTTCCAAACACAAGACACCGTGACAATACACCTTCAAAGATGGGACACCGCACTATTACCCCTCCAAACATGGGACACAGCACCAATACCCCTCCAAACCTGGGACAGTGCACCAATACACAAGCAAAGATGCAACACAGCAGCAATATGCCTCCAAACACGGGAAATCGCACCAATACCCCTCCAAACATGGGACACCGCACCAATGCCCTTGAAAACATGGGACACAGCACTAATACACCTCCAAACACAGGACACCACACCAATACAAACGCAAAGATGCAACACAGCAGCAATATGCCTCCAAACATGGGTAAATCGCACGATTACCCCTCCAAACATGGGGCAACGCACCAATACCCCTCCAACACATGTCACAGCACCAATAGCCCTCCAAACAAGGGACATGGCACTAATACACCTTGAATCACTGGACACAGGACCAATAAGCTTCCAAACATGCGACACCACACCAATAAACCTACACACATGGAACACAACACGAATAAACTTCCAAACACGGGACACACCACCAATCACCATCCAAACATGGCACACCACACCAATTCCCCTGCAAACACGAGACACAGCAGCAATACCCCTCCAAACATGGGACACCACACCAATACCGCTGCAAACACAGGACACAGCACCAATCACCATCCAAACATGGGACACTGCACCAATACCCCTGTAAACACGGGACACAGCACCAATACCCCTCCAAACACAGGACACAGTACCAATACACGTCCAAACATGGGGCACAGAACCAATCCCCCACCAAACACGGGACAACGCAAATATACCCCTCCAAACATGGGATATAGCACCAATAACCCTCAAACATGGGACACAGCACCAATACCCCTCCAAACACCACATAACTCACTAACAACTTTCTGAGCAAAGGACACAGCAACAAAACACCTCCAAAAATGGGACACTGCGACAAAACACCTTCAAACAGGGGACACTGCACCAGTACCCCCAAACACGGGAAACAGCACCAAAAGCCCTCCAAACACGGGACACCGCACCAATACACCTCCAAACATGGGACACAAAAGAATACCTCTCCAAACACAGGACACAACAACAAGGCCACTCCAAACAATACACAGCACCAACAACCTCCAAAAATGGGACACCGCAACAATACACTTCCAAACCAGGGACAAAACACCAATACACCTCCAAACCAGGGACACTGCATCAATACACCTCCAAACCAGGGACACTGCACCAATACCTCTCCAAACACGGGGCACAGAACTAATGAGCTTCCAAACATGCAACACCACACCAATACCCCTCCAAACACTGGACAACGCAACAATACACCTCCAAAGAGGGCACGCCGCACTAGTACTCCTCCAAACACAGGGCACAGCACCAAAACCCCTGAAAACACCGGACACAGCACCAAAACCCGTCCAAACACAGGACACTGCACCAATACACCTGCAAATACTTCACAAAGCACAAATACCCCTCCAAACATGGGAAATCGCACCAATACACCTCCAAACATGGGACACTGTACCAATGCCCCTCCAAACACGGGACACCGCACAAATACCCCTCCAAACATGGGACATGGCAAAAATACACATGCATACACGGGACACAGAAGCAATAAGCTTCAAAAAATGCATCACCACACCCACCCATAAACCTACAGACACGGCAGCAATAAAATTGCAAACATGGGATACCACACCAATAACCCTCCAAACACGGGACGCAGAACCAATCACCATCCAAACACGGAACACAGCACCAATACACCTGCAAACAAGGGACATTGCACCAATACACCTCCAAACACAGGACATAGCACCAATACACCTCCAAACACGGGACACAGCACCAATACCTTGCAAACATGGGACACCACACCAATACCCCTCCAAACATGGGACGCAGAACCAATCACCATCCAAACATGGGACACCACACCAATAAACCTGCAAACACGGGACATTGAACCAATACCCCTCCAAACACAGGACACAGCACCAATACCCCACCAAACATGGGACACCGCACCAATATTCCACCATACACGGGACACAGCACCAATAGCTCTCCAAACACGGGACACAACAACAAAGCCACTCCAAACACGGGACACAGCACCAGCACCCCTCCAAACATGGGAAAACGCAACAATACACTTCCAAACACGGGACCTAAAACCAATACGCCTCCAAACACTGGACACAGCCCTAATACCCCTCCAAATGCAGGAAGTTGCACCAATAACCCTCCAAATACACGATATTGCACCAATAATCCTCCAAACATGGGACATGGAACCAATGTACCTGCAAATATGGGACACAGAACCAATCCCTCTCCAAACACCGGACACCACACTAACACCCTTCCAAGCAATGGCAACTGCACCAAAACATCTGCAAACATGGCACATTGCGCCAATACCCCTCCGAACAGTGGACATCGCACCAGTACACCTCCAAACACAGGACACCACACTAACACTCTTCCAAATATTGTACACTGCTCCAATAAACTTCCAAACACAGGACACTGCACCAATAGCCCTCCAAATATGGGACACAGCACGAATACCTCTCCAAACACGGAACACAACAAAGCCACTCCAAACACAGTACACAGCAGCAACACCCATCCAAACATGGGACACCGCAACAATTCACTTCCAAACATGGGACCTGGCACCAATAACCCTCCAAACACTGGATACAGCACTAACACCCCGGCACACTAGGGACACTGCACCAATACCTCTCCAAACATGAGACACCGCACCAATACACCTCCAAACACAGGACACAGAACCAATAAGCTTCCAAACATGTCAGACCACAGCACTAACCCTCCAAACACGGGACAAGGTGACATTACACCTCCAAAGACGGGTCACCACACTACTACCCCTCCAAACATGGGACACAGCACCAACACCCCTCCAAACCCGGGATACTGCAGCAATACACCTGCAAACACAGAACACAGCAAAAATACCCCTCCAAAAATGGGAAAGAGCACCAATACCCCTCCAAACACGAGACACCACAACAATACCCCTCTAAACATGGGACAGGGCAGCAATGCACCTGCAAATACAGGACACAGCACCAATTGCCCTCCAAACACCAGACACCTCACTAACATCCTTCCAAGCAATGGACAGCTCACCAATACCCTTCCAAACATGGGACACAGCAACAATAGCCCTGCAAACACGGGACACAGCACTAACACTCTTCCAAACATTGTACACCGCACCAATAACCTTCGAAACACGAGACACCGCACCAATACACCTCCAAACACGGGACACCGCACAAATACCCCTCCAAACATGGGACATGGCAAAAATACACATCCATACAGGGGACACAGAAGCAATAAGCTTCAGAGAATGCATCACCACACCCACCCATAAACCTACAGACACGGCAGCAATAAAATTGCAAACATGGGATACCACACCAATACCCCTCCAAACACGGGACGCAGAACCAATCACCATCCAAACACGGAACACAGCACCAATACACCTGCAAAAAAGGGACATTGCACCAATACACCTCCAAACACAGGACACAGCACCAATACACCTCCAAACATGGGACACAGCACCAATACCCCTCCAAACATGGGACACAGCACCAATACACCTCCAAACATGGGACACAGCACCAATACCTTGCAAACATGGGACACCACACCAATACCCCTCCAAACATGGGACGCAGAACCAATCACCATCCAAACATGGGACACCACACCAATAAACCTGCAAACACAGGACATTGAACCAATACCCCTCCAAACACAGGACACAGCACCAATCCCCCACCAAACATGGGACACCGCACCAATATTCCACCATACACGGGACACAGCACCAATAGCTCTCCAAACACGGGACACAACAACAAAGCCACTCCAAACACGGGACACAGCACCAGCACCCCTCCAAACATGGGACAACGCAACAATACACTTCCAAACACGGGACCTAGAACCAATACCCCTCCAAACACTGGACACAGCACTAATACCCCTCCAAATGCAGGAAATGGCACCAATAACCCTCCAAACACACGATATTGCACCAATAATCCTCCAAACATGGGACATGGAACCAATGTACCTGCAAATATGGGACACCGGACCAATCCCCCTCCAAACACCGGACACCACACTAACACCCTTCCAAGCAATGGCAACTGCACCAAAACATCTGCAAACATGGCACATTGCGCCAATACCCCTCCGAACAGTGGACATCGCACCAGTACACCTCCAAACACAGGACACCACACTAACACTCTTCCAAATATTGTACACTGCTCCAATAAACTTCCAAACACAGGACACTGCACCAATAGCCCTCCAAATATGGGACACAGCACGAATACCTCTCCAAACACGGAACACAACAAAGCCACTCCAAACACAGTACACATCACCAACACCCATCCAAATATGGGACACCGCAACAATTCACTTCCAAACATGGGACCTGGCACCAATAACCCTCCAAACACTGGATACAGCACTAACACCCCGGCACACTAGGGACACTGCACCAATACCTCTCCAAACATGAGACACCGCACCAATACACCTCCAAACACAGGACACAGAACCAATAAGCTTCCAAACATGTCAGACCACAGCTCTAACCCTCCAAACACGGGACAAGGTGACATTACACCTCCAAAGATGGGTCACCACACTACTACCCCTCCAAACATGGGACACAGCACCAACACCCCTCCAAACCCGGGATACTGCAGCAATACACCTGCAAACACAGAACACAGCAAAAATACCCCTCCAAAAATGGGAAAGAGCACCAATACCCCTCCAAACACGAGACACCACAACAATACCCCTCTAAACATGGGACAGGGCAGCAATGCACCTGCAAATACAGGACACAGCACCAATTGCCCTCCAAACACCAGACACCTCACTAACATCCTTCCAAGCAATGGACAGCACCAATACCCCTCCAAACATGGGACACAGCAACAATAGCCCTGCAAACACGGGACACAGCAACAATAGCCCTCCAAACATGAGACTCAGCAACAATAGCCCTCCAAACATGGGACACAGCAACAATAGCCCTGCAAACACGGGACACAGCACTAACACTCTTCCAAACATTGTACACCGCACCAATAACCTTCGAAACATGGGAGACGACACCATTACAACTCCAAACACGGGAAACAGCACGAATGCCTCTCCAAACACGGGACACAACAACAATGCCACTCCAAACAGAGTACACAGCACCAACACTCCAACAAAAATGGGACACCACAACAATACACTTCCAAACACGGTACCTGGCACCAGTACCACTCCAAACCCGGGGCACAGCATCAATACCACTCCAAACTCAGGACACTGCAACAATACCTCTCCAAACACGGGACACCGCACCAATTAACCTCGAAACACGGGACACAGCACCAATCAACATCCAAACATGGGACACTGCAGCAATACCCCTCCAAAAACAGGACACAGCACCAATACACCTCCAAACATGGGACACAGCACCAATAACCCTGCAAACACGGGACACCACAGAAATACCACTCCAAACACAGGACACAGCACCAATACACCTCCAAACACGGGACACAGCACCAATCAGCATCCAAACATGGGACACTGCACCAATACCCCTCCAAACACAGGACACAGCACCGATACACTTCCAAATACGGGGCACAGCACCAGACCCCCACCAAACATGTGACAACGCAGCAATACCCCTCCAAACACGGAACACAGCAAAGCAATAGCCCTCCAAACACGGGACGCCGCACTAAAACTCTTCCAAACATTGTACACCGCACCAATAATCTTCCAAACCTGGGACACCGCACCTATACACCTGCATACACGCAACACAGCACCAATACTGCTCCAGACACGGGAAATCACAACAATACCCCTCAAAACACGGGACACTGCGACAAAACACCTCCAAAGACGGCACACCGCACTAATACCCCTCCAAATACGGGACACAGAACCGATACACCTCCAAACATGCGACACAGCACCAATCACCATCCAAACATGGGATACAGCACCAATACTGCTCCAAACCGAGGACAATGCTCCAATACACCTCCAAACACGGGACACAGCACCAATACCCCTCCAAACATGGGACACAGCACCAATACCCCTCCAAGCATGGGACACTGCACCAATACCCCTGCAAACATGGGACACTGCACCAATACCCCTCTAAACACAGCGTAAAGCACCAATACACCTCCAAACCCGGGACACAGCACCGATACCCCTCCAAGCATGGAACACAGCATCAATACCCTTCAAAACCCAGTGCACCACACCAATAGCCCGGAAAGCAAGGGTACAGCACCAATACTGCTTCAAGCCCAGGACAACGCTCCAATGCACCAGCAAACATGGGACACTGCACCAATACCTCTGCAAACACGGGACACAGCACCAATACCCCTCCAAACACAGGACACAGCACCAATACACCTCCAAACATGGGGCATAGCACCAATCCACCTCCACACATGGGGCACTGCACCAATGCCCCTGAAAACAGGGGGCTCTGCACCATACACCTCCAAACACGCAACACAGCACCAAGACACCTCCAAACATGGGAAATCGCATCAATACTCAACCAAACACAGGACAAAGCACCAATACCTCTGCAAACATGGGACCCAACAACAATGCCACTCCAAACACGGTACACAGCACCAATACCCCTCCAAACCCTGGACACAGCACTAATACACCTCCAAACATGGGACACTGCACCAATATCTCTCCAAACACAAGACACCATGACAATACACCTCCAAAGATGGGACACCACACTATTACCCCTCCAAATACGGGGCACAGCAACAACACTCATCCAAACATGGGACAACACAACAATGTACTTCCAAACACGGGAAAAAGCACCAATACCCCTCCAAAACCTGGACACAGCACTAATACACGTCCAAACCCAGGACAATGCACCAATACCACTCCAAACACAAGACACCATGACAATAAACCTCCAAAGATGGGACACCGCACTATTACCCCTCCAAACATGGGACACAGCACCAATACCCCTCCAAACCTGGGACAGTGCACCAATACACAAGCAAAGATGCAACACAGCAGCAATACGCCTCCAAACACGGGAAATCACACCAATACCCCTCCAAACACGGGACACCGCACCAATGCCCCTGAAAACATGGGACACAGCACCAATACACCTCCAAACACGGGACATCACACCAATACCCCTCCAAGCATAGGGCACCGCACCAATGCCCCTGAAAACATGGGACACAGCACCAATACACCTCCAAACACGGGACATCACAAACACACACAACAGGACCAAAACCGCTCCAAACATGGGTAAATCGCACCAATACCCCTCCAAACATGGGGCTACGCACCAATACCCCTCCAACAAACGTCAGAACACCAATAGCCGTCCAAACAAGGGACATGGCACTAATACACCTCGAAACACTGGACACAGGACCAATAAGCTTCCAAACATGCGACACCACACGAATAAACCTACACACATGGAGCATGACACGAATAAACTTCCAAACACGGGACACACCACCAATCGCTATCCAAACATGGCACACTGCACCAATACCCCTGCAAACACGGGACACAGCAGCAATACCCCTCCTAACATGGGACACTGCACCAATACCCCTGTAAACACGGGACACAGCACCAATACCCCTCCTAACATGAGACACCGCACCAATACCCCTGCAAACACGGGACACAGCACCAATCACCATCCAAACATGGGACACTGCACCAATACCCCTGCAAACACGGGACACAGCACCAATCACCATCCAAACATGGGACACTGCACCAATACCCCTGTAAACACGGGACACAGCACCAATACCCCTCCAAACACAGGACACAGAACCAATACACATCCAAACATGGGGCACAGAACCAATCCCCCACCAAACACGGGACACCACAAATATACCCCTCCAAACATGGGACATAGCACTAATACCTCTCAAACACGGGACACAGCACCAATACCCCTCCAAACACCGCATAAGTCACTAACACCTTTCTGAGCAATGGACACAGCACCAGTACACCTCCAAACATGGGACAATGCGACAAAACCCCTTCAAACAGGGGACACTGCACGCCCAAACAGAGGACACAGCACCAAAAGCCTTCCAAACACGGGACACCGCACCAATACCCCTCCAAACACGGGACACAGCAAGAATACTTATCCAAACACAGGACACAACAACAAGGCCACTCCAAACACAATACACAGCACCAACACCCCTCCAAAAATGGGACACCGCAACAATACACTTCCAAACCAGGGACACAGCACCAATACACATCCAAACCAGGGACACTGCACCAAAACCTCTCCAAACACGGGGCACAGAACTAATGAGCTTCCAAACATGCAACACCACACCAATAACCCTCCAAACATGGGAAACCGTAACAATACACCTCCAAAGAGGGCACACCGCACTAATACACCTCCGAACACGGGGCACGGCACCAATACCCCAGAAAACACAGGACACAGCACCAGAACCCATCCAAACAGAGGACACTGCACCAATACACCTGCAAATACTTAACAAAGCACAAATACCCCTCCAAACACGGGAAATCGCACCAATACACCTCCAAACATGCGACAACGCACCAATACCCCTCCAAACACGGGGCAACGCACCAATACCCCCTCCAAACATGGGACACAGAAGCAATAAGCTTCCAAACATGCATCACGACACACACCCATAAACCTACAGACACGGGAAACAGCACCAATAAAATTGAAAACATGGGATAACACACCAATACCCCTGCAAACACGGAACGCAGAACCAATCACCATCCAAACACGGGATACAGCACCAATACACCTGCAAACAAGGGACATTGCACCAATACACCTCCAAACACAGGGCACGGCACCAATACACCTCCAAACACGGGACACAGCACCAATAACCTTGCAAACATGGGACACCACAACAATACCCCTCCAAATACGGGACACAGAACCAATCGCCCACCAAACATGGGACACCACACTAATATTCCACCAAACACGGGACACAGCACCAATACCTCTCCAAACACGGGACACAACAACAAAGCCACTCCAAGCACGGGACACAGCACCAGCACCCCTCCAAACATGGGACAACGCAACAATACACTTCCAAACACGGGACCTAGAACCAATGCCCCTCCAAAAACTGGGCACAGCACTAATACCCCTCAAAATGGGGGCAATTGCACCAATAACCCTCCAAACACACGATATTGCACCAATAATCCTCCAAACATGGGACATGGAACCAATGTACCTGCAAATATGGGAGACAGCACCAATCACCCTCCAAACACCGGACACCACACTAACACCCTTCTGAGCAATGGCAACCGCATCAATACATCGCCAAACATGAAACATTGCGCCAATACCCCTCCAAACAGTGGACACTGCACCAATACACCTCCAAACACGGGACACCACACTAACACTCTTCCAAATATTGTACACTGCTTCAATTAACTTCCAAACACGGGACACCGCACCAATAGCCCTTCAAACAGGGGACACAGCACGAATACCTCTCCAAACACGAAACACAACAAAGCCACTCCAAACACAATACACAGCACCAACACCCCTCCAAAATGGGGCACCGCAACAATACACTTCCAAACCAGGGACACAGCACCAATACACTTCCAAACCAGGGACACTGCACCAATACATCTCCAAAAACAGGGCACAGAACTAATGAGCTTCCAAACATGCAACACCACACCAATAACCCTCCAAACATGGGACACCACGACAATACACCTCCAAAGAGGGCACACCGCACTAATACTCCTCCAAACACGGGGCACAGCACCAATACCCCTGAAAACACGGGAGACAGTACCAAAACCTGTCCAAACACAGGACACTGCACCAATACACCTGCAAACACTTAAGAAAGCACAAATACCCCTCCAATCACGGGAAATCGCACCAATACCCCTCCAAACATGGGACACCGCACCAATACCCCTCCAAACACGGGACATGGCAACAATACACCTCCATACATGGGACACAGAAGCAATAAGCTTCCATGCATGCGTCACCACACCCATAAACCTACAGACACGGGACACAGCACCCATAAAATTGCAAACATGGGTTACCACACCAATACCCCTCCAAACACGGGACGCAGAACCAATCACCATCCAAACACGGGACACAGCACTAATACACCTGCAAATATGGGACATTGCACCAAAAACCCTCCAAACACAGGACACAGCACCAATACACCTCCAAACATGGGACACATCCCCAATAACCTTGCAAACAAGGGACACCACACCAATACCCCTCCAAACACGGGACGCAGAACCAATCACCATCCAAACATGGGACACCACACCAATAAATCTGCAAACATGGGACACCGCACCAATACCCCTCCAAACATGGGACACAAGAAGCAATAAGCTTCCAAACATGCGTCACCACACACAGCCATAAACCTACAGACACGGGACACAGCACCAATAAAATTGAAAACATGGGATACCACACCAATACCCCTCCAAACACGGGACGCAGAACCAATCACCATCCAAACACGGGACACAGCACCAATACACCTGCAAACATGGGACATTGCACCAATACCCCTCCAAACACAGGACACAGCACCAATACACCTCCAAACACGGGATACAGCACCAATAACCTTGCAAACATGGGACACCACAACAATACCCCTCCAAACATGGGACGCAGAACCAAACACCATCCAAACATGGGACACCACACCAATAAACATGCAAACAGAGGACACAGCACGGATGCCTCTCCAAATAAAAGGACACAAAAACAATGGCACTCCAAACAGAGTACACAGCACCAACACACCACCAAAAATGGCAGACCGCACCAATACACTTCCAAACACAGTACCCGGCACCAGTACACCTCCAAACCTGGGGCACAGCATCAATACCACTCCAAAGTCGGGACACAGCACCAATACCCCTCCAAACACGGAAAATCGCACCAATACCCCTCCAAACACGGGACACCACAACAATACCCCTCCGAACACACGACACAGCACCGATAGCCCTCCAAACATGGGACATGGCACCAATACACCTCCATACAAGGGACACAGAAGCAATAAGCTTCCAAACATGTGTCACCACACCCATAAACCTACAGACACAGGACACAGCACCAGTAACCTTGTAAAAATGGGACATCACACCAATACCCCTGCAAACATGGGACAAAGTCCCAATCACCATCCAAACATGGGACACAGCACCAGTACACCTGCAAGCAAGGGACATTGCACCAATACTCCTCCAAACACAGGACACAGCACCAATCCCCCACCAAATATGGGAAACCGCACCAATATTCCACCAAACATGGGACACAGCACCAATACCTCTCCAAACATGGGACACAACAACAAAGTCACTCCAAACATGGGACACAGCACCAACACCACTCCAAACATGGGACAACGCAACAATACACTTCCAAACACGGGACCTGGAACCAATACCCCTCCAAACACTGGACACAGCACTAATACCCCTCCAAACACAGGGCATTGCACCAATAACCCTCCAAACACACGATATTGCACCAATAATCCTCCAAACATGGGACTTGGAACCAATATACCTGCAAATATGGAACAAAGAACCAATCCGCCTCCAAACAACGGACACCACACTAACACCCTTCTGAGCAATGGCAACTGCACCAGTACATCTCCAAACATGGCACATTATGCCAATACCCATCCAAACAGTGGACACTGCACCAGTACACCTCCAAACACGGGACACCACACTAACACTCTTCCAAATATTGTACACTGCTCCAATAAACTTCCAAACACGGGACACCGCACCAATAGCCCTCCAAACATGGGACACAGCACGAATACCTCTCCAAACACGAAACACAACAAAGCCACTTCAAACACAGTACACAGCACCAACACCCATCCAAACATGGGACACCGCAACAATACACTTCCAAACATGGGACCTGGCACCAATAACCCCCCAAACACTGGACACAGCAATAATGCCCCTGCACACTAGGGACACTGCACTAATACCTCTCCAAACATGAGACACCGCACCAATACACCTCCAAACACAGGACACAGAACCAATAAGCTTCCAAACATGTCACACAACAGCACTAAACCTCCAAACATGGGACACCGTGACATTACACCTCCAAAGACGGGACACCGCAAAATACCACTCCAAACATGGGACAGGGCAGCAATGCACCTGCAAATACGGGACACAGCACCAATCGCCCTCCAAACATGAGACACCTCACTAACATACTTCCAAGCAATGGAGACCGCACCAATACCCCTCCAAACATGGGACACTGCGACAATACCCCTCCAAACAGGGGACACCGCACCAGTACCCGTCCAAACACGGGACACAGCACCAATAGCCCTACAAACACGGGACACAGCACCAATCACAATCCAAACATCGGACACAGCACCAATACCCATGCAAACACGGGACACAGCACCAATACCCCTCCAACCACAGGACACAGCACCAATACACTTCCAAACACCCGGCACAGAACCAAACCCCCACCACACAAGGGACACTGCAGCACTACCCCTCCAAACACGGGACACAGCACCAATCACCATCCAAACAAGGGACACTGCACAAGTACCCATCCAAACATGAGACACAGCAACAATAGCCCTCCAAACACGGGACACCGCACTAAAACTATTTCAAACACTGTACACCGCACCGATAACATTGCAAATACCGGACATCACACCAATAAACTTCCACAAACGGGACACCGCACCAATACACCTCCAAACACAGGACACAGCACAAATGCCTCTCCAAACACGGGACACAACAACAATGGCACTCCAAACAGAGTACACAGTACCAACACACCACCAAAAATGGGACACCATACCAATACACTTCCAAACACGGTACCCGGCACCAGTACAACTCCAAACCAGGGGCACAGCATCAATGCCACTCCAGACTCGGGACACTGCACCAATATCTCTCCAAACACGGGCCACCGCATGAATACCCCTCAAAACAAGGGAAATCGCACCAATCCCCCTCCAAACACGGGACACCGCACCAATACCCCTCCAAGCACACAACACAGCACCGATAACCCTCCAAACATGGGGCTTGGCACCAATACACCTCCATACAGGGGACATAGAAGCAATAAGTTTCAAAACATGTGTCACCACACCCATAAACCTACAGACACGGGACACAGCACCAATAACCTTGAAAACATGGGACACCACACCAATACCCCTGCAAGCAAGGGACATTGCACCAATACCCCTCCAAACACGGTACACAGCACCAATCCCCCTCTAAATACGGGACACCGCAGCAAAACCCCTCCAAACACAGGACACAGCACCAATACAACTCCAAACACGGGGTACAGCCCCAATCCCCCTCCAAACACGGGACACCGCAGCAATCCCCCTCCAAACACGGGACACCGCAGCAATACCACTCCAGACACGGGACACAGCACCAATACCCCTCCAAACACGGGACACAGCATCAAAACCACTCCAAACACGGGGAACCGCACCCTTACACCTGAAAACACGGGACACAGCACCGAGACCACTCCAAACCCGGGACACAGCATCAATATCCCTCCAAACACACGACACCACACCAATCCCTCTGAAAACATGGCACACAGCACCAACACATCTCCAAAACCGAGTCACCGCAACAATACATCTGCAAACACGCAACACAGACACGGGAAGTCACATCAATACTCCTCCAAACACAGGACACCACACCAATACACCTCCAAACAAAATGACAGAGCAACAATACCACTCCAAACATGGGACATGGCACCAATACCCCAGCAAACATGGGAAACTGCAACCATAACACACTGAATATGAGGCACCGCACCAATACCCCTCCTAACACGGGACACAGCACTAATCACCATCCAAACAAGGGACACCGCACCAATACCCCTCCAAACACGGGACACAGTCCCAATCACCATCCAAACAAGGGACACCGCACCAATACCCCTCCAAACATGGGACACAGCACCAAT